>NC_086454.1:41127473-41467227 GCF_028390025.1 Pseudophryne corroboree | reverse complement strand
TACATCGGCCTACATAGAAAAACAATCACATTGCTCCCCACATAAATCATGTTGCTCACACATAAATCAATCACATTTCTCCCCACATAAATCCTATTGCTCCCCACATGATTCATTCACACTGTTCCCCCCATAAATCCTACTGCTCCCCACAGGAGAAATAACATAAAAAATATTAGCCCCTACCGGGCAGCTGTCCTCCTCCCTGTCCCTCAGTGGCGGGGGTTGTTCATAGTGGATTGCTGCGAATACTGAGCAGTGGGTGGTCAGGCAGGTGTGGATGTGGGTGGGCAAGGAAAGCTGTGGATGCACGCGGGAACTGAAAGAAGTGTATGCAGGCAGGTGGGCTGGCTGGGTGGTGAGATGCGGCGGCCGTGACCTATGATATCACACTGCCGCGTCAACACGGCACAGGTCACAGCCAGAGCATAAATGATCCTCTAAGAAGAGCCCGGGCCAACAGTTCACTCTGAAGGTGCAGGAAGCTGCTCTGGCTCCGCGGCACACCTTGCAACTGCTCGCGGCACACTAGTGTGCCACGGAACACTGGTTGAAAAAGCCTGCCCTAGGCAATTGCCTAGTTTGCCTATGCCTATGGCCGGCTCTGCCCCATAGCACAGTCACTAGTACATAGAACAATCACAAAGCTCTATCTCAGTCTCACTCAAAAAGTTCAGTCAGAATTGAGAGAGGAGGAGTTAGGATTGCAGATGGGAGGGGTTAGGGCTATAGAGGGAGGAGTCAAGACTAAACAGTAAACTGTCCCCCCTAAAGAAAAGTCTAGATCCGTCCCTGGTCCAGACTCCCCCTGCGCTCCTCTATGGAACATGTATTCTTGCGTAACAATTAACAAGATGCTTGTCTTCGGAGCTGGCGCAACGCAGTAAGCACAATGGACAGGTCACTCACACACACGGACCATGGGCAGGAGGTGCCAAACATCCCATGGCTGGCCCTATTAATTGCCCAGTAGCGCCAAGTTACAATTATTGCATTTTTTCATGCTTAATTGGCCACCTATGGGGTCCTAAACCATTGTCTGACTCAGGACAGTGTGGCCACCTTCCCTGATAGTATATATGTGTAATATTATCAGAGCTGACAAATCCTCATTCCAGTTCTCACTCCGGTTTATAGGTCAAGGGAATATAAAAAAATACCAAAATTATGAAGCGTGTAACTCTAATTGGTCTATTTATCAAGCAATTCTGCCCATCAAATATATGGAAACTGCTGGTTCCGCATGTGTAAAGGCAGAATTATGTCATGAGCAATAGGTTGACATGGCAGTGGTCGACACAGCATATGATCGACGTAAGGTTTTCTCAATTGTCAACCACAGGTACTACGATTGGGAACAGTAAGGCACCTTACCCAAAGCACTGCGAGCGCACGTGAGCCAAGCGAGGGGACGAGATCCACTAATTGGGGGTCCATGTGCTACAAGTTAAAAATTGACCCCCTAAAAACTTTAAAAAAACTCATGGTGACCGTTTCACATGTCGACCATTTTCACGTCGACCTTTTGCTTGTGTCGACCTTTTTGTCATGTCTACCTTGTGCAAGTTGAACTTTTGAGGCGACCTGTTTTTTTTTGTCAACCAAATGGACCATACCCTTTTTCCTGTGGGCTGGAGATCTCGACTGAGCATGTGCAGCAGGATAGCCACGGATGCACAGTAAGGTATATGTGATCACGTCTTGCTGGACTCTTATTATCGGAGCCCATTTCCTGGGAGCTTCGATTGGTACCTTCCCTTGAAAAACATATCCTTATCCCGTCTCTGACACTTCTGTCCGTGTAATGAGGCAGAGAGCAAGAAGCGTTTTCTGTCTGGTCGCCATGGTAATGCTGTACAACTAGGCCACGATGGTTGTACCCCCCATTGGCACTAAGCGGCCATGAAATCAATAGCAGAAGCCAGTGGTGACTGAGCGATGTGTGAAATCCCGGCTGAGAATAAAGTGTGTTCGGTGCATTTTGCACCTCTGTACAATTAGTCTTGTGTCGTCATTGTCACGTCGGCTTCATTTACTATAAAGGATCTGCAATAACGCGCAGGGCGTCAGACGCCTGGAACAGGGAGCACTCATCCTTCCACGGTGACAGTAACTCCATATTGGGGCTGGGAAGCTGAGCCGCTGAATGGATGAGGCTCCTACGGCTAAGAGGAACGTGCGTGATGTATTGTACTGGAAGATAATGCTTCTGATCTGGTTATAGCCGCTCTGTGACAGACATAGTTACCGGTGTCCTTAGTGCAGCGGCAGCAAAAGAAAAATGAGGCCTAATTCATTTACTAGAGAACAAGCGTTAATGACACTTGTTCTAAAGAACTGAACAACAAACACACAAGACGGACCGTTTCCAGGGTAACCGGGGCAGGAAACAGGAAGGAGTCAGCTTTCTTAATAAGGGGCTGATTCCACTGTTCACGTAAATGAGTGATTCTTCAACCAATGTCTTCATCCCCTGCTATTCCTGTAGGGCTTCGTTACTAGCCTGCGCTACTAGGTGATTAATGTCCTATTGTTTGGCCAGCATAGGCCCAGGCGCAGGTGAGCATACATCTGTAGAGAAACTGTTTTCTATTACCATAGGACAATAGAAACATTCAAGTCGGCTTCGTTAAGCTGCTCACGCTTTATGTTTGTGCCCGCATCCTCCACCATCTGTGAGGGTTTTTATTAATAGATAATGGTGGGAAATAAGTGCAGATTCCGCTACCCGGGGAATGAACAAAACTCTAACTGAACAAACAGTTTTCTTACTAAACACTGAGGGGTATATTTACTAAGTGTGAGTTTAATAGAAACCATCTCGTCGGCATTCTAAAAGTCAGGATGCCGCGGTCGGTCATGTGACTGCCGGCTACCCGTCTGTCGGTAACGGGTATCACACTCATAGAGATAGATAGACAAAGTGCAGTTAATCCTTTAAAAGATGAAACTTTAGCACAGGTTTGCACTTACAATAAACAGTAGAATAAAAGCATCTGCCAAAGGGGGTCATTCCGAGTTGATCGTAGCTGTGCAAAATTTTGTACAGCTATGATCAACTTTCCTGACATGCGGGTGGACGCCCAGCACGGGGATAGTCCGCCCCACATGTCAGTCCGGCCCCCTGCAGAAGTGCAAAGGCATCGCACAGCGGCGATGCCTTTGCACTTCAGGAGTAACTCCTGGCCAGCGCAGCTTTAGTGGCTGTGTATGATGTCACGCAGCTGCTGCGGCCCGCCCCCCGTTCAGTCCGGCCACGCCTGCGTTGGCCGGACCGCGCCTATGAAACGGCGGCCAAACGCAGCCGTTTCGCCCCCCCCTGCCCATCGATCGCCACTGCCTGTCAATCAGGCAGAGGCGATCGCTGTCCTGCTACGGCCATCGGCCATTCTGCATGCGCAGGCGCACAATGGCGCCAGCGCATGAGCAGCAGGGACCCGTTCGCTCTGCTGCATGAAAACACAGCGAGCGAACGGGTCGGAATGAGCCCCAAAAGCTCCACACTGGCACACGGCAACAGACAAATGGCGGACCCTGGAATCTCTGATGTTATGGGCGCTCTTGGGTTTTGGTTCCGTATCATCAGCCCTTGTGTAGGCAAAACACCACCGTCCAGTTGTTTGGAGTCAAAAAGTACCAGCGCGGCCGGTCCAAACGGCACTTTTCACGTTACGTCCAGCACTTTGGTCGGGTTTAGCCTTTTTGACGCAGCTAAACCCGACGCGTATGGGTGTGATCAGCGTAAAAAACAACTTTTGAATATCGTCCCCGCTCTCCTGTCACTTTCCGGCCTATATGGGACACATAACAGTTGCTATACAAGAAAAGATGGATACTTCCATATAGCCCTATACAGCAGACCCAAGGGAGAGTGATACAATTATTACATCATTGACCCATCAAAGGATGGTTTCCTGCCCATTGTACAGGGTCTTACAGATGAAAAAAGACAAAATATATATAAAAAAATAAGTATGCTTTAGAATACAGGGGCGCTGCAGTGGAAGGGCTACTGACCCCACAACTACCGGGCCCAGGGGTGAGGGATCCATCAGAGGGCACAGTACCTTTGCCATATCTCCATATATTTTTTTTATGTCTAATAGTTGCAAATGAAATTGTTTTGTTAGTGAGTGTTAATAGCGGCCAGTGCCGGTAATCCGGGCAGCGGTGTTGTATGTACAGAGACTGCACAGGCCCCGCACTGCTATGTACCAGTCCTGCAGGATCGCAGCGCGGCCGGCAGGGGGCAGCCGTGGTCACTCCCTGTAGCAGAATTTACGAGCGTACTGTCCGGTACCCGGGAAAGGAGGGGCGCATGAAGCTGGTCGGTCGGTGTTACCCGGGGATTGTGTTATAATGGCCGCGCTCCGGGGTTTGGGGGTCTCGGGATACGCGGTGGTGATTTACCTGATGCTCTCATCAGTGCTGGCCTTGGAGTACGAGGTGAGCCCCCTCCCTATATATACAGTGACAGCACTGAGCCCCATCCCCATATATACAGTGACAGCACTGAGCCCCCTCCCCATATATACAGTGACAGCACTGAGCCCCCTCCCCATATATACAGTGACAGCACTGAGCCCCCTCTCCATATAGACAGTGACAGCACTGAGCCCCATCCCCATATATACAGTGACAGCACTGAGCCCCCTCCCCATATATACAGTGACAGCACTGAGCCCCCTCCCCATATATACAGTGACAGCACTGAGCCCCCTCCCCATATAGACAGTGACAGCACTGAGCCCCCTCCCCATATAGACAGTGACAGCACTGAGCGCCCTCTCCATATATACAGTGACAGCACTGAGTCCCCTCTCCATATATACAGTGACATCACTGAGCCCCCTCCCCATATAGACAGTGACAGCACTGAGCCCCCTCCCCATATATACAGTGACAGCACTGAGCCCCCTCTCCATATAGACAGTGACAGCACTGAGCCCCATCCCCATATATACAGTGACAGCACTGACCCCCATCCCCATATATACAGTGACAGCACTGAGCCCCCTCTCCATATATACAGTGACAGCACTGACCCCCATCCCCATATATACAGTGACAGCACTGAGCCCCCTCCTCATATATACAGTGACCAGCACTGAGCCCCCTCCCCATATATACAGTGACAGCACTGAGCCCCCTCTCCATATAGACAGTGACAGCACTGAGCCCCCTCTCCATATATACAGTGACAGCACTGAGCCCCCTCTCCATATATACAGTGACAGCACTGAGCCCCCTCTCCATATAGACAGTGACAGCACTGAGCCCCCTCTCCATATATACAGTGACAGCACTGACCCCCATCCCCATATATACAGTGACAGCACTGAGCCCCCTCTCCATATATACAGTGACAGCACTGAGCCCCCTCCCCATATATACAGTGACAGCACTGAGCCCCCTCCCCATATATACAGTGACAGCACTGAGCCCCCTCCTCATATATACAGTGACCAGCACTGAGCCCCCTCCCCATATATACAGTGACAGCACTGAGCCCCCTCCCCATATATACAGTGACAGCACTGAGCCCCCTCTCCATATATACAGTGACAGCACTGAGCCCCCTCTCCATATATACAGTGACAGCACTGAGCCCCCTCCCTATATATACAGTGACAGCACTGAGCCCCCTCCCCATATATACAGTGACATCACTGAGCCCCCTCTCCATATATACAGTGACAGCACTGATCCCCCTCTCCATATATACAGTGACAGCACTGAGCCCCCTCTCCATATAGACAGTGACAGCACTGAGCCCCATCCCCATATATACAGTGACAGCACTGACCCCCATCCCCATATATACAGTGACAGCACTGAGCCCCCTCCTCATATATACAGTGACCAGCACTGAGCCCCCTCCCCATATATACAGTGACAGCACTGAGCCCCCTCTCCATATAGACAGTGACAGCACTGAGCCCCCTCTCCATATATACAGTGACAGCACTGAGCCCCCTCTCCATATATACAGTGACAGCACTGAGCCCCCTCTCCATATATACAGTGACCAGCACTGAGCCCCCTCTCCATATATACAGTGACAGCACTGAGCCCCCTCTCCATATATACAGTGACAGCACTGACCCCCATCCCCATATATACAGTGACAGCACTGAGCCCCCTCTCCATATATACAGTGACAGCACTGATCCCCCTCCCCATATATACAGTGACAGCACTGAGCCCCCTCCTCATATATACAGTGACAGCACTGAGCCCCCTCTCCATATAGACAGTGACAGCACTGAGCCCCCTCTCCATATAGACAGTGACAGCACTGAGCCCCCTCCCCATATATACAGTGACAGCACTGAGCCCCCTCTCCATATATACAGTGACAGCACTGACCCCCATCCCCATATATACAGTGACAGCACTGAGCCCCCTCTCCATATATACAGTGACAGCACTGAGCCCCCTCTCCATATATACAGTGACCAGCACTGAGCCCCCTCTCCATATATACAGTGACAGCACTGAGCCCCCTCCCTCTCCATATATACAGTGACAGCACTGAGCCCCCTCCCCATATATACAGTGACAGCACTGAGCCCCCTCTCCATATAGACAGTGACAGCACTGAGCCCCCTCCCCATATATACAGTGACAGCACTGAGCCCCCTCCCCATATATACAGTGACAGCACTGAGCCCCCTCTCCATATATACAGTGACAGCACTGAGCCCCCTCCCCATATAGACAGTGACAGCACTGAGCCCCCTCTCCATATATACAGTGACAGCACTGAGCCCCCTCTCCATATATACAGTGACAGCACTGAGCCCCCTCTCCATATATACAGTGACAGCACTGAGCCACTTCCCCATATATACAGTGACAGCACTGAGCCCCCTCCCCATATATACAGTGACAGCACTGAGCCCCCTCCCTATATATACAGTGACAGCACTGAGCCACTTCCCCATATATACAGTGACAGCACTGAGCCCCCTCCCTCCCCATATATACAGTGACAGCACTGATCCCCCTCTCCATATATACAGTGACAGCACTGAGCCCCCTCCCCATATGTACAGTGACAGTACTGATCCCCCTCCCCATATATACAGTGACAGCACTGATCCCCCTCTCCATATATACAGTGACAGCACTGAGCCCCCTCTCCATATATACAGTGACAGCACTGAGCCCTCTCTCCATATATACAGTGACAGCACTGAGCCCCCTCTCCATATATACAGTGACAGCACTGAGCCCCCTCCCTATATATACAGTGACAGCACTGAGCCCCCTCTCCATATATACAGTGACAGTACTGTGCTCCCTCCCCATATATACAGTGACCAGCACTGAGCCCCCTCTCCATATATACAGTGACAGCACTGAGCCCCCTCTCCATATATACAGTGACAGCACTGAGCCCCCTCCCCATATATACAGTGACAGCACTGACCCCCATCCCCATATATACAGTGACAGCACTGAGCCCCCTCCCTCCCCATATATACAGTGACAGCACTGATCCCCCTCCCCATATATACAGTGACAGCACTGAGCCCCCTCCCCATATGTACAGTGACAGCACTGTGCCCCCTCTCCATATATACAGTGACAGCACTGAGCCCCCTCCCCATATGTACAGTGACAGCACTAATCCCCCTCCCCATATATACAGTGACAGCACTGTGCCCCCTCTCCATATATACAGTGACAGTACTGTGCTCCCTCCCCATATATACAGTGACCAGCACTGAGCCCCCTCTCCATATATACAGTGACAGCACTGACCCCCATCCCCATATATACAGTGACAGCACTGAGCCCCTTCCCCATATATACAGTGACAGCACTGAGCCCCCTCTCCATATATACAGTGACAGTACTGAGCCCCCTTCCCATATATACAGTGACAGCACTGAGCCCCATCTCCATATATACAGTGACAGCACTGAGCCCCCTCTCCATATATACAGTGACAGTACTGAGCCCCCTCTCCATATATACAGTGACAGCACTGAGCCCCATCTCCATATATACAGTGACAGCACTGAGCCCCCTCTCCATATATACAGTGACAGTACTGAGCCCCCTCTCCATATATACAGTGACAGCACTGATCCCCCTCCTCATATATACAGTGACAGCACTGAGCCCCCTCCCCATATATACAGTGACAGCACTGAGCCCCATCCCCATATATACAGTGACAGCACTGATCCCCCTCCTCATATATACAGTGACAGCACTGAGCCCCCTCCTCATATATACAGTGACAGCACTGAGCCCCCTCCCCATATATACAGTGACAGCACTGATCCCCCTCCTCATATATACAGTGACAGCACTGAGCCCCCTCTCCATATATACAGTGACAGCACTGAGCCCCCTCCCCATATATACAGTGACAGCACTGAGCCCCATCTCCATATATACAGTGACATCACTGAGCCCCTCCCTATATATACAGTGACAGCACTGAGCCCCCTCCCCATATATACAGTGACCAGCACTGAGCCCCCTCTCCATATATACAGTGACCAGCACTGAGCCCCCTCCCCATATATACAGTGACATCACTGAGCCCCTCCCTATATATACAGTGACAGCACTGAGCCCCCTCCTCATATATACAGTGACAGCACTGAGCCCCCTCTCCATATATACAGTGACAGCACTGATCCCCCTCTCCATATATACAGTGACAGCACTGAGCCCCCTCTCCATATATACAGTGACAGCACTGAGCCCCCTCCCCATATATACAGTGACAGCACTGAGCCCCCTCCCCATATATACAGTGACAGCACTGTGCCCCCTCCCCATATATACAGTGACAGCACTGATCCCCCTCTCCATATATACAGTGACAGCACTGAGCCCCCTCCCCATATATACAGTGACCAGCACTGAGCTCCCTCTCCATATATACAGTGACAGCACTGAGCCCCCTCTCCATATAGACAGTGACAGCACTGAGCCCCCTCCCCATATATACAGTGACCAGCACTGAGCCCCCTCCCCATATATACAGTGACAGCACTGAGCCCCCTCTCCATATATACAGTGACAGCACTGAGCCCCCTCCCCATATATACAGTGACCAGCACTGAGCCCCCTCCCCATATATACAGTGACCAGTACTGAGCCCCCTCTCCATATATACAGTGACAGCACTGAGCCCCCTCTCCATATATACAGTGACAGCACTGAGCCCCCTCTCCATATATACAGTGACAGCACTGAGCCCCCTCTCCATATATACAGTGACAGCACTGAGCCCCCTCCCCATATATACAGTGACAGCACTGAGCCCCCTCCCCATATATACAGTGACCAGTACTGAGCCCCCTCTCCATATATACAGTGACAGCACTGAGCCCCCTCTCCATATATACAGTGACAGCACTGAGCCCCCTCTCCATATATACAGTGACAGCACTGAGCCCCCTCCCCATATATACAGTGACAGCACTGAGCCCCCTCTCCATATATACAGTGACAGCACTGATCCCCCTCCTCATATATACAGTGACAGCACTGAGCCCCCTCTCCATATATACAGTGACAGCACTGATCCCCCTCCTCATATATACAGTGACCAGCACTGTGCCCCCTCTCCATATATACAGTGACAGCACTGAGCCCCCTCCCCATATATACAGTGACAGCACTGAGCCCCCTCTCCATATATACAGTGACAGCACTGAGCCCCCTCTCCATATATACAGTGACAGCACTGAGCCCCCTCTCCATATATACAGTGACAGCACTGAGCCCCCTCCCCATATATACAGTGACCAGTACTGAGCCCCCTCTCCATATATACAGTGACAGCACTGAGCCCCCTCTCCATATATACAGTGACAGCACTGAGCCCCCTCCCCATATATACAGTGACAGCACTGAGCCCCCTCTCCATATATACAGTGACAGCACTGATCCCCCTCCTCATATATACAGTGACAGCACTGAGCCCCCTCTCCATATATACAGTGACAGCACTGATCCCCCTCCTCATATATACAGTGACCAGCACTGTGCCCCCTCTCCATATATACAGTGACAGCACTGAGCCCCCTCCCCATATATACAGTGACAGCACTGATCCCCCTCTCCATATATACAGTGACAGCACTGAGCCCCCTCTCCATATATACAGTGACAGCACTGAGCCCCCTCCCCATATATACAGTGACCAGTACTGAGCCCCCTCTCCATATATACAGTGACAGCACTGAGCCCCCTCCCCATATATACAGTGACAGCACTGAGCCCCCTCTCCATATATACAGTGACCAGCACTGAGCCCCCTCCCCATATATACAGTGACAGCACTGATCCCCCTCCTCATATATACAGTGACAGCACTGAGCCCCCTCCCCATATATACAGTGACAGCACTGAGCCCCCTCCCCATATATACAGTGACAGCACTGAGCCCCCTCTCCATATATACAGTGACATCACTGAGCCCCCTCTCCATATATACAGTGACAGCACTGAGCCCCCTCTCCATATATACAGTGACAGCACTGAGCCCCCTCTCCATATATACAGTGACAGCACTGAGCCCCCTCTCCATATATACAGTGACATCACTGAGCCCCCTCCCCATATATACAGTGACAGCACTGAGCCCCCTCCCCATATATACAGTGACAGCACTGAGCCCCCTCTCAATATATACAGTGACAGCACTGAGCCCCCTCTCCATATATACAGTGACAGCACTGAGCCCCCTCCCCATATATACAGTGACAGTACTGAGCCCCCTCTCCATATATACAGTGACAGCACTGAGCCCCCTCCCCATATATACAGTGACAGCACTGAGCCCCCTCCCCATATATACAGTGACAGCACTGAGCCCCCTCCCCATATATACAGTGACAGTACTGAGCCCCCTCTCAATATATACAGTGACAGCACTGAGCCCCCTCTCCATATATACAGTGACAGCACTGAGCCCCCTCTCCATATATACAGTGACATCACTGAGCCCCTCCCTATATATACAGTGACAGCACTGAGCCCCCTCCCTCTCCATATATACAGTGACAGCACTGAGCCCCCTCCCCATATATACAGTGACCAGCACTGAGCCCCCTCCCCATATATACAGTGACAGTACTGAGCCCCCTCTCAATATATACAGTGACAGCACTGAGCCCCCTCCCTCCCCATATATACAGTGACCAGCACTGAGCCCCCTCTCCATATATACAGTGACAGCACTGAGCCCCTTCCGCATATATACAGTGACAGCACTGAGCCCCCTCTCCATATATACAGTGACAGTACTGAGCCCCCTCCCCATATATACAGTGACAGCACTGAGCCCCCTCTCCATATATACAGTGACAGCACTGAGCCCCCTCCTCATATATACAGTGACAGCACTGAGCGCCCTCTCCATATATACAGTGACAGCACTGAGCCCCCTCTCCATATATACAGTGACAGCACTGAGCCCCCTCTCCATATATACAGTGACAGCACTGAGCCCCCTCCCCATATACACAGTGAACAGCACTGAGCCCCCTCCCCATATATACAGTGACAGCACTGAGCCCCCTCTCCATATATACAGTGACATCACTGAGCCCCTCCCTATATATACAGTGACAGCACTGAGCCCCCTCCTCATATATACAGTGACATCACTGAGCCCCTCCCTATATATACAGTGACAGCACTGAGCCCCCTCCTCATATATACAGTGACCAGCACTGAGCCCCCTCTCCATATATACAGTGACAGCACTGAGCCCCCTCCCCATATATACAGTGACAGCACTGAGCCCCCTCTCCATATATACAGTGACAGCACTGAGTCCCCTCCCCATATATACAGTGACATCACTGAGCCCCCTCTCCATATATACAGTGACCAGCACTGAGCCCCCTCCCCATATATACAGTGACATCACTGAGCCCCTCCCTATATATACAGTGACAGCACTGAGCCCCCTCCTCATATATACAGTGACAGTACTGAGCCCCCTCTCCATATATACAGTGACAGTACTGAGCCCCCTCTCCATATATACAGTGACAGCACTGAGCCCCCTCTCCATATATACAGTGACAGCACTGAGCCCCCTCCTCATATATACAGTGACAGTACTGAGCCCCCTCTCCATATATACAGTGACAGTACTGAGCCCCCTCTCCATATATACAGTGACAGCACTGAGCCCCCTCTCCATATATACAGTGACAGCACTGAGCCCCCTCCCCATATATACAGTGACAGCACTGAGTCCCCTCTCCATATATACAGTGACAGCACTGAGCCCCATCCCCATATATACAGTGACAGCACTGACCCCCATCCCCATATATACAGTGACAGCACTGAGCCCCCTCTCCATATATACAGTGACAGCACTGAGCCCCCTCTCCATATATACAGTGACAGTACTGAGCCCCCTCCCCATATATACAGTGACAGCACTGAGCCCCCTCCCCATATATACAGTGACAGCACTGAGCCCCCTCCCCATATATACAGTGACATCACTGAGCCCCCTCCCCATATATACAGTGACAGTACTGAGCCCCCTCTCCATATATACAGTGACAGCACTGAGCCACCTCCCTATATATACAGTGACAGCACTGAGCCCCCTCCCCATATATACAGTGACAGTACTGAGCCCCCTCCCCATATATACAGTGACAGCACTGAGCCCCATCCCCATATATACAGTGACAGCACTGAGCCCCCTCCCCATATATACAGTGACAGCACTGAGCCCCCTCTCCATATATACAGTGACAGCACTGATCCCCCTCTCCATATATACAGTGACAGCACTGAGCCCCCTCCCCATATATACAGTGACATCACTGAGCCCCCTCTCCATATATACAGTGACAGCACTGAGCCCCCTCTCCATATATACAGTGACAGCACTGAGCCCCCTCTCCATATATACAGTGACCAGTACTGAGCCCCCTCCCCATATATACAGTGACATCACTGAGCCCCTCCCTATATATACAGTGACAGTACTGAGCCCCCTCTCCATATATACAGTGACAGCACTGAGCCCCCTCCCCATATATACAGTGACAGCACTGAGCCCCCTCCTCATATATACAGTGACAGCACTGAGCCCCCTCTCCATATATACAGTGACAGCACTGAGCCCCCTCCTCATATATACAGTGACAGTACTGAGCCCCCTCTCCATATATACAGTGACAGCACTGAGCCCCCTCCCCATATATACAGTGACAGCACTGAGCCCCCTCCCCATATATACAGTGACAGCACTGAGCCCCCTCTCCATATATACAGTGACATCACTGAGCCCCCTCTCCATATATACAGTGACAGCACTGAGCGCCCTCTCCATATATACAGTGACAGCACTGAGCCCCCTCCCCATATATACAGTGACAGCACTGAGCCCCCTCTCCATATATACAGTGACAGCACTGAGCGCCCTCTCCATATATACAGTGACAGCACTGAGTCCCCTCTCCATATATACAGTGACAGCACTGAGCGCCCTCTCCATATATACAGTGACAGCACTGAGCCCCCTCCCCATATATACAGTGACAGCACTGAGCCCCCTCTCCATATATACAGTGACAGCACTGAGCCCCCTCTCCATATATACAGTGACAGCACTGAGTCCCCTCTCCATATATACAGTGACATCACTGAGCCCCCTCCCCATATATACAGTGACCAGCACTGAGCCCCCTCTCCATATATACAGTGACAGCACTGAGCCCCCTCCTCATATATACAGTGACAGCACTGAGCCCCCTCCCCATATATACAGTGACCAGCACTGAGTCCCCTCCCCATATATACAGTGACAGCACTGAGCCCCCTCCCCATATATACAGTGACAGCACTGAACCCCCTCTCCATATATACAGTGACAGCACTGAGCCCCCTCTCCATATATACAGTGACAGCACTGAGCGCCCTCTCCATATATACAGTGACAGCACTGAGCCCCCTCCCCATATATACAGTGACAGCACTGAGCCCCCTCTCCATATATACAGTGACAGCACTGAGCGCCCTCTCCATATATACAGTGACAGCACTGAGTCCCCTCTCCATATATACAGTGACATCACTGAGCCCCCTCCCCATATATACAGTGACAGCACTGAGCCCCCTCCCCATATATACAGTGACAGCACTGAGCCCCCTCTCCATATATACAGTGACAGCACTGAGCCCCCTCCCCATATATACAGTGACCAGCACTGAGTCCCCTCCCCATATATACAGTGACAGCACTGAGCCCCCTCTCCATATAGACAGTGACAGCACTGAGCCCCATCCCCATATATACAGTGACAGCACTGAGCCCCCTCTCCATATATACAGTGACAGCACTGAGCCCCCTCCTCATATATACAGTGACAGCACTGAGCCGCATCCCCATATATACAGTGACCAGCACTGAGTCCCCTCCCCATATATACAGTGACAGCACTGAGCCCCCTCTCCATATAGACAGTGACAGCACTGAGCCCCATCCCCATATATACAGTGACAGCACTGAGCCCCCTCTCCATATATACAGTGACAGCACTGAGCGCCCTCTCCATATATACAGTGACAGCACTGAGCGCCCTCTCCATATATACAGTGACAGCACTGAGCCCCCTCCCCATATATACAGTGACAGCACTGAGCCCCCTCTCCATATATACAGTGACAGTACTGTGCCCCCTCCCCATATATACAGTGACAGTACTGAGCCCCCTCCCCATATATACAGTGACAGCACTGAGCCCCCTCCCCATATATACAGTGACAGCACTGAGCGCCCTCTCCATATATACAGTGACAGTACTGAGCCCCCTCCCCATATATACAGTGACAGCACTGAGCCCCCTCCCCATATATACAGTGACAGCACTGAGCCCCCTCCCTATATATACAGTGACAGCACTGAGCGCCCTCTCCATATATACAGTGACAGCACTGAGCCCCCTCTCCATATATACAGTGACCAGCACTGAGCCCCCTCCCCATATATACAGTGACAGCACTGAGCCCCCTCTCCATATATACAGTGACAGCACTGAGCCCCCTCCCCATATATACAGTGACAGCACTGAGCCCCCTCTCCATATATACAGTGACAGCACTGAGCCCCCTCTCCATATATACAGTGACCAGCACTGAGCCCCCTCCCCATATATACAGTGACAGCACTGAGCCCCCTCCCCATATATACAGTGACAGCACTGAGCCCCCTCTCCATATATACAGTGACAGCACTGACCCCCATCCCCATATATACAGTGACAGCACTGAGCCCCCTCTCCATATATACAGTGACAGCACTGAGCCCCCTCCCCATATATACAGTGACAGCACTGAGTCCCCTCTCCATATATACAGTGACAGCACTGAGCCCCCTCCCCATATATACAGTGACAGCACTGAGCGCCCTCTCCATATATACAGTGACAGCACTGAGCCCCCTCCCCATATATACAGTGACAGCACTGAGCCCCCTCTCCATATATACAGTGACAGCACTGAGCCCCCTCTCCATATATACAGTGACAGTACTGAGCCCCCTCCCCATATATACAGTGACAGCACTGAGCCCCCTCCCTATATATACAGTGACAGCACTGAGCGCCCTCTCCATATATACAGTGACAGCACTGAGCCCCCTCTCCATATATACAGTGACAGCACTGAGCCCCCTCTCCATATATACAGTGACAGCACTGAGCCCCCTCCCATATATACAGTGACAGCACTGAGCCCCCTCTCCATATATACAGTGACAGCACTGAGCCCCCTCTCCATATATACAGTGACAGCACTGACCCCCATCCCCATATATACAGTGACAGCACTGAGCCCCCTCTCCATATAGACAGTGACAGCACTGAGCCCCCTCTCCATATATACAGTGACAGCACTGAGCCCCTCTCCATATATACAGTGACAGCACTGAGCCCCCTCTCCATATATACAGTGACAGCACTGAGCCCCCTCTCCATATATACAGTGACAGCACTGAGCCCCCTCTCCATATATACAGTGACCAGCACTGAGCCCCCTCTCCATATATACAGTGACAGCACTGAGCCCCCTCCCCATATATACAGTGACAGCACTGAGCCCCCTCTCCATATATACAGTGACAGTACTGAGCCCCCTCCCCATATATACAGTGACCAGTACTGAGCCCCCTCTCCATATATACAGTGACAGCACTGAGCCCCCTCCTCATATATACAGTGACAGCACTGATCCCCCTCTCCATATATACAGTGACAGCACTGAGCCCCCTCTCCATATATACAGTGACAGCACTGAGCCCCCTCTCCATATATACAGTGACAGCACTGAGCCCCCTCTCCATATATACAGTGACCAGCACTGAGCCCCCTCTCCATATATACAGTGACAGCACTGAGCCCCCTCCTCATATATACAGTGACAGCACTGAGCCCCCTCTCCATATATACAGTGACAGCACTGAGCCCCCTCTCCATATATACAGTGACCAGCACTGAGCCCCCTCTCCATATATACAGTGACAGCACTGAGCCCCCTCCCCATATATACAGTGACAGCACTGAGCCCCCTCTCCATATATACAGTGACAGTACTGAGCCCCCTCCCCATATATACAGTGACAGCACTGAGCCCCATCCCCATATATACAGTGACAGCACTGAGCCCCCTCCCCATATATACAGTGACAGCACTGAGCCCCCTCCCCATATATACAGTGACAGCACTGAGCCCCCTCCCCATATATACAGTGACAGCACTGAGCCCCCTCCCCATATATACAGTGACAGCACTGAGCCCCCTCTCCATATATACAGTGACATCACTGAGCCCCCTCTCCATATATACAGTGACAGCACTGAGCCCCCTCTCCATATATACAGTGACAGCACTGAGCCCCCTCTCCATATATACAGTGACAGTACTGAGCCCCCTCCCCATATATACAGTGACAGCACTGAGCCCCCTCCCCATATATACAGTGACAGCACTGAGCCCCCTCCCCATATATACAGTGACATCACTGAGCCCCCTCCCCATATATACAGTGACAGTACTGAGCCCCCTCTCCATATATACAGTGACAGTACTGAGCCCCCTCCCCATATATACAGTGACAGCACTGAGCCCCATCCCCATATATACAGTGACAGCACTGAGCCCCCTCCCCATATATACAGTGACAGCACTGAGCCCCCTCTCCATATATACAGTGACAGCACTGATCCCCCTCTCCATATATACAGTGACAGCACTGAGCCCCCTCCCCATATATACAGTGACAGCACTGAGCCCCCTCTCCATATATACAGTGACAGCACTGAGCCCCCTCTCCATATATACAGTGACCAGTACTGAGCCCCCTCCCCATATATACAGTGACATCACTGAGCCCCTCCCTATATATACAGTGACAGTACTGAGCCCCCTCTCCATATATACAGTGACAGCACTGAGCCCCCTCCCCATATATACAGTGACAGCACTGAGCCCCCTCCTCATATATACAGTGACAGCACTGAGCCCCCTCTCCATATATACAGTGACATCACTGAGCCCCTCCCTATATATACAGTGACAGCACTGAGCCCCCTCCCCATATATACAGTGACAGCACTGAGCCCCCTCTCCATATATACAGTGACAGCACTGAGCGCCCTCTCCATATATACAGTGACAGCACTGAGCCCCCTCCCCATATATACAGTGACAGCACTGAGCCCCCTCTCCATATATACAGTGACAGCACTGAGCGCCCTCTCCATATATACAGTGACAGCACTGAGTCCCCTCTCCATATATACAGTGACATCACTGAGCCCCCTCCCCATATATACAGTGACCAGCACTGAGCCCCCTCTCCATATATACAGTGACAGCACTGAGCCCCCTCCTCATATATACAGTGACAGCACTGAGCCCCCTCCCCATATATACAGTGACCAGCACTGAGTCCCCTCCCCATATATACAGTGACAGCACTGAGCCCCCTCCCCATATATACAGTGACAGCACTGAGCCCCCTCTCCATATATACAGTGACAGCACTGAGCCCCCTCTCCATATATACAGTGACAGCACTGAGCGCCCTCTCCATATATACAGTGACAGCACTGAGCCCCCTCCCCATATATACAGTGACAGCACTGAGCCCCCTCTCCATATATACAGTGACAGCACTGAGCGCCCTCTCCATATATACAGTGACAGCACTGAGTCCCCTCTCCATATATACAGTGACATCACTGAGCCCCCTCCCCATATATACAGTGACAGCACTGAGCCCCCTCCCCATATATACAGTGACAGCACTGAGCCCCCTCTCCATATATACAGTGACAGCACTGAGCCCCCTCCCCATATATACAGTGACCAGCACTGAGTCCCCTCCCCATATATACAGTGACAGCACTGAGCCCCCTCTCCATATAGACAGTGACAGCACTGAGCCCCATCCCCATATATACAGTGACAGCACTGATCCCCCTCTCCATATATACAGTGACAGCACTGAGCCCCCTCCCCATATATACAGTGACAGCACTGAGCCCCCTCCCCATATATACAGTGACAGCACTGAGCCCCCTCCCCATATATACAGTGACAGCACTGAGCCCCCTCCCCATATATACAGTGACAGCACTGAGCCCCCTCTCCATATATACAGTGACAGCACTGAGCCCCCTCCTCATATATACAGTGACAGCACTGAGCCCCATCCCCATATATACAGTGACCAGCACTGAGTCCCCTCCCCATATATACAGTGACAGCACTGAGCCCCCTCTCCATATATACAGTGACAGCACTGTGCCCCCTCTCCATATAGACAGTGACAGCACTGAGCCCCATCCCCATATATACAGTGACAGCACTGAGCCCCCTCTCCATATATACAGTGACAGCACTGAGCGCCCTCTCCATATATACAGTGACAGCACTGAGCGCCCTCTCCATATATACAGTGACAGCACTGAGCCCCCTCCCCATATATACAGTGACAGCACTGAGTCCCCTCTCCATATATACAGTGACAGTACTGTGCCCCCTCTCCATATATACAGTGACAGCACTGAGCCCCCTCCCCATATATACAGTGACAGCACTGAGCCCCCTCTCCATATATACAGTGACAGCACTGAGCCCCCTCCCCATATATACAGTGACAGCACTGAGCCCCCTCTCCATATATACAGTGACAGCACTGACCCCCATCCCCATATATACAGTGACAGCACTGAGCCCCCTCTCCATATATACAGTGACAGCACTGAGCCCCCTCTCCATATATACAGTGACAGCACTGAGCCCCCTCTCCATATATACAGTGACAGCACTGAGCCCCCTCTCCATATATACAGTGACAGCACTGAGCCCCCTCTCCATATATACAGTGACAGCACTGATCCCCCTCTCCATATATACAGTGACAGCACTGAGCCCCCTCTCCATATATACAGTGACAGCACTGAGCCCCCTCTCCATATATACAGTGACCAGCACTGAGCCCCCTCTCCATATATACAGTGACAGCACTGACCCCCATCCCCATATATACAGTGACAGCACTGAGCCCCCTCCCCATATATACAGTGACAGCACTGAGCCCCCTCTCCATATATACAGTGACAGCACTGAGCCCCCTCTCCATATATACAGTGACAGCACTGAGCCCCCTCTCCATATATACAGTGACAGTACTGAGCCCCCTCCCCATATATACAGTGACCAGTACTGAGCCCCCTCTCCATATATACAGTGACAGCACTGAGCCCCCTCTCCATATATACAGTGACAGCACTGAGCCCTCTCTCCATATATACAGTGACAGCACTGAGCCCCCTCTCCATATATACAGTGACAGCACTGAGCCCCCTCTCCATATATACAGTGACAGCACTGAGCCCCCTCTCCATATATACAGTGACAGCACTGAGCCCCCTCTCCATATATACAGTGACAGCACTGAGCCCCCTCCCCATATATACAGTGACAGCACTGAGCCCCCTCTCCATATATACAGTGACAGTACTGAGCCCCCTCCCCATATATACAGTGACAGCACTGAGCCCCCTCTCCATATATACAGTGACAGCACTGAGCCCCCTCTCCATATATACAGTGACAGCACTGAGCCCCCTCCCCATATATACAGTGACAGTACTGAGCCCCCTCTCCATATATACAGTGACAGCACTGAGCCCCCTCTCCATATATACAGTGACAGCACTGAGCCCCCTCTCCATATATACAGTGACAGCACTGAGCCCCCTCCCCATATATACAGTGACAGCACTGAGCCCCCTCCTCATATATACAGTGACAGCACTGAGCCCCCTCTCCATATATACAGTGACAGCACTGATCCCCTCCCTATATATACAGTGACAGCACTGAGCCCCCTCCCCATATATACAGTGACAGCACTGAGCCCCCTCCCCATATATACAGTGACAGCACTGAGCCCCCTCTCCATATATACAGTGACAGTACTGAGCCCCCTCCCCATATATACAGTGACAGCACTGAGCCCCCTCTCCATATATACAGTGACAGCACTGAGCCCCCTCTCCATATATACAGTGACAGCACTGAGCCCCCTCTCCATATATACAGTGACAGCACTGAGCCCCCTCTCCATATATACAGTGACAGCACTGAGCCCCCTCCCCATATATACAGTGACAGCACTGAGCCCCCTCCTCATATATACAGTGACAGCACTGAGCCCCCTCTCCATATATACAGTGACAGCACTGATCCCCCTCCCCATATGTACAGTGACAGCACTGAGCGCCCTCTCCATATATACAGTGACAGCACTGAGCCCCCTCCCCATATATACAGTGACAGCACTGAGCCCCCTCTCCATATATACAGTGACAGCACTGAGCCCCCTCCCCATATATACAGTGACAGCACTGAGCCCCCTCCCCATATATACAGTGACAGCACTGAGCCCCCTCTCCATATATACAGTGACAGTACTGAGCCCCCTCCCCATATATACAGTGACAGCACTGAGCCCCCTCTCCATATATACAGTGACAGCACTGAGCCCCCTCTCCATATATACAGTGACAGCACTGAGCCCCCTCTCCATATATACAGTGACAGCACTGAGCCCCCTCTCCATATATACAGTGACAGCACTGAGCCCCCTCCCCATATATACAGTGACAGCACTGAGCCCCCTCCTCATATATACAGTGACAGCACTGAGCCCCCTCTCCATATATACAGTGACAGCACTGATCCCCCTCCCCATATGTACAGTGACAGCACTGAGCGCCCTCTCCATATATACAGTGACAGCACTGAGCCCCCTCCCCATATATACAGTGACAGCACTGAGCCCCCTCTCCATATATACAGTGACAGCACTGAGCCCCCTCTCCATATATACAGTGACAGTACTGAGCCCCCTCCCCATATATACAGTGACAGCACTGAGCCCCCTCCCATATATACAGTGACAGCACTGAGCCCCCTCTCCATATATACAGTGACAGCACTGAGCCCCCTCCCCATATATACAGTGACAGCACTGAGCCCCCTCCCATATATACAGTGACAGCACTGAGCCCCCTCTCCATATATACAGTGACAGCACTGAGCCCCCTCCCCATATATACAGTGACAGCACTGAGCCCCCTCCCCATATATACAGTGACAGCACTGAGCCCCCTCTCCATATATACAGTGACAGCACTGAGCCCCCTCTCCATATATACAGTGACAGCACTGATCCCCCTCCTCATATATACAGTGACAGCACTGAGCCCCCTCTCCATATATACAGTGACAGCACTGAGCCCCCTCTCCATATATACAGTGACAGCACTGAGCCCCCTCTCCATATATACAGTGACAGCACTGAGCCCCCTCTCCATATATACAGTGACAGCACTGAGCCCCCTCCCCATATATACAGTGACAGCACTGAGCCCCCTCTCCATATATACAGTGACCAGCACTGAGCCCCCTCTCCATATATACAGTGACAGCACTGAGCCCCCTCCCCATATATACAGTGACAGCACTGAGCCCCCTCCCCATATATACAGTGACAGCACTGAGCCCCCTCCCCATATATACAGTGACAGCACTGAGCCCCCTCCCCATATACACAGTGACAGCACTGAGCGCCCTCCCTCTCCATATATACAGTGACAGCACTGAGCGCCCTCCCCATATATACAGTGACAGCACTGAGCCCCCTCTCCATATATACAGTGACCAGCACTGAGCCCCCTCCCCATATATACAGTGACCAGCACTGAGCCCCCTCCCCATATATACAGTGACCAGCACTGAGCCCCATCCCCATATATACAGTGACCAGCACTGAGCCCCCTCCCCATATATACAGTGACCAGCACTGAGCCCCCTCTCCATATATACAGTGACAGCACTGAGCCCCCTCCCCATATATACAGTGACATCAGTGATCCCCCTCCCCATATGTACAGTGACAGCACTGAGCCCCCTCTCCATATACACAGTGACCAGCACTGAGCCCCCTCCCCATATATACAGTGACCAGCACTGAGCCCCCTCCCCATATATACAGTGACCAGTGATGAATTTAGAGAATACATTTTTTACAGGAGCATTCCACCCAACACAGAGTACCCAGTCACCTCCCAGTTATCAGAACTTGTGACGCCCTGATACAGCAACACCAGGACACCCGGAGTGGCCACTGCACCAAGAATAATTGAGGTCGTTATAATGGTCACTGTCCTGAATAATATGAAAGGCATGCACTGTATATAATGACTGCTCAGAAATTCCCATTATACTGATGACCAATCAGGTGTAACCTCTGCTACTCAATAGCTTTCCCTCTATTTTACCTTTTTATAATTTGTGATTCAATGTGTTTTTCAGTTTTCTGGGGACATGCGATGTAACTGTCTCTGCCCCCCCTATAAACATGTTCTCGAGTCCCTATATGTCAGAATCGCAACGCAGGAAGACTGGTGAGTGTCTCAGGCGTATGGACAGTAAATGTCTGGAGGTTTGTGTCTTCCCTCTGTACTTTCAGATATTACGCCATTGTAGTACTTTATTTTTTTTATTTCTTCAAGATGGCTTTATTACTGAATGCCATAAATTATAGGACACACAACCCCAAGCGCGACCTTTTATAGACAAGACTGGTACACATATAAACGTGTTTTGCAAGTAATAACCTATAAATAACGGTAGACGAGTTCATACGAGTTTGTCAGTCACTGAAGTATTTATTGGGATACACGATATGTTATTATAGTCCTGTATTATATGGAATCTATACATTCACACAGTGGCCCTCATTCCGAGTTGATCGCTCGCTAGCTACTTTTAGCAGCCGTGCAAACGCATAGTCGCCGCCCACGGGGAGTGTATTCTCGCTTTGCAGGAGTGCGATCGCCTGTGCAGCAGAGCGGCTGCAAACACATTTTGTGCAGAACAAGACCAGCCCTGTAGTTACTTATTCTGTGCGATGATTGCTGCGATGAAGGTCCCGGAATTGACGTCAGATACCCGCCCAGCAAACGCCTGGCCACGCCTGCGTTTTTCCAAACACTCCCAGAAAACGGTCAGTTGCCACCCAGAAACTCCCACTTCCTGTCAATCTCCTTGCGTTCGGCTGTGCGAATGGAATTGTCGCTAGAACATGTGCAAAACCACAAAGCATGCGCAGATTTGCAGTTTTTTTAACTGATCGCTACACAGCGAACAACGGTTGCTAGCGATCAGCTCGGAATGACTCCCAGTGTTGGAGCTCACACACCTCCTAGCGATAGATTTACCAGCATGAAACAAAACTTTGTTGAGGAAATACTGACTTCGTGTGAAAAATTACAAGTTAAAAGTTTTAAAAGTATTTTTAATGATATATTAACATATTTTATTTCAAAATATATATATCTAGGGGATATTTTGTTGTTGTTATTTTCTCTAACGTCCTAGTGGATACTGGGGTGAAATTAGTACCATGGGGTATAGATCGGGTCCATTGGAGCCTGTCACTTTAAGAAATCATTAGTGTGTGCTGGCTCCTCCCCTCTATGCCACTCCTAGCAGACTCAGTTTAGAAAAATGTGCCCAAGGAGCCAGGTGCATTCTCTCGAGCTCCAGAGAGTTTTCTTCAGACTTTGTTAGTTTGTTATTTTCAGGCAGCACTGGTTGGCAACCAGTCTGCCTGTGTTGTGGGACTTAGGGGGAGACCGAACCCACTTAATAGAGAGTTAATAGTTCGTATTCCCGCTGACAGGACACTGAGCTCCTGAGGCGCTGTTTCTCATGCCCCAGGGTGTGCGCACACGCCAGCAGTATGCCGCTACCCCTAACGGTGAGTGAGTACCACACCGTGCGGTGAGTACTACACCGTGGTCCCGGTTAGTGGGTCCCTGGTAACAATGGCGGCATTAGGGCGCGGCGGTCACCTAGCCACGAGCTGCGGTGCACGCTGGGGACTCACACTGGTGCAGAGTAAAAGGGGGATTCTATTCTCTCCTTTTACACAATATGATATATAATGCCAGTATAATCTTTTAGGGACCAGAAGCTGAAAGGCGCCATTTCCTGCTGCTGCTGACTACAGGCTGTACGCTGAGTCTGCTCCTCCTCAGACGCCACTGAACCACCCATTATTCTGGTACCAAGGGGTCTGGTAGAAAGGGGGGAGCATATATACAGCGGTTACACCGCTGTGCTAATAGCCAACATATAAATATACCTAGCGGAGCGGCAGCGCTGCTCTGGGCTGAGGTATTGTGTGCTGATCCCAATCCTCTCTGTGTCACTCCATTCAGGGCTGTCTGGGCTTATTGTGCTGTTTCAGTAACGTGTTGTCACTGCACTGTGGTGGTCATTCAGAGTTGATCGCAGCCAGCAACTTTTTGCCACTGGTGCGATCAACTAGTCCACGCCTATGGGGGAGCGTATTTTAGCTTAGCAGGGCTGCGATCGCTTGTGCAGCTCTGCTCAGCTAAAAAAGTTTTGTGTAAAAGAAGACCAGCCCTGGACATACTTACCCTGTGCGACGATCTCAGCGATGCAGGTCCCGGCTTTGACGTCAGACATCCGCCCTCCGTTCTTCTGGACACGCCTGCGTTTTCTCCACCACTCCCCGAAAACGGCCGCCAACGGTCTGGTGACACGCAGGAACTCTTTAATTAGTCAATCTTCTTGCGGCCGCTTTCTTCGTAATCCGCGTCGTAACCGACGTGCATGCACATTCCGGACCCGTTCGAACCGCAGTGACAAACCGCTGCGTGCGAACGGGTCGGATTGATCTCCTGTGTTATAACTCTTTGTTCTCTGCTGTAAGCATGTCAGGGAAAACTGTGTGTCCCTCTTGCAACACCAAGTTTACACCCTCTTCACAGGGGTCACTACTGTGTACCCAGTGTTCTCTGCCTTCACAAGGTAGTTGCTTGCAGGAACCTGAAGGGTTAGAATCATTTAAAACTATGATTACTAATATAAATTCAGAGTTAGCTGTTGCTAAGCAAGAAAGGCAGACCCTGAAACAGTCTGTAGATGATTTCTTGGTTAAGACTGCTGACCACAGACAGGCTCCTCAGCCCCCTCTGGTGGTCTCTTATAAACGCACACTCTCACAGGTGCTCCAGTCTGACTCTGACACTGAAATACCAGAGTTAGATGAGGGAGAGATGGCGGTGGAAGATGACAATGCTCTGTTCCCAGGGGTTGAGGCCCAGATGTATGCTATTAGCAGTGACGTGCGGTAGAATGAGGCAGAGCCTTTCCAGTCATACTAAGGTTTGGGCCAGAGTTTTTACTGTATAAAGTATATGAAAAATACAAAGAATGTTTGAAATATCATCTTCTTTGTATTATTCTAATAATTTTTATAGCCAAAACTTTGGAGTAAAAAGTCTATGGCAGTGCCTCACCTGTCTATCTTTTCAGCACATCTCTAATCAAAATTCAGAGGCAGAGCCAGAGGTGCGTCCAATGCTGCTAAAGGAACTTGAGGTAAGTCCTGTAAACCGGCAGCTGCTGGAGCTCTGGACCAGGCCTCCGGATCCTCATCCATAAAGCCCTCCGCGTGACAGTTGGCCCCAGCAGCAAGGTGACTTTCAGGTAGGTTCTCGCCTTCAGCACTTCGCCCATGTGTGGGCAAAGTCCTGCCGGAATCCTTGGGTGAGGTAGCTCATATCCCAAGTATACCGGCTGGAATTTAAGGAACTACCTCCTCTCAGATTCTTAAAGTCAGCCATACCAGCTTCACCTGTAGCAAGATTTACCTTGCAAAAAAACAATGCAAAAACTGCTTTCCACAGGAGTTATTGTTCCAGTACCTCCTCCGCTGCACACAAAGGGATTTTACTCAAGTCTCTTTGTGGTTCCGAAACCAGACGGCTCGGCACGGCTGATCTTGAACCTCAAATCCCCGAACCCGTATCTTCACGTGTTCAAATTCAAGATGGAATCCCCAAGGTCAGTGATCTCCGGTCTGGAGGAGGGGGAGTTCCTGGTATCTATGGATATCAAGGATGCATACCTTCATATCCCAAAATGTCCTTCCCATCAGGCTTACCTTCGGTTCACTAACCTGGATCAACACTTGCAGTTCCAGGCCTTACCGTTTGGTCTCCCCACAGCTCCAAAGGTATTCACAAAAGTCATGACGGAGATGATACTGCAATTGCGCAAGATGGGAGTCAACATAGTCCCGTACTTGGACGATCTTCTGATAAAGGCGGTGTCCAGGGAACAACTGCTATACAGCATCGACTTGACGACTCGCCTGCTTACGGTTGACGGATGGATCCTAAATTTCCAGAAGTCTCACCTGGAACCGTCTCGGAGAATTCAGTACCTAGGTATGATCCTGGACACGGTATCTCAAAAGGTCTCAGGGGTTGGGGTGCTGTAACCCAGGGGGCCCAGTTCCAGGGGAAGTGGTCGAGTCAGGAATGTCAGGAATCTGCCTTTCCCATAAATATCTTGGAACTCGGGGCAATTTACAATGCTCTTCTGCAGGCCTCCTATCTCCTACAGAATTAAGCCATCCAGGGGCAGTCGGACAATGCCACGGCGGTGGCGTACATCAACCGACAGGCAGGAACAAGAAGCAGGGCCGCAATGCGAGAGTTGTCAAGGATACTACTCTGGGTGTAAGCCAACACAAGCGCCATCTCAGCCATATTCATTCCAGGAGTGCACAACTGGGAAGTGGACTTCCTCAACAGGCACAACCTCCATCTGGGGGAATGAGGTCTTCACCCTCAGGTATTCCAACAACTGGTTCACCTGGTTCTGCCCACAGATAGACCTGATGGCTTCTCGTCTCAACAAGAAGCTCCGTCGTTACTGTTCCAGAACGAGAGATCCGCAGGCTGCAGCAGTGGAACTACCAGTTCGTATACCTGTTTCCTCCAATCCCTCTCATTCCAAGAGTTCTGAAAAGACTCAAAAGGGAAAGAGTTCAGGCAATTCCAATTGCCTGATTGGCCTCGACGGCCTGGTACGCGGACCTCCTGACCATGTCTCTGGAGGAACCCTGGCCTCTGCCGCTACTCAAGGACCTTCTTCAACAAGGACCATTCGTCTATCCAGACTTGCTGCGGCTACGTTTGACGGCTTGGAAGTTGAGAGGGAGCTCTTAACTAGAAAAGGTCTCCCATCCAAGGTTATTTCAACTATGGTCCAGGCCCGTAATGTGGTCCCATCCTAACATTACCACGTATCTGGAAGAAATATGTCTTGTGGTGCGAGGGTAGAAAATATCCTCCTGCGGAATTTCAACTTGGCCGTTTTCTGCTTTTCCTTCAAGCAGGTGTGGACAAGGGCCTACAGTTAGGCTCCATCAAAGTTCAGATATCGTCTCTCTCTATATTCTTCCAGATACAACTAGCGGTACTCCCAGAAGTATAGACTTTCCGAAAGGGTGTTCTTCGCATTAAGCCACCCTTTGTCCCTCCCACAGCTCCATGGGATCTCAATGTGGTCTTGACGTTTCTTGAGTCGGACTGGTTTGAACCCTTACACAGCGTAGACTTGAAATATCTACCTTGGAAGACAGTCACGTTGCTGGCTTTAGCCTCTGCAAGATGTGTATCGGAATTGGGGGCCTTATCCTGTAAGAGCCCGTTTTGATATTTCATGAGGATAGGGCGGAGCTCAGGACTCGCCCGCAGTTTTTGCCGAAAGTGGTATCAGCTTTTCACATTAATCAACCGATAGTGGGAGTTTTGATCAACTGATAGTGGACGTTGTGAGGGCTTTGAGGATTTACGTCAATAGGACAGCTCGTCACAGGAAGTCTGACTCCCTTTTTGTCTTTTATGACGCTACCAAAATTGGTCGTCCTGCTTCTAAGCAGTCCATTGCTCGTTGGCTCAGGTTGACCATTCAACAAGCCTATTCTTCAGCGGCATTGCCGCTGCAGAGTTCTATCCAGGCCCACTCCACAAGGTCGGTGGGTTCTTACTGGGCGACTTGCCGGGGTGTCTCGGCCTTACAGTTTTGCCGTGCAGCTACCTGGTCTGGTTCGAACACGTTTGTAAAATTCTACAGGTTTGACACCTTGGCCAGAAATGACCTTCAGTTTGCAGGGGTCTCAGTACACTCCCACCCTTTCTGGGAGCTTTGGGACTTCCCCATGGTACTAATGTTACCCCAGTATCCACTAGAACATTAGCGAAAATAGGAATTTAATATCTACCGGTAATTCCTTTTCTGCGGCCAGCACTGCGACTGAAAAGCTTCGTTCGTTGTAATAATACGTCACGCATGCGCACTGCGCCGCATACGCAGAAGTGCCTTTTTTTGCCTCATCGCTGCACAGTGAAAGAATGCAGCTAGCGATCAACTCGGAATGACCACCATTGTAGGTATATGTGCATGTTACACAATTCCTGGAGCACCTCCAACATCACACATACCAGTCCATTGGGATTCATGTCTGCATATGTTGGGTATAATACATTACGTTTGAATATACAGTCTGGTGCAGGATAAACCTCAGTACATACATACTAGGATTGCATATTGCAGAGTATGCCAGCTATGATAAATGCCCCCCTTAGTTTTCTCCCGGGGCTCTATCGTTGTGTCCTGTTCCTGCCTTCCCTGTGCTCCGTCCCTAGTTCCTGCCATCCTAGTGCCTGCTCCGTACCTGTTCCTGACGTTCCCGGTCCAGCACCGACCCTGTCTGTTGTCATTCTTCCCCGCATCTATACACTGCAAATTCCTGTACCAGCTCCAGTGTTGTTGGAACGGGTGGCACTTGATATACCGGCTGTCGGGATCTCGGCGCTCAGCTTACCGACGCCGGAATCCCGACAGCTGGTATACCGACACCTAATCTCCCTCTTGGGGTTTCCGCGATACCCCTAGAGGGAGAATTAATAGCGTGGCGCGCCACTGTGCCCGCAGTGTGGCGAGCGCAGCGAGCCCACGAGGGGCTCTTTTGCGCTCGCTCCGCAGCTGGCATTCCGACGGTTGGGATCCCGGCGCCGGTTTGTTGGGCGCCGGGGTCCCAACACTAGCGAGTCATACCACATCCGTTGGAACAAATGCTTAGACGAGTATGGGGACTGTATGGAAAAATAATCTGTACTATACAGATGGGTCCACCTTTATCTTGACTTCTTTGCTGCGCCTAGGCACACCATGGTTTATTAACATAAACCCTTCATCTATTGTTCTCCACTGCAATACAATACAGAGAACAATCCAGTAGGGATTTAAGTCATTACAGCAGGGGATTAAGTCTGATCTTGACATCTGTATGTTCAAGTTGAGTACATTTATGCAACAAGAGGTCTTGTTACTTTATTTATTGAACCTCCCTCTTAATTCATTGTATTGCATCCTAAAGTCAGTGGGGCCTTACATGCCATAAGGTCAGTGTGTAGTGGTAAGTGACCTGCCCATACCACTATTACAGTGCAGGAATTTACATTGAACTAGATTACAATAATGATCCCCAGAGCTTACAATCTAAAGCAGATCTAGGAAAAGTCACACAGCGCAACTCTTGATTACATACATGTACCAGCCGTGTTAATACTGCCACATGATCACATCACTATATACAGTATGTATGATGATATATGGTAACACGTGACTGCTCTCCCCATCCAGTAACTGCCTCCATGTGGTTAACCCCATGCCAGTGCCGAGGGCGGATACAGAAGAATACTGCCTGCACTGTAAGTGCAAGTACAAAGAGAGGCTCTCGTTCACCATCAAGGTCAGTTATTCCCCGTGTCCACACGGTCTCATTCTGCAGATGTGTCAGCAGCTGAGTGTGAGCGTAAGGAATTGTTCATGTCGGGTAATCTCCACCGATATAAAACCGTTGTGTCTGTCCGGATCAAGCTGGCGCAAATACTACTGAATCAATTTTTATCAACTACATAATTTTGGGGCGGAAACGCCTAAAAACAACCTGCACTTTGTATCATCTTGATCTGTCAAGTTAGAGCTGTGCAGTAAGAAACAACAAATACTATATACAGGGGTGCTCTACCGTAACGCTGAAAACTGCATTAAATACGAAATTCAGGTGGGCACAGGTAGTCGCTAGCATGGAGAGTTAGAACCTGCACAGCAATGGCTGCGCACACACCCACGGGAAGAGCACGTTTATCGCTCGGATCATTCTGCACTATAGGGACGGTTGTTTATTCTTCATTGACCTTGGATACGACATGTAACTGCTCTATGGAGACAATTGTATCTGACACGTAGTGTAATGGAATAACCAGTCAGACTGAATGATATCAAAAAAAAATTTTCAAACACCGACAGAAATCTGGAAAATAAAACAATGGTGGAAATTTACTAAGCTTCCGATTTTGACCGAGATGGTGTTTTTTCTTCAAAGTGTCATCTCAGGAATTTACTAAACTCAAATCACGGCAGTGATGAGGGCATTCGTATTTTTTTGGAACTCAAAGAAAAAAATGACGAATGAATACACCATCGGTCAAATACGCCTGTTATTTGGTAGAACTCGGTAATTTACTAAAAAGTGTAATTCACAAACACTGCCGGCAATAGCCAAACACTGCCGTGAAAAAAAAAAAATCGTAAAAATAAAACAGACCTGCTTTTTTTTACCGTGTTCTGATAGGCATGCACGGATCCATGAGATCCGTGCATGTTTATTAGTCGGAAGGGGTGGGAAAGTGTTAAATTTGTTTGAAAAAAATGCGTGGGGTCCCCCCTCCTAAGCAAAGCCAGCCTCGGGCTCTTTGAGCCGGTCCTGGTTCACAAAATATGTGGAACGAAATGACCGGGGTTCCCCCATATTTCATAAACCAGCACCGGGCTCTGCGCCTGGTCCTGGTTCCAAAAATACGGGGGACAAAAAGCATAGGGGTCCCCCGTATTTTTGAAACCAGCACCGGGCTCCACTAGCCAGGTACACAATGCCGCAGCCGGGGGACACTTTTATATTGGTCCCTGCGGCCCTGGCATTACATACCCAACTAGTCACCCCTGACCGGGGTACCCTGGAGGAGTGGGAACCCCTTAAATCAAGGAATCAAGGGGTCCCCCCCCTCCAGCCACCCAAGGGCCAGGGGTGAAGCCCGAGGCTGTCCCCCCCCCATCCAATGGCGGCGGATGGGGGGCTGATATCCTTTTTGTAAAAATGTGAATATTGTTTTTAGTAGCAATACTAAAGTCCCAGCAAGCCTCCCCCGCAAGCTGGTACTTGGAGAACCACAAGAACCAGCATGCGGTGGAAAACCGGGCCCGCTGGTACCTGTAGTACTACTACTAAAAAAAAATAGCCCAATAAAAACAGGAGACACACACCTTGAAAGTATAAGTTTATTACATACATGCACACCTACATACATACATACATACATACTTACCTATGTTCACACGAGGGTCGGTCCTCTTCTCCATGTAGAATCCATGGGGTACCTGTGGAAAAAATTATACTCACATAATCCAGTGTAGATCGGTCCTCTTCTGTTCTTTGTATAATCCACGTACTTTGCAAAATAAAAAAACGGACACCTGACCACGTACTGAAAGGGGCCCCATGTTTTTACATGGGACCCCTTTCCCCGAATGCCAGGACCCCCCCTGACTCCTGTCTAAGGGGGTTCCTGCAGCCAATCAGGGAGCGCCACGTCGTGGCACCCTCCTGATTGGCTGTGTGCTCCTGTAGTGTATGTCAGGCAGCACACGGCAGTGATACAATGTAGCGCCTATGCGCTCCATTGTAACCAATGGTGGGAACTTGGCGGTCAGCGGTTGACCGAAAGTAACCTCACCGCTGACCGCCAAGTTCCCACCATTGGTTACAATGGAGCGCATAGGCGCTACATTGTATCACTGCCGTGTGCTGCTTGACATACACTACAGGAGCACACAGCCAATCAGGAGGGTGCCACGACGTGGCGCTCCCTGATTGGCTGAAGGAACCCCCTTAGACAGGAGTCAGGGGGGGTCCTGGTATTCATGGGGCCCCTTTCAGTGCGTGGTCGGGTGTCCTTTTTTTTATTTTGCAAAGTACGTGGATTATACAAAGAACAGAAGAGGACCGATCTACACTGGATTATGTGAGTATCATTTTTCCAACAGGTACCCCATGGATTCTACATGGAGAAGAGGACCGACCCTCGTGTGAACATAGGTAAGTATGTATGTATGGAGGTGTGCATGTATGTAATAAACTTATACTTTCAAGGTGTGTGTCTCCTGTTTTTATTGGGGTATTTTTTTAGTAGTCCGGTTTTCCCCCGCATGCTGGTACTTGTGCTTCTCCAAGTACCAGCTTGCGGGGAGGCTTGCTGGGACTTGTAGTACTGCTACTAAAAACAATATTCACATTTTTATAAAAAGGCTATCAGCCCCCAATCGCCGCCCTTGGATGGGGGGGGACAGTCTCGGGCTTCACCCCTGGCCCTTGGGTGGCTGGAGGGGGGGACCCCTTGATTTAAGGGGTTCCCACTCCTCCAGGGTACCCCTGCCAGGGGTGACTAGTTGGGTATGTAATGCCAGGGCCGCAGGGACCAATATAAAAGTGTCCCCAGGCTGTGGCATTATGTACCTGGCTAGTGGAGCCCGGTGCTGGTTTCAAAAATACGGGGGACCCCTACGCTTTTTGTCCCCCGTATTTTTGGAACCAGGACCAGGCGCAGAGCCCGGTGCTGGTTTATGAAATATGGGGAAACCCCAGTCATTTTGTTCCACATATTTTGTGAACCAGGACCGGCTCAAAGAGCCCGAGGCTGGTTTTTCTTAGAAGGGGGGACCCCACGCAATTTTTTTTTACATTTCAACAACAATGTTCTTTTTTTTACGAAATGTGCACAATGAAACCCTGCATGGATCTCACGGATCCGGCCGAGATTCATTGTGTTAATGTCGGCAGTGTTTTACAATTCACTCCCGTAAAACACTCCCAAAAAACACGAATGACATCGACATCGGAAAATACGAAAATGCAGAATACGACAGCTTTGTAAATTAGTCGTAATAAATTCAAAAAGTTGCAATTTTATACTTTCGATGTCATTCGTGTTTGAACTTTAACCTCATTCGGCAAAATACGAATTTTAGTACATTTACCCCAATGTATTTATTAAAAGTTGCATGGGGACTGTACAAACCAATGAATTGAAGGGTCGCTACCAATTTAGTTATTTTCACTTTGTGTTTGTCTAATGTAAATGTTAAGGGATGAATGTATAATGTTCTCTGGTTGCCGAACTTTAGCTAGTTTCTATGATGGGGATAGTAAGTTGGCTTATAGAGCTCTTTGTATAGTACAGTTCCATTGTTTTACCTCCACTTCACTGTAATCCCATCCTTGAGCTCTCCTGTCTGTGTGACTGAGCTATGATTTGTTAGTTCACCATAATACAATAGCATGGGGTGTGGCAAGCAATGTGTGTGATGTCATGGGGGGGGGGGGGGGGTAAGGACAAACCATCGGGCAGAGGGCAGTTCTACAGATGTCAGACATAACATAACCCCCTGAGATCGCCCACATCCTGCACGGTGATCACATAGAAATGTGTCTATTCTATACATTCCCTGTGCTTTGCCTTATTACAGACACAAATGCTTTGGGGCGTATTTATCAAAGTATATTTGCGGCTATATCCCCCAAAACACCCCCTAATATTATGAATCTCCTGAATGTAAGAAGGTGGGACAGCAGCAGGTATCTCCAATACCTGCTGCCATCCCTCCACTGCCAGGTGCATCCCTATCCCCCAGTAGGTTTCTATGGGGGGATGCGATGCTGCCAAATTGACCAATATCCAGAATACGAAGCATTGCCGATATTGGTCGCCGGAGCTGCCGCTATCTTCCGATTGTATTGATCTTCCATTGTAGCCTATGGGCTACAGATACCACCCTCCCCTGCAAGTGGCAGCCATGCGTGTGCGGTCAGAGCTGACCATGCATGCACGCAATGCTAGCCTGGGTGGTAAGATCCCACCCAGAATGCATTTAATATGCGATCGATGATAAATGGGACCCTTTGTCTTGTCCTGTTAAAGTTGTCAGAAGGTGCAATCGCTTCTAATTGTCAGCTGGAAACCTCTAGTCTTGCAAAGAAGATGAGGGGGATGTATCAAGTCCAATCAGCTTCTGCCTACCATTTTATAGAATGTACTAGATGCTAGCTTTAAGCTGATTAGTTGCTATTGGCAACTTCTCCACTCCTTTGAAGGCTTGATACATTTCCCCCAATGACTCTCAGAAGATGTGGTATGTGATGTAGATGTCTCTTATATCAGCCCATCCTCCCTCCCTTTAGGTGACCATCATCATCTGCTCCTCCATCCTGGGCCTTCTCCTCCTCCTTGGTATCGTGTACTTGAAGCTGGTGAAGCCCAGGCTTCAGAGACGTCTCTTCAGCCACTCGCAGTTCATACAGAATGACGACGGTGTCGGAGAATAAACACGTTGTGCAGTACCCACTCCATGGGCAGGTGGCGCCACTCAAGTATTTATCATGTCTTCTGACAGGATCACACCTCTAAAATATATGAAGCCTTCAGTAAAAAAAAATTCTATAATATTATAGAGGCCATAATCAATTATATTATCACGCATAGAAAGCCTTGTTTTGTATTTTTGCTAAATTAATCTTTGTAAAACTTTTTTTTGTATTTAACTTTGTGCAACATTTTTACTAAATAAACTTGCAGTATCCCCAGGTATCTCCAGTCCTATGATTTAGAGCAACTGTCCCTCCAGTAGGCTCCATCTGGCCTTTTCCCCATGTACAATAAGGAGATGTTAGAAAAAGGAGGTCTTTCTAATAAGGTACTACACTTATGGGCCCTACGCACTGGCAGATAATACTGACAGATATGAACGATATAGCTCATTAATGAACGAGATACCGTTCATATCTTTCAGCGTGGAGGCACCATCGATGAACGATGCGCGGCCCCACGCTCGTTCATCGCTGGTGCCCCTTCGCTTGTGCATGCAGGCCAATATGGACGAGATCGTCCATATTTGCCTCCTCTGCTATGGAGCCGGGTGACAGGGGGAGTGAAGAAACTTCACTCCCCCCGTCACTGCCCCCCCCCGCCGCCGGGTTGGCCGTATTTGCCGTCGGGCAGCTCGGCGGCGGATCTATCAGTGTGTAGGGCCCATTACATATAACATACCCTCCAACATCATTAAAGAAGAAATCGGAACACATAAAAGGGGGCGTGGCTACGTGGCGATGCTATAGGAAGCATACCTCCCAACTGTCCCGATTTCTGAGGGACAGTCCCGTTTTTTTTGGGAATAGACGCTGTGTGCTATTCTCTTGGGACTTTTAGATCTTGATCTAGCTGTTTTTCTTAGTGACCCGTTAAGGTGAATATAAACAAGTGACAGCCACCCTCCCTCCCCAGAACAATAGTCCCTGTTTACAAAGCAGTGTAGACGTGTGTTTGCTGTGATGATTAGACCACGCTTAGTACATACCGTGTCCCAGCTCTCCGCGCTCTCATTAATTCTTGTTGCTTATTATAATAACCGGTAACCTGATCCCACCTGGCGGAGACTCGCCGTTCCCCGTCAGCTGCTGAGCGTATACAAACAATTACTGGGATGAGCGCAGACACTTCAAAGGTTATTTTCTTTAGCTGCAATATAATTGTAATAAGTGAATGAAGACAGAAGGGTGTTAGGGTCAGGTTTTCTGTAGCGCTTGTTTCTTAGCATGTTTTATGCAGTAACTAGTTCTGTGCTGGCTAACGAGTGACGTTAATTATGAATAAAGGAGAACAGGCAATTAATGTCCACCTTGCATCTATCACCAGCACGTAGTGACTGCTGACCAATACCACCGTCTGGCCACACACAGTCGCATAGGACGCCAAAACCCAAACACTGACTGCTGCATAGAGAAAGCTTGATGATAAAATATTGCGCTGCGCTCTATTAGACTAGGTAGCCTGTAGGTGTCCAGCTGATGGAAAAAGTACAATCCCTGATGCATGCTGGCACTTGTAGTTCCACAGCAGCTGTAGAGCATCAGGATGCCAGCAGCTGTCGTGAAGGCTCTTGATTCTCTTGAATAATAAATATGGGGGGTTTTGTTACCGTTTACGTTGTGTTAATGAATTCATTGAGATTGTAATCTCACCGTGGTAATGACCTCCGTTTGCTTCTCATTGCAGTACAGGGTGAGTATCCCATATCCAAATATTCCGAAATACACAATTTTTTGAGTGAGACTGAGATAGTGAAACCTTTGTTTTCTGATGGCTCAATGTACACAAACATTGTTTAATACAAAAAGTTATTAAAAATATTGGATTAAATGACCTTCAGGCTGTCTGTATAAGGTGTATATGAAACATAAATGAATTGTGTGAATGTACAAACACTTTGTTTAATGCACAAAGTTATTAAAAATATTGGCTAAAATAACCTTCAGGCTGTGTATATAAGGTGTATATGTGACATAAATGCATTCTGTGCTTAGACTTAGGTCCCATCACCATGATATCTCATTATGGTATGCAATTATTTCAGAATACGGAAAAATCCGATATCCATAATACTTCTGGTCCCAAGTATTTTGGATAAGGGAGACTCAACCTGTATATATATGTTTTGCCTCCAATTATTGTAGCGTGCTGCATATTCTGTGACTCAGATTCTAGACTCTTTGAAATCCCCCTGTGGCGCGAAACGCGTTAGAGAAAATGTCACATAAGCACAACAGATACGCATACCTCCCAATATGACCCTCTCCAGGAGGTATACAATGCTCTGCTCCTGGACTTCCCTCCTACTGTATGATTGCCATCACCTGTGCTGAAACACCTTTCTTATCCATAAACCTGTTCAACATAGGTGCAGACAATCATACATTAAGAGAGAAGTCCAGAAGCAGAGTATTCTGTCCCTCCTGAAGAGGGTCATGTTGGGAGGTATGGATACGTGAGTTGACCGGCATTGTACCCAGGACGGGAGTACGAGCTTTTCATAGTGAGGTGCGGTGAACTGATTGCAGATGCAGGTGGCCCTCCTCCCTTAGACAGCACACGGAAGTGGAATTGCAGCCCAGGAGGCAGCTCTCAGCGTGCACTATAAATAATCCAGACTGTGGTTATCTGGTTATAGCTGCAAGCAGTCTCCCTCCATTATGCAGCATACGGAGGTTGCGCTATACTGCAGGAGGCAGTTTCCAGTGTATACTATATCTGTAGTCAGGGCCGGCAACAGAAATCTCGGGGCCCTGTACAGTGATATCTCTGGGGCCCCCTCAGATTTTATATATATATTATATATATATATATATATATATACATACACAAAATCACCCTGTTGGGGCACTCAGAAAATAAAAACAATGAGGTAGGTCAAATGGTCAACGTTTCAATGTCCACACATTTTTGTCAGGATGGATGTGTGAACATTGAAATGTTGTCCAGGAGAGCTGCCTCATTGTTTTTCTTTTCTGAGTGCCGTAGCACTTGCATACTTTCCTACCTGACCCGCTCCATGAGGGAGAAAATTCTCTGTTCCTGGACTTTCCTGGTAATGTATGATTGCAATCACCTGTGGTGAAACACCTTTCTTATCATCTAACTAGCTCACCACAGGTGATGGCAATCATACATTACCAGGAAAGTCCAGGAACAGAGCATTTTCTCCCTCATGGAGAGGGTCAGGTAGGCAAGTATGTTTAACATACTACACACATGTGCATGGTAAGAACCAGGCAGTGTAATTCTTTCACACAAATGATTTACTACTGTGCGACATACTTGCCTACCTGACCCTCTTCATGAGGGAGAAAATGCTGTTCCTGGACTTTCCTGGTAATGTATGATTGCCATCACCTGTGGTGAGCTAGGTAATTGATAAGAAAGGTGTTTCACCACAGGTGATGGCAATCATACATTACCAGGAAAGTCCAGGAACAGAGCATTTTCTCCCTCATGGAGAGGGTCAGGTAGGCAAGTATGCGCAGCAGGGTGATTTTGTCTAAATCACACTGGCGTTCAGCAGTGTGAAACTGAGGGCACCGGGGTTAACATACCATATGACACATACAGGGGTGAGTGCCGGAATATAGCCTGATCCACTCTTACCCTGGAGAGAAACTCACCTGTGCTGCACTTCCCAGACCTGAACAGCACACAGCAGACCGCACCAGAGGAGGCCGGTGCGGGGCACGGGAATCCTGGCCAGCAGAGCTGCTGCCATGTCCTGTAACTGCCTGCAACAGAGCAGGACGCAGAAGAGCGTGTGCCCAGTCACTGTGTTTGTGAGAGGCTCCTGTCACTCTGAGGCTGCAGCCACACCGCCTCCAGCTCACCGCCCTATTTGGACAAGATGGCTTACATCCCTGCCGGGCACTAATCGGCATATACTTGGGGCCCGGTACAGTTGTCCCCTTTGACCCCCTGAAAAGGCAGCTTCCAGTGTATACTAAGGGGGTCATTCTGAGTTGATCGCTCGCTAGTTGGTTTTAGCAGCCGTGCAAACGTATAGTCGCTGCCCACAGGGGAATGTATTTTCGCTTTGCAAGTGTGCGATTGCCTGTGCAGCGGAGCTCTGCAAAAACCTTTTGTGCAGTTTCTGAGTTGCCCAGGACTTACTCAGCCCTTGCGATCACTTCAGCCTGTCAGGTCCCGGAATTGACGTCAGATGCCCGCCCTGCAAACGCCTGGACACGCCTGCGTTTTACCAAACACTCCCAGAAAACGGTCAGTTGACACCCACAAACGCCCTCTTTCTGTCAATCTCCTTGTGATCGCCCGTGCAAATGGATTCTTCATTAAACCCATCGCACAGCAACGATCCGCTTTGTACCCGTACGACGCGCCAGCGCATTGCGGAGCATACGCATGCGCAGTAGTGACCTGATCACTGCGCTGCGAAAAACAGCAGCGTGCAATCAGGTCGGAATGACCATCTATATCTGTAGTTGCAGGCGGGCCCTGCTTCCCTATACATTCTACGGAGGTTGAGCTATAGCTGAGGAGGCAGCTTCCAGTGTGTGCTATCCGGAGCCTTTCCTGTCCTGAGCTTACAATAAAATCATAACTTATATGTCCGCTGACAGAGGACACAGATCTTTATTGTGAACCACAAGGAGATATATTGTTATCTAATCCACCTGTGGAACAAGATAGGTAACTTGAAAAGGGTTGACCACACTTTGTAGGTCGACAGTGTCTAGATCGAACACTATTGGTCGACTAACTAAGTCGACACCCAAAATAGGTCGACACAAGCATTAGGTCGACATGACAAAATGTCGACGGGAGGGTTTTTTTTTTTGTTTTTTTTTTGTGGCGTTTTCTTTGTAAAGTGACCGGGAATTCCAATTAGTGCACCGTGTCCCCTTGCATGTCTCACTCTACTACCGCTGCGCCCGGCACAGGTTACCGTTCCCAATTGTAGTCCACGTGTATCGTAAAGTATCAAAAAGTAAAAAAAATGAAAACATTTGTGAAAAACTCATGTCGACCTTTTGTCATGTTGACTATAGACCATTTTGACCTAAAGCCTGTCGACCAATAGTGGTCGACCTAGTAACTGCGACCTAAGTGTGGTCGACCTAGAGACCGGATATCTAATTGTGTATAGTGTAAGTGTGAATTCACCTTCTAGGGCTTCAGAATTGAATTGAATATATCAAGTCAGTGACTTTGGGGGACATTTACTAAGCAGTGATAAGAGTGGAGAAGTGAGCCAGTGGAGAAGTGGCCCCATCAACCAATCAGCTGCTCTGTATAATTTTATAGTATGCAAATTATAGATGTTACTTCAGTGCTGATTGGTTGCCATGGGCAACTTCTCCACTGGCTCACTTCTCCGCTCTTATCACTGCTTAGTAAATGTTCCCCTTTGATCCATATCACCCATTCCTCCACAAATTTTCATCATTTTTATAGCTTTTTTTAAAGATATATTTTTATTATATTTGAATGCGTTCTCTTGCTTTCTATGAGCTGAATGTTTTTCAGAGCATTAATGAATAAATGTTATTTTGTGTATCATATATAAGTGTGTTGACGTTATTCAGTGTGTGTGTGTGTGTGTGTGGTAGAGTGCGGTATCAATGATAGATCGTTGTGCGATGTTTCGTTATCCTTTATTGATTACATTCTTTATTAAGGTGTGTGGCCACAGGCATACCTGGGTGTCTGCAGCTGATGAGAACTAGGACATCAGTCAATTTAACTAGCACCTGAATAAATAGAACATATATTCTATGTGCCGCCGTATGCAAATAAACATCTGCACAAGGGGGTTCCGAGATGCACACGCTACCTGCTCAGAAAGGGGGAACATTCCAGAAGTGATTGTGTGGCCTGCAGCAAATCTACTGAGTTTTGTGTTAAATAACTTAGCGCATGCGCTCTGCGTACCATGCGCATTTAGCAACAAATCGCAGCATAGCGAAAATCGGCAACGAGCGAACAACCCGGAATGACCACCACTGGCCCTCATTCCGAGTTAATCGCTAGCTGCCATTGTTCGCAGCAATCATCGCACAGGATAAATAACACAGGGCTGGTCTTGATCTGTACAAAATGTGTTTGCTGCCGCTCGGCTGCACAAGTGTTCGCACTCCTGCAAAGCGAAAATACACTCCCCCGTGGGCAGCGACTATGCGTTTGCACGGCTGCTAAAAGTAGCTAGCGAGCGATCAACTCGGAATGAGGGCCATGGGGGGTCATTCCGAGTTGATCGTAGCTGTGCTAAATTTAGCACAGCTAAAATCATGAACTCACACATGCGGGGGGACGTCCAGCACAGGGCTATCCCGCCCCGCATGTCAGTGCCCCCCCACAGAAGTGCAAAGGCATCGTACAGCGGCGATGCCTTTGCACTTCAAGAGTAGCTCCCGACCAGCGCAGCTTTAGCGTGCTGGCCGGGAGCTACTCGTCGCTCCCCAGCCCGCAGCGGCTGCGTGTGATGTCATGCAGCCGCTGCAGGCCACTCTCCGCATGGTCCGGCCACGCCTGCGTTGGCCGGACTGCGCCCACAAAACGACGGCCAAACGTTTGGCCGCCGTTTGGCCCCCTCCTGCCCATCGCCCGCCTCTGCCTGTCAATCAGGCAGAGGCGATCGTAGCGCAGCAACGGGCGGCCTTGCGCTGGCACACTGAGGCACCGGCGCATGCGCAGTTCTGACCCGATCGCTACGCTTGCGAAAAACTGCAGCGTGCGATTGGGTCAGAATGACCCCCATTGTCACAGCCTCTCATTACATTAAAGAGACAGCTTCCGATGCTGGTGTTCTGGCGGCCAAGGTCTCTACGACTTCCTGGTCTGTGGACATGGACTCTAAGAAAACCCTGGAGGTGCTCCCGTTTAAATGGAACATCCTTTTTGGTGAGGCTCTCAACAAGATTGTCGCTGACTTAGCGTCTGCTAAGACTGCATGTCTGCCTAGTACTACTCCTTCAGCACCGAAGGCTAAGAGTACTTCCTTTCGTTCCTTTTACCCTCCAGGTAAAGCTAAGGGTCAGGCGTACCCAAAACAGTCTCGCACTTCCAAATCCACCAAGCCCACACCTAAACGTGCCTTGGTTGCCCGTCAGCCGGCTTGCAAATCAGACAAGCCTGCAGCATGATGGGGCGGGCCTCCCCCTGGGGGATCCCAGGGTGGGAGGCCGACTTCTACAGTTTACCCAGGTATGGTTGAAGACCACTTCAGACGCCTGGGTACGGGAAGTCATCACTCACGGATACGCCATATCCTTCAAGACACGTCTCCCTCCTCGCTTTTGCCTAATGGATATCCCTTCGGATCAGATGAAGGCAAAAACTCTTTGTTTAGTGGCACAGTCCCTCCTGGACACAGGAGTGGTTGTGCCAGTGCCTCAGGCACAGAGGGGCAGGGGGTACTATTCAACGCTGTTCCTAGTCCCCAAACCGAATGGTTCCTCCCGGCCAGTGCCAGATTAAGCTTCATATAGGCCTGGAGCTGACATTTGTGAAGGGCCTATTGTGTGGCAGCGCAGATGTGACCAGCGCTGTATGTGTGTAACTAGTGATGTGAGGCATGACCCGTGCAGTGGGTGTGAGCCCTACACATGGGTTGAGGCGTGGCTACCACCATGGAGGGCATAGCTAACACCTACCTTAAACTAACTCAATCCTCCTTTCCTCTGCTTTATATGAAGCAAGCACTGCCTGTCATTTTATTGACCACTAAATAAATATTCCCATATATATATTCATTCATGTGCACTTCTTGTGTCAATTCATGCTCCATTCCACTTCCTGCTGCCCCCAATGTGTTGGCAGTAGATGAGATGTGTGCTGTGTTAATACCCATACACACTGGGCGAATTTGAGCTAAAAGTAGCTTACTTTTGCCATTTTGAGATACTTTGAGCTCGAACTCGTCCTGTGTGTATGGGCTAGCGATGAGCAGTGATGCGCGCTCCCGCATCATCGCTAGCCGCAGCCGTCCGTTGGGCTGTTTGTACAGCCAGGTGAAGCACTTTCCTCAGACTCCTACTGTGGAAAGTGCTTCACTCCCCCGTGAACATCGCTGGGAAAAATGCTCAGTGTGTATGCACTGAGATATTTTCCTGCCAGTGATGTCCACTATCATCGCTGTGCATACACACTGGGTAAAAACACCCGGTATCTAAGTTGCACTTTCCACCGATCACCTGCTTTGTGACTTTGCTTGCTTTGAACAGCTCACAGTACAGAACGAAATGCCCCCACTTCCTGTCCCTCCCTCCCAGCATCACCAAGACCAGCCTAAGCTGCACCGCAGAATGGTTGCCTGTCCTTCACTGACCAGTGCGATTCTGTGAGTGGCAGCTTAGTGTGCAACGTAAGAGTGCAGACAACAGACACCAGCACTGACATTGGCCCATAATGATTAGTAGTGGGTGAGCCATAACAATACATTTTAGAGCCCTGGACCAAAAAGAGCACCAGAAACAAGTCACTGTCATTCCATGCTCAGGTGTATTTGTTGCTGCTGTACAACACTACGTCACCCATCGCACTTACCCCTCACCAAATACACCACCCACCCACTCACTCATTGCTATACATCTTGCCTATCTATCAGTGCTATATACAGCACTCCCTTCCCAGTACAACTTACAGATAACATTCTTTAAATACTGAAAACCTCTCACTATTTACCCACAACCCCACACCTCCCCCAATGAAATAACCCTTCTTCAAACCGGGGGTTTTCAACTCCAGTCCTCAAGTACCACCAACATTGCATGATTGTGTATATTTTTCAATCTATTTTTCTAGGTCAGTAATTATCCCACCTGTTCCACAGACATAAATTCTCAAAACATGACCCGTTTGGAAAACCTGAGGTTTGAGGTTGAGAACCAACCAACTTTGAAATACTCTACACCTCTACCCCTACTCCCTGACCACATACTGCAACTGACCCATTATCATACCCCTCACTCACCAGGATGCCCTGATCCATAACTGACACACAAATGCCCAGATTTATCAAGCCTTGGAGAGTGATAAACTGCACGAGGATAAAGTACCAACCAATCAGCTCATAACTGTAATTTTTAAAACACAGCCTGTAACATGGCAGTTAGGAGCTGATTGGTTGGCATTTTATCAGCGTGCAATTTATCACTCTTCAAGGCTCGATGAATCTGGGCCTTTATTTCTTAAATTAAGCTTTCCTACCTCTCAATGGGGTCAATTCAATTCAGTGCCTATTAAACAGCGTCGGGGATAGAGCTCCTGGAGTTATTCAATTCAGCGCGATGTGATGCCTGCAAAGAGGATTTCTTCTTATGCAAGCAGAAAGCTGACAAAAGTACTGTTGCTATGCTGTTTTCTGCCCTTAGCATGGTGGAAACAGCATCGTGCCGGGCACTTAGGTTGGAGAATGCCGGTTCTCTCGACTAAACACCCTGTTTAGTCCGCAGGAACCGGCCTTCTCCGACATAACAGTGTGCTGAATTTAATAGCACCAGGAGCTCCTTCCCAGCGCTTTTCAATCTGCGCTAAACTGAATTGGTCCCAATGAAGCAGTTGCTATGCAGTGTGCTAGCTGTATTATTCAGAAGCTTCTCATCCTGAGGCAGCTCTCCTATATTCCCACACTGGCTGGGGACACCATGACAGATCGTACTACAAAACGTGGTCACAAAAAAAATAAAAAAAATGGGGCAAACATATATAATAAATATTTTACATTTACGTAAACACACTCAACAAGACACTTATACATAGGCACATAAATATTATATATCAGCATTAATAATATTAGTCTAAGGGATATCTAAGGGATATTTCTCTAGTCTGTATATTCATCAGCTTGACTCCTCTCCCTACTCTGTATATGTATGTGTGATCCCCGTCTCTAGTCTGTATATGTATTAAAATGACCCCCCCAGTCAGTATATGTTGTACTGTGCCCCCCCCTCTCTAGTCTGTATATACATTACTTGCCCCCACCCCTCCTAGTCAGTATATACATTAGTGTGCCCCCTCCCCGTCAGTATATATATTACTGTGCCTCCTCCCAGTCAGTATATATATTACTGTGCCTCCTCCCAGTCAGTGTATATATATATATATATATATATATATATATAGTGTGCCCCCTCCCAGTCAGTATATATATTAGTATGCCTCCTCCCAGTCAGTATATACACAGTGTGCCCCCTCCCAGTCAGTATATATATTAGTGTGCCTCCTCCCAGTCAGTGTACATATAGTGTGCCCCCTCCCAGTCAGTATATATATATATATATATATATATATATATATTAGTGTGCCCCCTCCCAGTCAGTATATATATTAGGGTGCCTCCTCCCAGTCAGTATATATATTAGTGTGCCTCCTCCCAGTCAGTATATATATATTAGTGTGCCTCCTCCCAGTCAGTGTATACATGGTGTGCCCCCTCACAGTCAGTATATATATTAGTGTGCCCCCCCCTCTGCTCCTAGCTAGTATATTTATTAGTGTGCCCCTCCCCGTCAGTATATATATTAGTGTGCCTCCTCCCAGTCAGTATATACACAGGGTGCCCCCTCCCAGTCAGTATATATATTAGTGTGCCTCCTCCCAGTCAGTGTACATATAGTGTGCCCCCTCCCAGTCTGTATATGTATATATATATATATATATATATATAGTGTGCCCCTTCCCCATTAGTATATATATATATATATATATATATATATTAGTGTGCCCCTACCCTCCTAGCCAGTATATATATTAGTGTGCCCCTCCACATCAGTATATATATTAGTGTGCCTCCTCCCAGTCAGTGTCTATATAATGATAGTGTGCCCCCTCCCAGTCAGTGTGTATATATATATATATATATATATATATATATAGTGTGCCCCCTCCCTGTCAGTATATATATTAGCTTGCCCCCTCCCAGTCAGTGTATATATAGTGTGCCCCCTCCCAGTCAGTGTATACATAGTGTGCCCCCTCCCGGTCAGTATATATATATATTAGAGTGCCCCTACCCTCCTAACCGGTATATATATATATAGTGTGTGCCCCCTGCCCGTCAGTATATATATATAGTGTGCCCCCTCCCCGTCAGTATATATATTAGTGTGCCCCCTCCCCGTCAATATATATATTAGTGTGCCCCTATCCTCCTAGCCAGTATATATATTAGTTTGCCCCCTCCCAGTCAGTGTATACATAGTGTGCCCCCTCCCAGTCAGTATATATATATTAGTGTGCCCCTATCCTCCTAGCCAGTATATATATTAGTTTGCCCCCTCCCAGTCAGTGTATACATAGTGTGCCCCCTCCCGGTCAGTATATATATATATTAGTGTGCCCCTATCCTCCTAGCCAGTATATATATTAGTTTGCCCCTACCCTATAATGTGCAGCAGCGGTAGCCCCCTCCCCTAGTAGTTACCTGCACTTGCTCCTCTGCCAGTCTCACCCTCCAGCCGTCACAGGTTCCTGTCCACTGAGTGACCTAACTGGTCACAGCAGCCACTGGCTCCCATAGCTCTTCTGTGGCTGGCAGCCGGCATACTGTACAGGCAGAGTGATGGCAGTAGCTCCATGACGCTACCGCTAGTGTAAGCCGCATCCGGGAACACTGGTGCGCGCGTGCGCCGCTGCCCCAGCCGAGAGCACGGGAGCCGGATGTGCACACTCTGCAGGCAGGAATCGGTGCTGTCTGCTCCCGGCTATAGTGTGCCGCCGCCACTGTGCTGCCCGTGCGCTGCCCAGAGCCCCAGGAGTCAATCTTGTGTGTGATTTGGGCGGCAGAAGTCCACGGTGCTGGGCACTGGAGATGACGGGAGGAAAAAGTGTTCCTTTCATTGTCCCAGAATTTCGTGCTGCTGTGGGCCTGTTTTGAGGAGGGGCCTGGAGCTGCAGCTCCACCCGCCCCATTATTAATCCGGCTCTGCTCCCGGCCAATTCTCAACCTCAAGTTTTTGAACAAGTTTGTGAGGGTCTCCAAGTTTTGTATGGAAACTCTTTGCTCTATTATTCTGGCCTTGGAGCCATGGGACTATATGGTATCCCTGGACATACAGGATGCTTATCTGCATATCCCTATTGCCGTGTCACATCAGCAATACCTGCGATTTGCTAATGGCAACCTCCATTACCAATTCCGGGCCTTACCGTTTGGACTGACCACGGCTCCGCAAATCTTCACCAAGGTCATGGCGGTTATGACGGCTCTACTCCGCCGTCAGGGCATCAGGATCCTGCTTATCTGGACGACTTACTGGCAAATTCCCCAGAAGTTCTCCTCCGTCATCTGGATCTGATGGTCCAGTTTCTACAAGCCCATGGGTGGCTCATCAACTGGAAGAAATCATCCCTGGTCCCTGCCCAGAGCATGGTGCACCTGGGGGTATTGTTGAACACACACAATCAGAGCCCGGTGCTGGTTGTTTAAATATAGGGGAACCCCTGACAATTTTTTCCCCATAATTTTTCAACCAGGACCGGCTCAAAGAGCCCGAGGCTGGTTTGGCTTAGGAGGGGGGACTCCACGCATTTTTTATAAAAAAATTAAAACATTTCCCACCCATTCCCACTGAAAAACATGCACGGATCTCATGGATCCGTGCATGCCTATCCAATCACGGTAAAAAAAAGCAGGTCTGGTTTTTTTTAGCACTTTTTTACGATTTGTATTTTATCACGGCAGTGTTTGGTTATTGTCGGCAGTGTTTGTGATTTGCACTTTTTAGTAAATGACCGATTTCTACCAAATTGCAGGCGTATTTGACCGATGGTGTATTGGTTCGTAATTTTTTCCTAGGACTTCCAAAAAAATACGAATGCCCTCATCACTGCCGTGATTTTGGCTTAGTAAATTACCGAGATGACACTTTGAAGAAAAATCTTAATCTCGGTCAAAATCGGGACCTTAGTAAATATACCCCTGAGATTCTTATTTTCCTTGGAGTGCATCTAACGATCATGACGCTTACAAGTTTAGTACGGCCACACTCTTGGCCTTCCTACAACAGGGTCTGGACTTGGGCCTTCGCCTGGCCTCCCTCAAGGTTCATATTTCTGCCTTGTCAGTATGGTTTCAGAGAAAAATTGCGACTCCACCTGATGTTCATACATTCACTCAGGGTGTTTTGCGGATTCAACCTACAGATGTGTCCACTATTACCTTTCTGAAAAGAGTGCCATGGCAGTAAATTTGGCATGACATGAATTCCTTTTGTTGTTGGGCCATCATGTTGTGCTGTGACAATTCATGACAATTCATAGTTTCACCACTGGGTGTCCAGTGCATCACGTAACGTAGCTTTCCACCAACATTGCTGTTAAATAGACACTGTAATCAGGTCGTTGTGATGTATGGCCAGCTTTAGAGTGTAATTGCTAATTGTGTAGGTGTGAAAATCACAGTGTGAGAGGCCTTTGAAGTAGACTCCTTGGGGGGTACAGATTTTATCCTGGCTGGGGGATGTTACTATATGTTGCTCATAGCACAGAGGTGAATGAAGTCTAAAGTGAAATTAAATAATAAGTTAAGAAAAACCTTAGTGCTAGAGAGTAAAAGAACATATAAGATTTTGCAATGATAAAATATTTCCAAATAAAGGGCCTCATTACGAGTTGATCGCACGAAGCTGCTTTTTGCAGCCCGTGCAATCATCTAATCTCCACCTATGAGGGTTGGTTTTTTCCCATAGCAAAGCTGCAATCGCTTGTGCAGGCCTGCTATGGTAAAAAATGTTGTGCAGTTTCTAAGTAGGTCTGGACTTAGGGGGTCATTACGACTCGATCGCAGCATGTCGTCGTTCGCACAGCTGCAATCGGGTCCGTGCTGCGCATGTGCGGCGGCTGCTATGTGCACGCATGGCCATCGCAGGGCAACGACGCTGGGACCGAAAAAAGCGATCGCAGCACCAATCGCACGAAGATTGACAGGCGGAGGGCGTTCCTGGGCAACTCACCGTTTGCAGCCGTTTTCGGGGAGTGGTAAGAAAAACGCAGGCATGGTGAGAGAAACGCAAGTGTGTCCAGGGCGAGTGTTTGACGTCAGAGCTAGGACCGAACAGGTTGAAAACATTGCAGCAGGTAAGTAAGTCACCGGCACCCCTGCACTGAGCATACTGCCGGCACTGCCGACACCCCTGCACCGAGGACACTTCTGGCACTCCCACACTGTCGACACTCCTGCACTGAGGACACTGCCGGCACAACTGCACTGGGGATACTGCCAGCACTCCTGCACTGAGGACACCTCCTACACTGCCGACACTGCCAGCACTTCTGCACCGAGGACACTTCCGGCACTCCCACACTGCCGGCACCCCTGACTGCTGACACTGCTGGCACCCCTGCGCTGGGGATACTGCCAGCACTCCTGCACTGATTACACCACCTGCACCTCTGCACCGAAGACACTACTGGCACTCCCACATGTATTGGAGATATATTAATACTTCACAATTAGCTGCCGCTGCTGATACTCCCGTGTGCCTGATGGATAAATTGCCCTGCACATATGGATGTCCATGTTGCTGCCCACGGTGCTGTTGGTGGCTAGAGGTGGGAGGAGAAGCCACCGGCATCTGTGATTCTGATGACCGGAAGTCGGACCCGGTCACTTGCTCGTTGCCAGGGGTTACATGCTCGTTGCCAGGGGTTACATATGCTTGTTGCCATAGGGGTTACATGCTTAGTACCAGGAGGTTACATGCTCATTCTGGGTAGCGCTGGGTAATGGTCTAGTACACAGGTTCTCAAACTCGGTCCTCAGTACCCCACACGGTGCATGTTTTGCAGGTCTCCTCACAGAATCACAAGTGAAATAATTAGCTCCACCTGTGGACTTTGTAAAATGTGTCGGTGAGTAATTAATACACCTGTGCACCTGCTGGGTTACCTGCAAAACATGCACCGTGTGGGGTCCTGAGGACCGAGTTTGAGAACCTCTGGTCTAGTAATACCCCTGGCATCTGTCTCCTAGAAGGGCCGTCTTCCATGCTGTCTGCATGGAATCTGCAGCTTCCAGTAGTAGGTAGATCCTAAGCATCTATTGTGCCGCTGCTGCGCCCCCCCCAGCCCCAGGACTCAGCCATCCAGGCTGCAGCCTTATGGCTGATGAGGCCCTGGGTCTCATGTTTCTTCACCTACTTGTATGGCAGGCAGAGCACCCAGTGACTTATTATGGAGCACAGCCCAAGCACTGGACTGATTTGTGGCAGACAGGCACAGCACCCACTTGTATGGCAGACAGAGCACCCGGTTACTTATTATGGCAGCACAGCCCAAGCACTGGACTGATTTGTGGCAGACAGGCACAGCACCCACTTGTATGGCAGACAGAGCACCCGGTTACTTATTATGGCAACACAGCCTCAGCACTGGACCGATTTGTGGCAGACAGATGCAGCACCCACTTGTATGGCAGACACTGCCGATCTTCAGACCGGATCCCAGTGAAATATATGCGGTATTGAAATACCAAAAATTCTCTCTACTCACACCTTAACCACCAAACAATTGCAAAAAATGACAAGTATCAATAGTGCCTTTTAGTTAGTATCATAATTTCCATATCGAATCTCTGTGTGGAGTTTGTATGAACTCTTCATCAGCACATTATCAATCATAAGGGAAAAGATTTTTTCAAACATATAGGCAACATTGAGCCAGGTACATGTTGGAAGTTAGTATGAGAGATGTATTGGAAAAATATTAATACTTCACAATTAGCTGCTACAGCTGATATTCCCGTGTGCATGATGGATAAATTGGCCTGCACATATGGTTCATGGGGGTCATTCTGACCCGAACGCTGCTGCTGACCAGCCGCTGCGGGGCGTGTAGCGATGATTAGCTCCCGGCCAGCACGCTAAAGCTGCGCTGGCCGGGAGCTACTCCTGAAATACAAAAGCATTGCCGCTGTGCAATGCTTTTGTACTTCTGTGGGGGAAAGGGGGGCGGAATTGACCTGCGGGGCGGACTAGCCCTGTGCTGGGCATCCCCATGCATGTCTCAGTTCCTGATCGTAGCCTTGCAAAATTTTGCAGGGCTACGATCAACTTAGAATGACCCCCCCCATAGCCGCAATTTTGTTAGCAGATGGGCAAAACCATGGGGGTCATGCAGACCTGATCGCACGCTAGGTTTTTTCGCTGCGCTGCGATCAGGTCATAACTGCGCGTGCGTGTGCACCGCAATACGCAGGCACGTTGCACGGGTACAAAGTGGATCGTTGCTGAGCAATGGATTTAATGAAGAATCCATTCGCACAGACAATTGCAAGGAGATTGACTGGAAGAAAACATTTGTGGATGTCAACGGAACGTTTTCTGGGAGTGTTTGGTAAAACGCAGGTGTGTCCATGCATTTGCAGGGTGGGTGTCTGACGTAAATTCGGGGCAATCACTTTAGGCTGTTCGTGTCCGGAATTGACGTCAGACACCTGCCCTGCAAAAGCTTGGACATGCCTGCGTTTTTCCAAACACTCCCAGAAAATGTTCAGTTGCCACCCACAAATGCCCTCTTCCTGTCAATCTCCTTGCGATCTGCTGTCTCTGTGTCTCCCACCCTCTGATTTTCTTTCTCCTAGACTTTATCTCCTTCCCCATGACTCTCTCTCACATGACTGTCTCAGTGTCTCTCGCCATCTGACTGTCTCTCTCCCTCTAACTCTATCGCTCTCTCTCCTTTAATCTATCTCTCCCCTTCACTATCTCTGTGTCTCTGTCCCCTGAATTTGTTGCTATCTCCTCCTGACTCTATCGCTCTCCCCCTGACTCTGTCTCTCAGTGTCTCCCACCCTCTCATTTTCTTTCTCCTAGACTTTATCTCTCTCCCCTTAACTTTCTCTCTATGTCTCTGTCCCCTGAATTTGTCACTCTCTTCTCCTAACTTTATCGCTCTCCCCCTGACTCTGTCTCTCACCCTTTGATTTTCTTTCTCCTAGACTTTATCTCTCTCCCTCTGACTATCTCTCTCACATGACTATCTCACTTTGTCTCTCCATCAAACTTTGTCTCTCTCCCTCTAACTCTGTCGCTCTCTCTCCTTGACTCTATCTCTCTCCCTTTAACTATCTCTGTCCCCTGAATTTTTTTGATCTCTCCTCCTGACTCTATCGCTCTGCCCCTGACTCTGTCTCTCAGTGTCTACCACCTTCTAATTTTCTTTTTCCTAGACTTTATCTCTCTCCCTCTGACTTTATCTCTCTCACATGACTCTGTCTCACTTTGTCTCTCTCCATCTAACTCTCTCTCTCCTTGACTCTATCTCTCTCCTCTTTACTGTCTCTCTGTCCCATTACTTTGTCGCTCTCTCCTCCTGACTCTATCGCTCTCCCCCTGACTCTGTCTCTGTACCTCCCAACCTCTGATTTTGTCTTTCAAGTAGACTTTATCTCTCTCCCCTGACTCTATCTCTCTCACATGACTCTGTTTCACTTTCTCTCTCCATCTGACTTTCTCTCTCCCTCTAACTCTATCTCTCTCCCCTTAATTATCTCTCTGTGTCTGTCCCCTGACTTTGTCACTCTCTACTCCTGACTCTATCGCTCTCCCCCTAACTCTGTCTCTGTGTCTCCCACCCTCTGATTTTCTTTCTCCTAGACTTTATCGCCTTCCCTCTGACTCTGTCTCTCTCACATGACTCTGTCTCAGTGTCTCTCTCCATCTGACTATATCTCTCCCTCTAACTCTATCACTCTCTCTCCTTTACTCTATCTCTCTCCCTCCTTTACTCTATCTCTCTCCCCTTAACTATCTGTGTCTCTGTCCCCTGAATTTGTCGCTATCTCCTCCTGACTCTATCGCTCTCCCCCAGACTCTGTCTCTCAGTGTCTCCCACCCTCTGATTTACTTTCTTCTAGACTTTATCTCTCTCTCCCTGACTATTTCTCATATGACTCTTTATCTCCATCAAACTTTGTCTCTCTCCCTATTACTCTATCACTCTCTCTCCTTGACTCTATCTCTCTCCCCTTAACTATCTCTCTATGTCTCTGTCCCCTGAATTTGTCACTCCCTCCTCCTAACTCTTTCGCTCTTCCCCTAACTCTGTCTCTCAGTGTCTCCCACCCTTTGATTTTCTTTCTCCAAGACTTTATCTCTCTCCCTCTGACAATCTCTCTCACATGACTCTGTCTCACTTTGTCTCTCCGTCAAACTTTGTCTCTCTCCCTCTAACTCCATCACTCTCTCTCTCCTTGACTCTATCTCTCTCCCTTTAACTATCTCTCTGTGTCTCTGACCCCTGAATTTGTCGCTCACTCCTCCCGACTCTATCGCTCTCCCCCTGACTGTCTCTCAGTGTCTACCACCCTCTAATTTTCTTTATCCTAGACTTTATCTCTCTCCCTCTGACTATCTATCTCACATGACTCTCTCACTTTGTCTCTCTATCAAACTTTGTCTTTCTCCCTCTAACTCTATTGCTCTCTTCTTGACTCTATCTCTTTCCCCTAAACTATCTCTCTGTGTCTCTGTCCCATGACTTTTTCGCTCTCTCCTCCTGACTCTATTGCACTCCCCTAACTCTGTCTCTCATTGTCTACCACCCTCTAATTTTCTTTCTCCTAGACTTTATCTCTCTCACATGACTGTCTCACTTTCTCTCTCCCTCTGACTATAGTTTATTGTAATGTTAGCAGCCACACAGCAAAACACAAGCTAAAAATCATTCTCCATAAAGGAGCTGTACAATAAAGAGCATATTACCCCATATTAATAAAGATCTGTTTACAGACTACAGTGAGTGGCCAATTGAACACAGGAAAGTAGCAATCATGCCATAGCATTAGAGTCCAATTCCTAATTGTTTACAGTAGGTGTGAAAATCTCAGTGTGTGAGGCCTTTGTAGTAGATTCCTTGGAGAGTATAGATAGCATATATCCTGTCTGGGGGATGGCCTGGGATTTGAAATGAATAATTCAATTCCAATTTAAGTGTTTTCAGCTTCTAACTTTAGTCTATGCAGCTACAATATCAAAAGATTTTTTATACATTTCTTGTTCCTTGCAATAAACAAATATGGTATTAAAAAATATAATTGATTCAACTTCCTTCATAACTGGTCAAATAATGTAAAATGCTCAGGAAATGCACTCTTGTCTGTGAGGGGAGCCTGTGCCATTCCTTAGAGGAGAGTAGGGAGTGGGCATCACAGCATCTACTGTATAAAAGGGCCTACACAGTACACATGGGGTGACTGTGCTGAGCGATCTGAGCGATGCTAGATCACTCAGCAAGATTGCTCAGCACACAGCGCTGCACAACAATGTGTCAACGATGTGTGCTGAGCGATCTGTCAGGGCCAGTGAACACTGGCCCTGAGAGGCGATCTGACTAGATTTATCCTGCATGCAGGATCTTAATCGCTGCACCATTGCGACAACTGAACATCTATGTACTTGGGATATACAGTACCTATCAGCCACATAATCACTGTTGAAGTCTGGTTCCAGTTTAAGAAATATAGCATCATAACTATTTATTTACAGTTTCTTACATAGCGCAGCATAATTCTTTCCCATTCGTCCATTTAAAAAATATTAGTTATTTTGTGTGCACTGTGACTGTGTAAAGTGATTGCTATCACACAGAGCTGCCACTGCTGTGATCGGGGAGGGAGGGGGATGGGAATTGCTTGAGCTGTGTGCACTGTGCCTGATTGTTGTCATTCTGTTGGGGGAGGGGAGAACACACAGAGCTGCATAAAGGGGGTCATTCCAAGTTGATCGCTAGCTGCCGTTGTTCGCAGCACAGCGATCAGGCTTAAAATCTGCATTTCTGTGCATGCATATGTCCCGCAATGCGCATGCGCGACGTACGGGTACATAGCCCTTTGTGGTTTTGCACAGATTCTAGCAAAGTTTTCCTTCACACTGGCGCCCGCTAGAAGATTGACAGGAAGGGGGCGTTTCTGAGTGTCAACTGACCGTTTTCAGGGAATGTTTGGAAAAACGCAGGCGTGTCTGAAAAAATGCAGGCGTGGCCGGGCATTCGCTGGGTGGATGTGTGATGTCAAATCTGGACACGAATAGGCTGAAGTGATCGCAAGCACTGAGTAGGTTTAGAGCTACTCAGAAACTGCACAAACTGTTTTTGCAGAGCTCGGCTGCACATGCGTTCGCACTTCTGCTAAGCTAACATACACTCCCCAGTGGGCGGCGGCATAGCATTTGCACGGCTGCTACAATTGGCCAGCGAGTGATCAACTTAGAATGACCCCCAATGCTTGGTGCTCAGACCTGCATTAAATGCTTTGCTCACTACAAGGATACTAAAGGTTATGATTTGTGACATGGATAGACAAGGATGGAAAAAGTAAAAAAATATGAAAACATTCCCAAAACCTTGTGTTGACCATATGTGTGTTTTAACCATTTCCATGTCGACCATTTGCTGCTGTGAGTAGTTGTTTCCTAATTTGGGAGCAGTCGGTATATAATGAGCTGTCCAGGCTCATGGTAGTATTATGTAGTTTCAGGGGTGGTGATATCTGCGCTCACCTGATGTCTAGGTGTATGTGTCTTACATTATTACCAGTAATTTATATAGCGCACACATATTCCGCAGCGCTTTACAGAGAATATTCAGCCATTCACATCAGTCCCTACCCCAGTGGAGCTTACAATCTATATTCCCTACCACATGTACACACACACATTTGCACAAGGGTTAATTTTGTTAGGAACCAATTAACCTATCACTATATTTTGGGATTGTGGGAGGAAACTGGAGTACCCGGAGGAAGCCCACTCAAGTACGGGGAGAATATACAAACTCCACACATTATAATGAGTGTACAATGGTGTGTTTGTAGTGTTCTTTATTGCGACACAATGCTCAGGTCACATGCATATTAATTAGACAGGTAAAAAGAGAGGTTTTTAAAACTGCACAGGACCTGTGTTTGGTTCACACTATGATTAGTTAGAAATTAAAAAAACCAACATAAAGGCAATAAAGGGTCAATTACTCCTGGCACTTGGTTGGTGGTGCTCCCAGAAAAAATAGTTCAATAAACTTTAAGCTTAGTACATCAGGCCCAGTGCACTGTCCCAAGACAGACAACTAATTAGATTTCCATTTGCCCTCCCCCCTGCCTTATGTTAATGCTAATTGATGTTGTATTGAGACTTTTGTTCAGTCTCTTACTCACAAAGTAGCACATGCACTGTAAAGGGTCAAATACTCCTGGCACCTGGTTGGTGGTGCTCCCAGAAAAAATAGTACAATAAACTGTATAAATGGAAAATCTTTACATAGGAGGTAAAGACAAAAGGAGACTTTAAGTCTGTCCTGGGGCACACTTGTCAAAAATGATTAATAAAATATAACTTTTAATATTCACAATTAAAAAAGATCATCTCACAAAGCGACATGGCGACATGTAAAAATTGTAATCATAAACTTTTTGATACAGTAATCCAATGTATTATTATAGTGAAATATGCAGTATGCGGTATTGAAATACCCAAAAATCTCTCAGAGGTGTATTACCTCGTTACAATACTTTGAGAGAATTGGCTTCTCTATACTCACACCTTAACCACCAAACAATTGCAAAAAATGACAAGTATCAATAGTGCCTTTTAATTAGTATCATAATTTCCATATCAAATATCTGTGTGAAGTCTGCCCGGCTGCTGGGATGAGAGAGCCAGGTACCTATATGGAAGTTACTGTAATATGAGAGATGTATTGGAGATATATTAATACTACACAATTAGCTGCCGCTGCTAATATTCCTGTGTGCCTGATGGATAAATTGCCCTGCACATACAGATGTCCATGTTGCTGCCCACGGTGCTGTTGGTGGCTAGAGGTGGGAGGAGAAGCCACCAGCATCCATGATTCTGCTGACCGGAAGTTGGACCCGGTCACATGCTCGTTGCCAGGGGTTATATGCTCGCTGCCAGGGGTTACATATGCTTGTTGCCATAGGGGTTACATGTTTAGTGCCAGGGGGTTACATGCTCAGTGCCAGGGGGTTACATGCTCATTCTGGGTAGCGCTGGGTAATGGTCTAGTAATACCTCTAGCATCTGTCTCCTAGAAGGCAGCTGCCATTTTAAAGGGCCGTCTTCCATGCTGTCTGCATTGAATCTGCAGCTTCCAGTAGTAGGTAGAGCCTAAGCGTCTATTGGACCGGTGCTGCCCCCCCCCCCCCCAGGACTCAGCCATCCAGGCTGCAGCCTTATGGCTGCTCAGGCCCCGGGTCTCATGTTTCTTCACCCGCTTGTATGGCAGACAGAGCACTGAATGACTTATTATGGAGCACAGCCAGCCCCAGCACTGGACTGATTTGTGGCAGACAGGCGCAGCACCCACTTGTATGGCAGACAGAGCACCCAGTGACTTATTAAGGCAGCACAGCCCCAGCACTGGACTGATTTGTGGCAGACAGGTGCAGCACCCACGTGTATGGCACACAGAGCACCCAGTGACTTATTATGGCAACACAGCCTCAGCGCTGGACCGATTTGTGGCAGACAGACGCAGCACCCACTTGTATGGCAGACACTGTCGATCTTCAGACCGGATCCCAGTGAAATATATGTGGTATTGAAATACCAAAAATTCTCTCTACTCACACCTTAACCACCAAACAATTGCAAAAAATGACAAGTATCAATAGTGCCTTTTAGTTAGTATCATAATTTCTATATCGAATCTCTGTGTGGAGTTTGTATGAACTCTTCATCAGCACATTATCAATCACAAGGAAAAAGATTTTTTTAAACATATAGGCAACATTGAGCCAGGTACATGTTGGAAGTTAGTATGAGAGATGTATTGGAAAAATATTAATACTTCACAATTAGCTGCTGCAGCTGATATTCCCATGTGCATGATCGATAAATTGCCCTGCACACACGGCTCATGGGGCTCATTCTGACCCGATCGCTGCTGCTGACCAGCCGCTGCGGGTCGTGTAGTAATGAGTAGCTCCCGGCCAGCACGCTAAAGCTGCGCTGGCCGGGAGCTACTCCTGAAGTACAAAAGCATCGCCGCTGTGCAATACTTTTGCACTTCTGCAGGGGGGGGGCGTAACTGACCTGCGGGGTGGACTAGCCCTGTGCTGGGCATCCCCCGCATGTCTCTGTTCCTGATCGTAGCCCTGCAAAATTTTGCAGGGTTACGATCAACTCGGAATGACACCCCATAGCTGCAATTTTGTTAGCAGATGGGCAAAACCATGGGGGTCATGCAGGCCTGATTGCACGCTAGGTTGTTTTGCTGAGCTGCGATCAGGACATAACTGCGCATGTGTGTGCCCCGCAATACGCAGGCGCGTCGCACAGGTACAAAGTGGATCGTTGCTGAGCAATGGATTTAATGAAGAATCCATTCACACAGACAATCGCAAGGAGATTGACTGGAAGAAAACATTTGTGGATGTCAACTGACCATTTTCTGGGAGTGTTTGGAAAAACGCAGGTGTGTCAATGCGTTTGCAGGGTGGGTGTCTGATGTAAATTCGGGGCAAACACTTTAGCCTGTTCGTGTCCGGAATTGATGTCAGACACCTGCCCAGCAAACGCTTGGACACGCCTGCGATTTTCCAAACACTCCCAGAAAGCGTTCAGTTGCCACCCACAAATGCCCTCTTCCTGTCAATCTCCTTGCGATCTGCTGTGCGAATCGATTCTTCGTTAAATCCATTGCTCAGCAATGATCCGCTTTGTACCCGTACGACGCACATGCGCATTGAGGTGCATACGCATGTGCAGTTTCGACCTGATCGCACCGCTGCAAAACAACCTAGCGTGCGATCATTTTGGAATGACCCCCATGGTTTTGCCCATTTGCAAATAAAATGCTGCTAGAATCAGGTCTGAACTACTCCCTCTAGAATCTCTTTATCAGACTTTCTGCTTGCTCAGTTTCTGAAAATGCCACCTGCTGTCTGAAAAGTGGTACTGCACTATATTTCAGAGGAGATACACATGGCTTGCCGTGTATATCTTAAGAGGAAAGCTTATCTCGGGCCATGAACGGCAGGCCATGATACTTTTTTCAGAAAGGTAATAGTGGACACATCTGTATGTCCCGCCTGTGGCTCCTTGGGATTTGTTGGTTGTTCTGGAGGCCTTGCAGGAGTCTCCGTTTGAATCTCTTGAATCTGCGGACCTTAAGTGGCTCTCTCTTAAGGTCTCGTTTGTCCTGGCTATTTTCTCTGCTAGACGAGTTTCAGACTTGGGTGCCTTATCTTGTAGATCTCCCTATTTGATTTTTCACCGTGACCAGGCGAACACGCCCTGGTTATCTACCTAAGGTGGTGTCTTCTTTCCACCTTAACCAGGAGATCGTGGTTCCGGCCTACTATCAGCGCCCATTCTACTCGGTCTGTTGGATCTTCTTGGGCGGCCCGCCGTGGTGCAGCCCTTGAACAATTGTACAAGGCGGCTATGTGGTCCTCAGTGAACACGTTCATAAGGTTCTATGCCTTCGATACTTCCACCTCCCCGGATGCTCCCTTTGGATGCCGGGTTCTTGTGCCCGGTACTGTGTGTCCACTCCCTCGAGGAACTGCTTTAGGACATCCCTGATGTTATTGCCTGTGGAACCCTAGTGTACCCCGCTGCAGAAAAGGAGATTTGTGGTAAGAACTTACCTTTGTTAAATCTTTTTCTGCGAGGTACACTGGATTCCACAGGGCGCCCACCCTGACGCACTTAGCTTCTTTGGGTTTGTATGGCATTAGCCGCTGATACCTTCTCCTGTCGTGAGAATGTGGTGTATGTGGCTACTAACGGTTGTTGTCTCTTTTACCTGCTACTGCATTGGACTGGTTAACAAAACTGAGCTCCAGTGCCTGGAGGCGGGGCTATAGAGGAGGCGACGCTGAGCATCTTGGAAACAGTCAAAGCTTTTAGCCTGTTGGTGCCTCGGATCAAGATCCTACTCTACACCCCGATGTTATTCCCTGTGGAATCCAGTGTACCTCGCAGAAAGAGATTTAACAAAGGTAAATTCTTACCATAAATCTCCTTATATCTTCTGAAAATCTGAAAATCTTCTGAAAAAATTAAAATCTGTCATTCTGTCCTTCTGTCTTTCTATACAAATCCTCAGTTTACAAGCGAAGATCGTGAAATTTCACATACAAGCGTATTAAAACATGGCGGAGGCAACTAAAACAATTTGAAATCTCTAGCACCCCTAGGGGGGCAGACAACAGCACAGAGTATATCAGGAGACAGCATAACTCCGGAATTGCTGGAGCAATGTACTAAAAAATTGGTCTTACAAGCTGGGAACAAACACTGTGGGAATAAGACACCCCTAGGGTTGAGGCAGCGCAGAGTATTTCAGCAGACAGCATAACTCTGGAATGCCTGGAGCAATTTACACCAAACTTGGTACACATATGACTTACACTCTGGGAACAAACGCTGTGGGGGTAACACACCACTAGCACCCCTATGGGTAGCCCAGCAGCACAGACTATATCAGGACATCCATGACATGTCAGTGATGACAGGGCTGCATGGGACAGGGACAGTGACATGATGTGAGGAGGAGAATGCAGGCAGCAGGAAGCCACAGACTGAGAGTTATATAGTGGGAGGAGGAGGGTTCCTTAGCAGCACAGAGTATATCAGGAGATGAGTGATGTGACAGTGAGGACAGGGCTGCATGTGACAGGGGCAGTGACATGATGTGAGGAGGAAAATGGTGGTAGCAGGAAGCCACGAACTGAGAGTTATATAGTGGAAGGAGCATGGTCCCCAGCAGCACCAAGTATATCAGGAGGTGAGTGCTGGGTTAGTGAGGACAGGGCTGCATGTTACAGGGGCAGTGACATGATGTGAGGAGGGGAATGGAGACAGCAGGAAGCCACAGACTGAGAGTTATATAGAGGGAAGGAGCAGGATCCCCAGCAGCACAGAGTATATCAGGAGATGAGTGATGTGTCAGTGAGGACAGGGCTGCATGTGACAGGGGCAGTGACATGATGTGAGGAGGGGAATGGAGGCAGCAGGAAGCCATAGACTGAGAGTTATATAGTGGTAGGAGCAGGGTCCCCAGCAGCACAGAGTATATCAGGAGACGAGTGATGTGTCAGTGAGGACAGGGCTGCATGTGACAGGGGCAGTGACATGATGTAAGGAGGGGAATGGAGGCAGCAGGAAGCCACAGATTGAAAAGTTATATAGTGGGAGGAGCAGGATCCCCAGCAGCACAGAGTGTATCAGGAGATGAGTGATGTGTCAGTGAGGAGGACAGGGCTGCATGTGACAGGGGCAGTGACATGATGTGAGGAGGAGAATGGAGGCAGCAGGAAGCCACAGACTGAGAGTTATATAGTGGAAGGAGCAGGGTCCCCAGCAGCACAGAGTATATCAGGAGATGAGTGATGTGTCAGTGAGGACAGGGCTGCATGTGACAGGGGCAGTGACATGATGTGAGGAGGAGAATAGAAATATAGAATTTGTCGGCAGATAAGAACCACTTGGCCCATCTAGTCTGCCCCTTATTTTATTTTTTATTTTTTTTTATATTATTTTTTATCACTAACCTTATTTGATCCTTATTTCTTTGTAAGGATATCCTTATGTCTATCCCATGCATGTTTAAATTGCTCTACTGTCTTAGCCTCTACCACCTCTGATGGGAGGCTATTCCACTTGTCCACTACCCTTTCTGTGAAATAATTTTTCCGCAAATTTCCCCTGAACCTCCCCCCCTCCAGTCTCAGTGCATGTCCTCGTGTCCTATTGCTTCTCTTCATTTGGAGGATGTTTCCCTCCTGGACTTTGTTAAAACCCTTCATATATTTGAAAGTTTCTATCATGTCCCCCCTTTCCCTTCTCTGCTCCAAACTATACATATTGAGATTTCTTAGTCTTTCTGGGTATGTTTTGTGATGTAGGCCATGCACCATTTTAGTTGCCCTCCTTTGTACAGTTTCTAATGTATTAATATCCTTTTGAAGATATGGCCTCCAGAACTGAATACAGTATTCTAGATGAGGCCGTACCAATGACCTATACAGTGGCATTATTACTTCTTTCTTTCTGCTGCTGATTCCTCTCCCAATGCAGCCAAGCATCTGACTAGCCTTCCTCATTTCTTGTTACATTGCTTACCTGCCTTTAAGTCATCTGAAATAGTGACTCCTAGATCCCTTTCCTCCTCAGTAGTTTCCAGTATAGTGCCATTAATACTGTATTTAGCTTTAGGATTTTTGAGACCCAAGTGCATGATTTTGCATTTTTTGGCATTAAACTGTAATTGCCAGACTCTCGACCATTCCTCTAGTCTACCTAGATCCTCAATCATTTGTTTTACCCCACCTGGTGTGTCTACCCTGTTGCATACCATTGTGTCATCTGCAAAAAGGCATACTTTCCCTTTAATGCCACTTGCAATGTCACCAATAAAGATATTAAAAAGCACTGGTCCAAGTACAGATCCCTGGGGTACTCCACTGGTAACATTTCCCTCCTGTGAATGCACTCCATTTACCACAACTCTCTGTTTTCTATCCTTCAACCAAGATCTTATCCATTCAATAATCCTAATATCCAATCCCAAACTTTCAAGTTTATTTAGCAGTCTGCGATGTGGAACTATGTCAAAAGCCTTACTAAAGTCTAGATAAGCTATATCCATGGCTCCACCTTTATCCATCACTTTAGTCACACAATCAAAAAAGTCAATAAGATTTGTTTGACATGATCTCCCCCCAGTGAATCCATGCTGTTTGGGATCCTGTAAATTGCCGGATTTGAGATAATCTACAACTCTTTCTTTTAAGAGTGTTTCCATCAATTTCCCTACTACTGATGTAAGACTCACTGGTCTGTAGTTGTTTGCCTCTTCCTTGCTTCCACTTTTGTGCAGTGGGACTACGTTTGCTCTTTTCCAGTCCCCTGGAATTTCTCCTGTAGCTAATGACTGGTTGAATAATTCTGTCAATGGTGCTACCAGCACCTCTTTAAGTTCTTTTAGTATCCTTGGATGTATCCCATCTGGCCCCATAGATTTGTCCACTTTCAGCTTTGAGAGTTCTGTTAGGACCTTCTCCTCTGTAAATGTACTTGTTTAATTTTCCTGAATATCCCTGCAACTTAACTGTGGCCCCTTTCCCTCTCTTTCAGTAGTAAATACTGAGCAAAAATAATCATTAAGATGATCTGCTATTAAATTGTCTACTTCAACAAGACTCCCAGTGTCCGTCTTTAGTTTTATAATGGAGGCAGCAGGAAGCCACAAACTGAGAGTTATATAGTGGAAGTAGCAGGGTCCCCCAGCAGCACATTGGGTTTTAATTTTACTGATGTGTATAACATTTTACATGCTTTTTTCTACTACGTTATTTGTACTGTGTGCTTAATATTTAAATTAATTTTTGTAAACAAACATTCTTAAAATCCCGGGCAACGCCGGGTACACCAGCTAGTATATATATATATATATATATATATATACACTGCTCAAAAAAATAAAGGGAACACTAAAATAACACATCCTAGATCTGAATGAATAAAATATTCTTATTAAATACTTTGTTCTTTACATAGTTGAATGTGCTAACAACAAAATCACACAAAAATTATCAATGGAAAGCAAATTTATTAACCCATGGAGGTCTGGATTTGGAGTCACACTCAAAATGAAAGTCGAAAAACACACTACAGGCTGATCCAACTTTGATGTAATGTCCTTAAACAAGTCAAAATGAGGCTCAGTAGTGTGTGGCCTCCACGTGCCTGTATGACCTCCCTACAACGCCTGGGCATGCTCCTGATGAGGTGGCAGATGGACTCCTGAGGGATCTCCTCCCAGACCTGGACTAAAGCATCCGCCAACTCCTGGACAGTCTGTGGTGCAACGTGGCGTTGGTGGATGGAGCGAGACATGGATTCAGGTCTGGGGAACGGGCGGGCCAGTCCATAGCATCAATGCCTTCGTCTTGCAGGAACTGCTGACACTCCAGCCACATGAGCTCTAGCATTGTCTTGCATTAGGAGGAACCCAGGGCTAACCGCACCAGCATATGGTCTCACAAGGGGTCTGAGGATCTCATCTCGGTACCTAATGGCAGTCAGGCTACCTCTGGCGAGCACATGGTGGGCTGTGCGGCCCCCCAAAGAAATGCCACCCCACAACATTACTGACCCACTGCCAAACCGGTCATGCTGGAGGATGTTGCAGGCAGCAGAACGTTCTCCTTTGCGTCTCCAGACTCTGTCACATGTGCTCAGTGAGAACCTGCTTTCATCTGTGAAGAGCACAGGGCACCAGTGGCGAATTTGCCAATCTTGGTGTTCTATGCCAAATGCCAAATGTCCTGCACGGTGTTGGTCTGTAAGCACAACCCCCACCTGTGGACGTCGGCCCTCATACCACCCTCATGGAGTCTGTTTCTGATCGTTTGAGTAGACACATGCACATTTGTGGCTTGCTGGAGGTCATTTTGCAGGGCTCTGGCAGTGCTCCTCCTGTTCCTCCTTGCACAAAGGCGGAGGGAGCGGTCCTGCTGCTGGGTTGTTGCCCTCCTACGGCCTCCTCCATGTCTCCTGATGTACTGGCCTGTCTCCTGGTAGCGCCTCCATGCTCTGGACACTACGCTGACAGACACAGCAAACCTTCTTGCCACAGCTCGCATTGATGTGCCATCCTGGATGAGCTGCACTACCTGAGCCACTTGTGTGGGTTGCAGACTCCGTCTCATGCTACCACTAGAGTGAAAGCACCGCCAGCTTTCCAAAGTGACCAAAACATCAGCCAGAAAGCATAGGAGCTGAGAAGTGGTCTGTGGTCACCACCTGCAGAACAACTCCTTTATTGGGGGTGTCTTGCTAATTGCCTATAATTTCCACCTGCTGTCTATTCCATTTGCACAACAGCATGTGAAATTGATTGTCAATCAGTGTTGCTTCCTAAGTGGACAGTTTGATTTCACAGAAGTGTGATTGACTTGGAGTTACATTGTGTTGTTTAAGTGTTCCCTTTATGTTTTTGAGCAGTGTATATACACAGTGGGGCAAAAAAGTATTTGGACGGGATCCGGTCTGAAGATCGACAGTGTCTAGGTCGACAATGTTTAGGTCGACCACTATAGGTCGACAGTCACTAGGTCGACATGGATGGAAGGTCGACAGGGTTTCTAGGTCGACATGTGCTAGGTCGACAGGTCTAAAGGTCGACATGTGTTTTTTACATTTTTTTTTTGTGGATTTTTTCATACTTAACGATCCACGTGGACTACGATTGGAACGGTAAAGTGTGCCGACCGAAGCGGTAGCGGAGCTGTGCACTAATTTGGGATCCCGGTCACTTTACGAAGAAAACGACACCCAAAAAAAAAAAAAAATCCTCATGTCGACCTTTAGACCTGTCGACCTAGCATATGTCAACCTAGAAACCCTGTCGACCTTCCATCCATGTCGACCTAGTGACTGTCGACCTATAGTGGTCGACCTAAACATTGTCGACCTAGACACTGTCGATAAAACGAACCACACCCATTTTGACAGCCACCGATTGTGCAAGTTGACCCACTTAAAAAGATGAGAGGTCTGTAATTTCCATCATAGGTACACTTCAACTGTGAGAGACAGAATCTAAAAAAAAAACCAGGAAATCGCATTGTATGATGTTTAAACAATTTATTTGTATATTCTTGATGAAAATAAATATTTGGACAATCAATAAGTTTAACTCAATACTTTGCAATATAACCTAGGTTGGCAATTACAGAGGTCAAACGTTTCAGGGGGAGCGTGTGGGGGCCCCTAATGTGTGGGGGGGCCCTGGGCGACCGCCCCTGCTTGGATCCGGCCATGATAGTACCACACACTAATTAATGTATTCCACTCATATAGGGGTCTGTTTACTAAGGTGTGATTTTTTTTAGAAGCGTAGATGTTGCCCAGAGCAACCAATCACATCCCACTTAACATTTATCTAGCTGCTTCTAGAAGATAATAGCTAGAATTTGATTTGTTGCTATAGGCAACATCTCCACTTCCAAAAAAAACTCCCACCATACATAGAAAATAATTCGTTTGAGCTCAGCCTGACATATATGCATCTACACACACACACATATATATATATTATTGAACACCTGTATGAATAGGAACATCTGCAGAGAGACAAAGATATTGTGGCATTGTAGTAATACAGGTTAAAACCCAGGAGTAGAGTGATTGCTTTACTTCTTGTTGATCACCAGACCAGGGAGGCCGCAAAGGGGGCGCTGGTGGTTGCACAGGGTGTGTAAGTGGTTGCACAGGCCCCTCCGGCAAGCCTGGACCCGGGTAATTAGTACCCTCCCCCCCCCCCCCCCCAAAAAAAAAAATAAGATGCATTTACCCCTATACTGTACATAATGATAGATTCTACATAGCCATCCTACAACCTCTGATTAACCCTTCAGGATGGAGTGCAATATCCATACCGTCCACATACAGTAACATAATCTAGTCGGACTCTTTTGGACAAAACACGGACACCCGAGCAGGTGGGCAGAATAAAATCCCGTCTCTGACACTGCTGTCCCTGTAATGAGGCAGGGAGCAAGAAGCGTTTTCTGTCTGGTCGCCATGGTAATGCTGTACAACTAGGCCACGATGGTTGTACCCCCCACTGGCATTGAGCGGCCACAAAATCATTAGCAGAAGCCAGTGGTGACTGAGCGATGTGTGAAATCCCGGCTGAGACTAAAGTGTGTTCAGTGCATTTTGCACCTCTGTACAATTAGTCTTGTGTCGTCATTGTCACGTCGGCTTCATTTACTATAAAGGATCTGCAATAAGGCGCAGGGCGTCAGACGCCTGGAACAGGGAGCACTCATCCTTCCACGGTGACAGTAACTCCAGATTGGGGCTGGGAAGCTGAGCTGCTGAATGGATGAGGCTCCTACGGCTAAGAGGAACGTGCGTGATGTATTGTACTGGAAGATAATGCTTCTGATCTGGTTATAGCCGCTCTGTGACAGACGTAGTTACCGGTGTCCTTAGTGCAGCGGCAGCAAAAGAAAAATGAGGCCTAATTCATTTACTAGAGAACAAACGTTAATGACACTTGTTCTAAAGAACTGAACAACAAACACACAAGACGGACCGTTTCCCGGGGTAATCGGGGCAGGAAACAGGAAGGAGACAGCTTTCGTAATAAGGGGCTGATTCCACTGTTCACGTAAATGAGTGATTCTTTATAACTGCACTTGCATATAAATCGCTATAAAGTCCGATGTCACATGCGTCCCTCGGTGTCTGCATACACAGAAACAGGACCGATGGCGCCGCACTGACTGGAATGTCCTGGACGTTCCTGCGCAGTGACTGGTAGGTGACTATGCAGACACACAAAGATATTCCATCCGATGGGTGTGTTACAGGAGCGCTGCGGACGAGTTGCATGAGTGGCTGCAAACTCAGACGCTTAATCGTGTACATTGGAGGCCATACTCTGACGGAGATTCTGCACCTAGTGGGGGGGGCAAGTTCCGATGTTGGCTCCGATGGTTGTGAGTGCATACGCACAAAGTGGGCGCCCCATCCCTTGAGAATTGCAATACACGGTAGTACACCATGGAAAGGGATTTTTACTAACATTTGCATTAAGTTGTCAAAATAGACTAAAGTGTTTGCAGTACAGGCGACTCAGAATCAGGCCAGAAGAAGGGCTTTCATGAAACATGAAATTGATATGGTACAGTAGATCTGTGTTTCCTCTTATGTGGTTGATGACCTTTCAACCCTCTATGGTCTAAGAAGGGCCTTTGCCAATGAGCTAAAAATGCTTACACCTGTACTGACTGGCACCAAAACACTATCACATGCCTGCCAACCTTGTTTATATATGGAGGAGGGGTCGCGGGATTATACCCCAGAAAGATACCCAGATGCGAGTCTCCCTGCCTGACCATGAGTGAGTATGGTACGCACCCTTACCTGTGGGAATTCATAACCTGTAAAAGATACCTTTATATGTGGAGTCTCACACAATATACTGTGAGTTGGGTACCGCATTGAAGATATATGCATATGCTGAGGGATATTTGATTGATAGCTCCTATCATTCTGCTGCAAAGAACGTATTACACTATTTTGTTGTGTTTTCCTTTTTTTATTCTTTTATATATGTTGTGATCGCCTATGAGACTACCTGGACGTGAGAACAGCAATTGGAGGGGAACCTTATGAATTACATGATCTCCATGTGGACATTAAGTATTTTATTTTACATATGACTGTGGAACAACACTGAGCGCTATTGCGCCTGGGAATTTTGTGGGTTTTCTGTATTTGTTATTGAGAGTGAAGTAGCTCTCTTTTTTCCTAGTGTGTTTGCGCCTTGGGTGTCTAATCAATTTTTCCTCTGGTTAATGCCTGCCAACTGCCCTGATTGGTGGATCTTAAAAGGGGTGTGGATTATGGGGAGGAGGACGACGATGGACTGGATAGATCAGAAGTGGAACTTTGCCTGCATAATTCGTGCTGCCCATATCGGGCCACTTCTACAAAATTTTACAGGGCCACGTTTAGTTTCCAATCCGCCCCTGGTCTCAGACACAACTGCAGCTAAAGACACAAGTAAGGCAGCACTTGGGTACAACTGATTGTACGCAAGTGTTGCCACAGGCTAGGACCACACATTGCAAAGTGACAGAACAAGCCAACCTAAGTTGGAAAGGGCGCTGTGGGTGTGATTCCAATTTAAAAGTGCAGCGGCTGCCTGGATAGGTCAGTTACACCTATATAGAAAAACCAAACTGAAATACAACAACAATAAGGCTGCGCTTAAAGAGATGAATTGTCTGAATGTCAAAAAATAAAAATGTATTAGATTTAAAATCTGTCCATTGGACAATTAAAAATAAGTATACACTGTGATCAATCGCCTCTAATCACCATTTAAATAACACATGAGCTTGTTCAGAATAAACCATAGGACCCTATGTACTTAGAACCAATTGAATCCTGGGGCTATAGCATAGTCCCTGGGCTGGAGGAATATGTCCCAACGCTGGAGGATTAGCAGTTCCAATAATGAATCATGATTAAGGAAAGTCCTCACCAGTTGTGCGTTTTTAGTGAACAAAAGTCCAGTCCTGTTATGCACACCAGTGCCTGCAGGAATGTACTGGTGTCTGAACTGTTATGCACACCAGTCCCTGCAGGCATGTACTGGTGTTTGAACTGTTATGCACACCAGTGCCTGCAGGAATGTACTGGTGTCTGAACGGATAGGGATGCAAAACAAATGAATTCACAGACAGACTGGGGAATATGACATTACGTACACAGAAGGTGATAGGGTAACAAAATACACACAAAGTGAACAGAGAAGCCCAGAGGCTAAGAAACTGGGTGTCTCCCTGGTATTAGTAATGCTCAGATGGAAAAAGCAAGATGTTGTGTTTTAATACGTAGAGAACCCGAAATGCTGTTGCTAAGGGCAACAGCAAAACCCTAAAGGGTTACCAACGGGTGTGGCAGTAAACTCCTTGGTCAGAGATGGAATGATAGACACAAGGAGAGTCTCCACAATCCTAATCCTCACTTGCAGTGCACTGGTTCAGCTTACTGCCACTAAACTGACACCTGAACACCTTGCACAGTGAGACAGGATTTAGGCAGGCAAATCTGAGAATACAGCCGCAAACTTGCTAAGTTCACAGAGTAGCAAAAGAACCCCAGCAAGTTAAACGACTGACTCCAGTCTTACTGCTAGGTCTGGATTGGCAGAGTGTAGTACCAAATCCCCAGGCCTATTTGCAGTAAGCAACAACAAATACAAAGCTACACAGTACTGGCTAACTTTCAGGAACTGACTAACCAACAAAGATTCAGCAGCATCTGCTTAACCTGAGAAGAGGACTTATATAGCAGGTGCTGTCCACGCCCCACTCAGACCTCACAGACTGTGAGCACAAAAACCAGCACCGGATCCCCTGCCGTGCACAGAGCCTGTAACCACTGCACAGCAAAAGACCCGAACCGGAGTATCAGCTGCGCTCAGGTTACTCTGCTAGCAATTGTCTCCCGGTTGCCTTGACGACGTGGCAGCACAGGGCAGGAGACCCTAACAAGTCCTTAGTTGCGGATGTGGTTCAAGTTCAGCAGTTTGTAGGGTCCACGGTGGTCCAAGATGGGGTGATAAGTTGTAATGAGATGATGAAGAGGACCACACATTGTAGCAAAGCAGGACCCGCTTGGCCGGAAGAGGGCTTTTGTGTTCACTACGGATCCTGTTTCTGTGGGGATGCCGCAGAACAGCATCCGGTCAAGTGACACACGGGATTTCATAGAACACAGTGTGGCACAGCCGCACTGTGTGAACACATACATTGAAATGTATGTGTTCACATTCAAATTCTGCCGTCCTGCCATCCGACCCAACTGCAACATGCTGCTGGTTAGATCCAGCGGCGGCAGGACTGCTGCATATGTGTGGGCGCCTGCATGTGCAGTCTCCTTCCGGCCAAGCGGGGTCCCGATGAATGACCCGCTTGGCCACTATGCGTAGGCCCTAGCCTTACGTGTGTCTTTTACACAATGAGGAGAGGATCCCAACACTCCCTCAGCAGACCCAACCCCCTCATCAGACCACTATCCCCATTAGAGACGTTTCCATAAAGTTTCCGTGCTGGTCTTTCATCCCCATCCGCCCCTGGCAGTGCTAGTAGCAATGGTTGTAAGGGACCTGGCGGTAGGCTTGGTTATCGCCCAAATATGGCTAGCAACCATCGATGGCTTTCTTATGAGGATTTTACCATCAATGGCATTGGTCCGATGGTGCAGAGTTCCATATGTTTATGTCTTTGCACCCAGGCAGCCTCAGTCTTACTTTATCTGCGCAACCATCGATGGTTTTCCGTTTGATCATTGATAATTGTCCCTTCAATAGACAACTGTACTTGGAAGTTTTGTCTCAGATAATGTGGATGTCAGTGGAGTAATCACCAGTGGGCGACGCCAGCTAAGCTTCCTGGTTGTATAGGAAGAACGATTAGTAGCAGGACGATGGAAGTTACATTATCACTTTATAGGTCACAGATGAGATCCCATCTTGAGTACTATGTACAGTTCTGGAGTTGCTGGGCCTGATTCTGAGTCACAAGTAACACAAATGCAGTTCTGGCCGCCCGCTGCAAATGATATGCTATGTGATTTTACGCATCTATCGCCCCATCAGCTGTTAAACCTACCCCATGCAAAGGTACCGGAGATGACACTGATTTTGGCGTCCACTTTGCATACAAACGACTTAGAATATTGAGTACTTCTGACACACCCACAGAACGGTTCTGTTACATGTGAACACCCCGTTACCTCACTGTTGACACCTTGTAACGCCCATTCTGCAGCCGGTGAAAGCAGCAAACAATGTATGCGCACTTTGCTAGAAATTGGGTGAGTCTTAAAGGAGGACAGGAAAAAAAAAACAAAGAGGGCGACTAAAATGGTGCAGATGCTGCATAACACAACTTATCAGGAAAGATGAGAAGGTGGGTGTGGAGGATGCAGGGGACGGGAGGGTTAGGGTTAGTCTGTGGCATTGGAGGGTAGGGTTAGGCAGCAGGAGGGAAGGTTTAAGCACTTGGGAAAGGTTAGTGATACCACTGTAAGTGCCCCAGGATTGACTGGAAGTCAACAGGATGTCATCGTCGGATCCAGAAAACACAACTGAAGCTGCTGGACACTCTGTACCAGGTAAGTCACTACTAGACCACCAGGGAAGCTTTGATGACATTCTAATCATGTAGACAGGGCTGGCTCTATCATTAGGCAGCTTTAGGCGGCTGCCTAGGTGAGCCGTCCTCTGGATGGCGCCACTGAGTTCATCTAGCAAAAAAATGATGTCTCTGTATGCGGCCTCCTCCTTTTACACTGCGCTGGCCGCTGCTGTGGGTCTAATCAGGTGCAGCTGCCGCTATCAGGCTGTACCACATAGTGTATCTCAGCGTTTCCTCCGTGCTGACACCTGTAATCAAGTCATGTGAAGGCACATAGGAGGCGGAGGAACAGTGGTCCCATAGGGGCGCCCCCACAACTGCTCCTCATAACCCTGATGCACCTACTCCAGGCTCTCCAGCAGCAAGCAACAACTGACTACATGTCTGCACCCGCAGCATCGCTGTAATGCTGCTGCCGTCTGTAAGAGGAACCACGCCACAAACAACTAAGTAACGCATGAGGATTTCTGAGAGACCACAGACAGTACAGATCTTACACCTGATGGGTGGTTTGCACTTGTAAACAGCATAATAGGGAAAACACAGGCACTGGGGCACAATGCAGTACATATGGAGGCGGTGCGTCAGTAATGAATTTACAGATGAGGTGATGGAACACAATAAAGAGCAAAGAAATATATGTATGTGCGTGTATATATACAGTGTATATATATATATATATATATATATATATATATATATGGTGTGGGGGGATGAGGTATTAGCAAGCGACCAAGGTGTCTAATCAATAATGAAAAAACCAGGTACTAAAAAATAGTATAATTTAATTTTAAAAATACAAAGCACTAAAAAGGGGTAACATATAAAATAGTACACAGGTTCTCAAACTCGGTCCTCAGGACCCCACACAGTGCTTGTTTTGCAGGTCTCCTCACAGAATCGCAAGTGAAATAATTAGCTCCACCTGTGGACCTTTTAAAATGTGTCTGTGAGTAATTAATACACCTGTGCATTTGCTGGGTTACCTGCAAAACATGCACTGTGTGGGGTCCTGAGGACCGAGTTTGAGAACCTCTGAAATAGTAATATTAAAGTGCAGTCTAGTCAATAAAAATCAGATGAAAAAAAGCTAGGCTAAAAACGTCAAAGGCACACATGTCAAAATTAATAAAATAGTACATAGAAATACAAGAAAAAATCGGGTATATATTGCACAGGATAAAACATAGAAAAAGGGGAGGAGAGGTAGCTTATCTTAAGAGGTTGAGGTAAAATCAGAATAGCACCCAACGCGTTTCGTCCCTCATGGACTTCATCAAGGGGTAGTGTAAGGCTAGAGACAGAACATATTTATACCTCATAACTGGGGGAAGTGCTGTTGACATCACTTCCTGTTTAGTTAATTAGTGCAGTGTTAGAATATATTCAAAGTGCATGTATTTACAGGTAAATGTAAACAAGGTACAATAGAGAACACTACTAATGTTTTCCTAAATCAAAACGAGACATACTGTTGGTAAAAAACATAGAAAACGGGTACGTCCGTCCACTTCCGGTCCGGACTATGTGGCTCAAGACATCCGCTCCACGTCCGCCCCACTTCCGCCCCGCTTCCGGCGGCTTTAAATCAGTTCTGCGCATGCGCCGGTTACGCACAATGCGGTGAGGATGTCCATATGCTGTCATCTTTATAGAGCGGCGGCCATCTTTTTGGTCCGGACCGGAAGTGGACGGACGCCCTAACATTTCTAAGGGAGTGTCCACCAGGTTATGTTCTGTTAATTACTACGGAACGTATTTTTTCCCTTACTGTTGTTTATACCTTAAATACTACATCTGTGGCGCTGCTAGCTTCTCTAGTACATATATATATATATATATATATATATAATGTACTTTCTAACTTTAAAAGTCCTTGAGTGTTGTCCCTTTTCTCTGTATATGTAGAATGATGCAATTGACCCCAGCCTACCTAGTGGCCGCCTGCATCTCCCCTCCGAGAGGTGCGGGTGGTGGGGTTTGCAGGTTAGGGGGCGCTAGGCTGAAGCTTTGCCTAGGGTGCAGAGAGACCTTGCGCCGGCCCTGCATGTAGACATTTCATCTGTGTAGACATGATATGTCGACAAAATAATACCAACTGGTTGGGACACATATATTGCTAATACAGCCCCACCATTGCTCCCAGTACAATGAACAGTCTTTCCAAAGAATTATAAGATGAAACTCATATAAAAGTTACACATGAACTGGAATTTCATAACTGTCTCCCCAGAAAGACCAATGTCCGCTACAAAAAATCATAATGAACATTAGAAATAATAGTTATTATGTAAAATGTGGGGAGGAGTGATTATATAAATCCTCCATACATCACTATACTCTGTCTCTTCTGTCAGATCTCCTGAGCTTTCACCATCAGCAGTTTCTGCATAGTTCAATGACCCCAAAACGCAACTAAGTTCAGCAGGCAGTGTTGTTGTCCCAGTGCGCCAGTGGTAATCAGACCAGGCCATAGCAGTGGTGCTGGTCACTTCTTTTAGGGGGTACAAACATCCAATTCAATAGAATATTGGTGAAGGCCCTGCAAAGGCCATTTAGCACCTTGGTGTGGCCAGCGGGGCTGATCAAGCATAAATGGGGGTTAAAATTTAGCAGAAGCGGGAGGACGGCACCATCCAGTCAGGTTTAGTCATATACAGGAATAAGCAAGTACCCAAATCCAGCTTATCCAGTTACTATACAATAAAAGCAGGACACCTCCATAGAAACATAGATTATGACGGCAGATAAGAACCACTTGGCCCATCTAGTCTGCCCCTTTTTTTATCCTTTATGTAATCTCAACTCGTTTTGAATCTTAGATATTTGTAAGGCGATCCGTATGTCTATCCCAAGCATGTTTAAATTGCTCTATTGTCTTAGGGGGTAATTCAGACCTGATTGCTAGGGTGCGTTTTTTGCATCCCTGCAATCAGGTAGTCGCCACCTACAGGGGGAGGGTAGAGAGAGAGAGGAGTGTGTGTGTGTGTGTGTGTGTGTGTGTGTGTGTGTGTGTGTGTGTGTGTGTGTGTGTGTGTGTGTGTGTGTGTGTGTGTGTGTGTGTGTGTGTGTAGGGTTGCGATCGCTTGTGCTGGAGAGATGCACAAACAGCAGTTTGTGCAGTCTCTACACAGGCCAGGACTTACTCAGCCGCTGCGATGATCGGGGCTGGAGCTGACGTCAGAAATCCTCCCACAAAACGCCGGGTCCCTCCTGCATTTTTCCGGACACTCCCTAGAAACGGTCAGTTGCCACCCACAAACGCCCTCTTCCTGTCAATCTCCTTGCGATCACTGGTGTGTGCGGATTTTTCGCACCATCCCGTTGCTGACCGGCAATCCCCATTGCTGCAGTCCGTCGCGCCTGCGCATTGCGGTGCATACGCATGCGCAGTGCAGACCTGATTGCAGCCTGTGAGAAAACGCACAGCAGCGATCGGGTCTGAATCGGCCCCACGGCCTCTACCCAGTAGCGTAACTGGAGAGAGTGCAAGGCATGCAATTGCTATGGGGCTTGGGCCGAGCAGGGGGCCCGTCTGCCTAGCAAGCAACCGCACTGCACCATTTTGTTTTTTTCTTCTTCATTTTTTATATAACATTGCGCCGTTAACATTGCGGAGGGGGAAATGTCACCGGGACTGTACAGTCAATCACTGTATGCCCGGAGCCGACCTGGAGACCGGAAGGAACTCCGCAGCAGCGCGGATCCTGGTAAGGGGAACCGTTTGGCAGGTCGACTCTACTTAGGTTGACAGTCACTAGATCGACCGCTATTGGTCAATATTGACAAGGTTGACACCTTAAAATGGTCAACACATGACACGGTCGGCATGGCTTTTTTTTTTTTTAAATAGATTTTTAACTTTTGCATACTTTACCATCCACGTGGACTACGATTGGGAATAGTAACCTGTGCCAAGCACAGCGGTAGCGGAGCGAGGCACCTTGACCGCAGTATGGCGAGCGAAGTGAGCCATGCAAGGGGACGTGGTGCACTAATTGGGGTTCCTGGTCATGTAACGGAAAAAATGACACCAAAAACAGTTAAAAAAATCCATGTCAACCTTTTCATGTGTCGACCTGTCCTGCGTCAACCATTTTCATGTGTCGACTATTTGTCCATGTCAACCATGTCAATGTTGACCAATAGTGGTCTACCTAATGACTGTCAACTTTAAAATGGTCGACCATTCATACCGGAACCCCTGGTGAGGTGTGTGAACAGTGTGGCACACAGTCCCGATGATGGTGACCCCCCCCCCCCCCCCTTCCCCCCAGTCCTCTACAGCAGCGGGCACCAGGTGCATGTACGGTCTGATGATACACAGTCCAACTCCCGGGCACACACCTCTCTGCAGCGGCAGGCGGATGTCCTGGTGAATCCCCCCTCCGGGCAGCCCTGGAGGACCACCAGTTGGATAGACCTGCACTAATGTATATTGTGGGCTTCAGAGCAGATTTCCATTCTGTGTGTAAGCCACTGAGACATAGGATAATTACCCTGTATGTGTAAGATTACATAAGAATTTCACCTCCTTATTTATCGTCTGTGTCTGTCAGGAATCAGTGTGAGATGCCGGCGCTTGGGATCCCGGAGGTTGTAATGCCGAATGGGGTGAGTAGGGGGTGTTCTCCCCTAACCCTAGCCCTCCCTTTCCGGAGCCTAACCCTATAGTGCCTGACCCCAACTACCCTGCGGTGTGGCCTAAACCTGACCCCCCTCCCCGCTGCCTAACCCTCTCCGTGGGTGCCTAACCCTAACTCTTCATGCCGCAGCCTAACCCTAACCTCCCCTTCCTCCTCCCCCTCCCCCCCGCCTAACCCTAACCTCCCCCTCCCCCCGCCTATCCCTAACCTCCCCTTCCTCCTACCCCTCCCCCCGCCTAACCCTAACCTCCCCCTCCCCCACGCCTAACCCTAACCTCCCCTTCCTCCTACCCCTCCCCCCGCCTAACCCTAACCTCCCCCTCCCCCCGCCTAACCCTAAACTCTCCGGGGAATCGGCTAAACTAAACTCCCCCCCCCCCCCCCCCCCCTCGCCAAGCCTAAACCTGATGCTGGAGCTATACTTACATAGGTCGGGATGCCAACTGTCAGGATTCTGACGTTGGTTTCCTGACCAATTCGGTGTTCTGACACCGGTACTATGGTGGGTGGCGGGGTTCTGGCATCGTTATTCTGTCGAGCAGGATCCCAACTGTCGGTAAATTAACCGCATCCCATCTAGCATACCCCAGTGAGAGTGAGCTATGGCGCGGTGATTGCAGTGTCTGGGGCTAAAGTGCAATCCTGTCCTCAGGCTGCACGATATGAACGATCTCGTTCATTAATGGAGTCACCAGCGATGAACGATGCGCGGCCCCCGCGCTCGTTCATCGCTGGTGACATGTCGGCTGTGCATGCAGGCCAATATGGACGAGATCGTCCATATTTGCCTGCAAGTCTACGGAGCCGGGTGACGGGGGGAGTGAAGAAACTTCACTCCTCCCGTCACTGCCCCCCCGCCGCCGGGTCGCCCGTCGGCCGTATTGGCTGTCGGGCACCTCGGCGGCACATCGTCTAATGTGTAGGGCCCATTAGGCTCTCTACTTGCACCCTCCAACCCATGGTGTCATACCCTGTACCCTGGTGTCATACCCTGTACTAGGGATGGCCATCGTCCACCGATGATTCAAAATCATCGATGGTTTATGGCCGATGTAGAATACTTTTGCCATCGATGGGGGAGAACCAAATGGTTTCCCTCCATCGATGGAAAGGTATAACCAAATACTTTTTTTTTTTTATGTGGTGCCTGCCTGGACACGGAGAATAGCTCCACCCCCCGACACCCGCTAAGCCCCGCCATTGGTTTTTCATTGGTCCGTGGACCAGCCAGCACCTTTCAGTGGTGGCCATCGAGTGGTGCAAACCATCGATGGTTCACCATAAAGGGTTTGTGTACCATTGATGGCTATCGTCGATGGTATCACCGATGACAACCATCGATGGACACCCCACCAATGTCCATCCCTACCCTGTTCCCTGCTGCCACTCTCTCCTGTATCCTGCTTCCCTACTGCCACCTTGCCCTGTACCCTGCTCCCCCTGCTGCCACTCTGCCCTGCTGCCGCTCTACCCTACACCCTGCTCCCACTGCTGCTGCTTTCCCCTGTCTGCTGTATTATTATTTCCTCTCATATTTTCTGAAGTGTAGTGTTCTCAAGAGAGAGAGAGAGAGAGAGAGAGAGAGAGAGAGAGAGAGAGAGAGGAAAAGAGAGATGGGAGGAATAGGAAGAGAGAGAGAGGAAAAGAGAGATGGGAGGAATAGGAAGAGAGAGAGAGGGAAAGAAAGATGTGAGGAATGGGGAGAGAGAGAGGTGGGAGCAGGGCCGCCATCAAGGAGGTACTGGGGCACAGCTTTCCCAGACCCAGCCTCTCTGACAGAGAAAGAAGGGCCCGGGGCGCTCATGCCTCCATCTGACCGCCGCCGTCTATCCCTGTCCTTCACGGTCCATCCGCACTCCTCCACCCTCTATTGAAAACATCCCTCCTAAAATGGCAGCCGCTTCAGAGGAGACCATTATTAAAGATACTAGAGGAGCGTCTTCTAGTATCTTTAATAACTGTCTCCACTGAGTTGGCAGCCATTTTGGGAGAGACGTTTTCAATAGAACCATGCAGGTGCGAACAGAGGCTAGACCCACAGTAGCGGCCGGGTGGGGAAATCCCCTGACGAGCAGAACCCCTGACAATGAGCAGGTACTGGCAGCATTAATGTGGGGGCATAATATGGTGTGAGGGGCAAAATATGGTGACAGGGACATAACTGTGGGGGCATAATATGGTGTAAGGGCAGTGGCGTAACTACTGCCCCCGCAGTCCTCGCGGTGGCTTGGGGGCGAGGGGCTGCGGGGGGCGCGACTGATTTACAGCAGACTGACATGCGGACGAGCGTCCGCATGTCAGTCTGCTTTCTCCTTCCCTCCGCCACTTGTTGGAGGGACACGGAGGGCACAGCGTGGTGCGTCTCCTGTGTCCCTCCTGCATCATCTCCCGGCGGCCGCGGGTCTAATAGGGGGAAGTGCCGTCCGTGAGCTCTAATTGGCTCACGAACCGGCACTTCCCCCTATTAGACCCCGCGGGCCGCCGGAGATGATGCAGGAGGGACACAGGAGACGCTGTGCCCTCCGTGTCCCTCCAACAAGCGGCAGCAGCGGCGGCGGGCATTATCTGGCACTGTGGGGGAATATCTGGCACTGGGGGGGGGGGATCTGGCACTGGGGGCATATATGGCACTGGGGGGGGGATATCTGGCACTGGGGGAATATCTGGCACTGGGGGGGGGGATATCTGGCACTGGGTGGCATATATGGCACTGGGGGGGGATTATCTGGCACTGGGGTATATCTAGCACTGGGGGGGAATATCTGGCACAGGGGGGGGGATATCTGGCACTGGGGGCATATATAGCACTGGGGGGGAATATCTGGCACTGGGGGAATATCTGGCACTGGGGGGGGATATCTGGCACTGGGGGCATATATGGCACTGGGGGGGGGAATATCTGGCACTGGGGAAATATCTGGCACTGGGGGGGGGGGAATATCTGGCACTGGGGCATATATGGCAGGTGGGGGGATATCTGGCACTGGGGGGGAATATCTGGCACTGGGGGGGGGGATATCTGGCACTGGGGGGGAATATCTGGCACTGGGGGAATATCTGGCACTGGGGGGGGGATATCTGGCACTGGGGGCATATATGGCACTGGGGGGAATATCTGGCACTGGGGAAATATCTGGCACTGGGGGCATATATGGCACTGGGGGGGATATCTGGCACTGGGGGCATATCTGGCACTGGGGGGGAATATATGGCACTGGGGGCATATATGGCACGGGGGGGGAATATCTGGCACTGGGGGGGAATATCTGGCACTGGGGGGCATATGTGGCACTGGGGGGAATATCCGGCACTGGGGGCATATGTGGCACTGGGGGGGAATATATGGCACTGGGGGCATATCTGGCACTGGGGGCATATGTGGCACTGGGGGGGGAATATCTGGCACTGGGGACATATGTGGCACTGGGAGCACAGCCCTAGCAACAAGGACTACCTCCTAGCAACGAGCATGACACCCAGTGCATGAAACACCTGACAACGAGCATGACACCCAGTGCATGAAACACCTGGCAACGAGCATGACACCCAGTGCATGAAACCCCTGGCAACGAGCATGACACCCTGAGCATGAAAACCCCTGGCACCGTGCATGGAACCAAGAGCATGAAACCCCTGGCAACGAGCATGACACCCAGTGCATGAAACCCCTGACAACGAGCAGGTAATTGAAAAGTAATTAGAAGCCTTACTGTAGGACTTAATGTGTAATGGGCATTACGGTGTGTGGCATAATGTATCACGGACATTGCGGTGTGTGTCATAATGTGTCACAGGCATTACGGTGTATGGTATACTATATCGCGGGCATTGTGATATGTGGTATAATGTCTCAGGGTCATTGCAGTGTGGCATAATACATAACGGGCATTGCGGTGTGTGGCATAGGGTATAACGGGCAGGGCATTGCGGTATGTGTCACAGGCATTACGGTGTATGGTATACTATATCACGGGCATTGTGGTATAATGTCTCAAGGTCATTGCAGTGTGTGGCATAATGTGTCACAGGCATTGTATGTGCTATAATGTATCGGGCATTGCAGTGTGTGGCATAATGTATCACGGACATTGCGGTGTGTGTCATAATGTGTCACAGGCATTGTATGTGCTATAATGTATCAGGGGCATTGCAGTGTGTAGCATAATGTATAACGGGCATTGCGATTCCTGTCATAATGTGTCACAGGCATTACAGTGTGTGGCATAATATGTCTGGGGGCATTACGGTGTGTGCATATTGTGTCATGTGCATTATTGTGTGTGGCATAATGTCTAAGGGCCATTGCAGTATGTGGAATAATGTATACTGGGCATTACTATAAGGAGGAAAAATGACAAATAATGTAAGGGGCATGAATCAGGATTATTTTTCTTTCCTGTGGTGGCTAACGTCTGGGCGTGCAGGTTGCAAAACTGGGGTATAAGGTAGTCTTTTCCTGCAATGCCACGCCCCTTTATGAGAAACCACGCCCATTCCAACGAAACCACGCCCCTTTTTGCGGCGGCGCGCGCCTACGGTGCGCGCATATTTATCCCTTTCTTACTCCCAATTATGGGGCATGGGGGGGGGGGGGGGGGGGGGCGCTGAAGAATTTTTTTGGCTTGGGGGAGAAAAATTTCTAGTTACGCCACTGTGTAAGGGGGCATTACACTGGGGACTTAATATGGTGCAAGGGCATAATATGGTCAGGGGCCGGTTCTGGGGCTCTGTGCGCCCCTGGCGGCAATAGGGGGCGTGGTTTCATACAGGGGGCGTGGTCATTTACGCCCTCTGTACTGACTGAAAGTGAATCTCTAGCTTCTTAAAATTGCGAACGATGTATTCGCAATATTGCGAATACAAACTACTTAGCAATTTCAGAGTAGCTTCATACTTACTCAGCATCTGCGATCAGTTCAGTGCTTGTCATTCCTGGGTTTTGACGTCACAAACACACCCAGCGTTCGCCCAGACACTCCCCCGTTTCTCCGGCCACTCCTGCGTTTTTTCCGGGAAACGGTAGCGTTTTTTCCCACACGCCCATAAAACGGCCTGTTTCCGCCGCCAGAAACACCCATTTCCTGTCAATCACACTACGATCGCCGGAGCGATGAAAAAGCCGTGAGTAAAAATACTAACTTCATAGCAAAATTACTTGGCGCAGTCGCAGTGCGGACATTGCGCATGCGCACTAAGCGGAAAATCGCTGCGATGCGATGAAATTTACCGAGGCGAACGACTCGGAATGAGGGCCGATGTGCCGCACCGCACAGTAAAGGACCTCTCCACGAAGGGAAACTAGACGCGTACGCGTCTAGTTTCCCTTCACAGCGGCCAGCGGCAGTGGGTGGCGGGGGGCACAACAGCAGCGGATCTTGCCCTGGTTGCGGCGCACTCCGGATGGCGGCCCTGCGCCCTTCCGGGACGGCAGCGCCCCGGGCAAAGGTCCTGCTTGCCCGTGGCAAGATCCGCTACTGAATATGGTGTTGTTCCATATGTGCATAGTAATTTATTATTATTTAATCTTCATTTATTTATTTACTGTGTATTTTATTTTTTAAGGGGGGGGGGGTCTGCCTATTTTGTCAGTTGTGGGCCCCACAATTTCTGATGGCAGACCTGGATGGGAGGAATAGAACTAGAGAAAATAGGAGGAATAGAAAGAGAGAGGAGAGAGGAATATGAAGAGAGAGAGAAGAGAGAGAAAGAGAGAGCGAGAGAGAGAGAGAGAGAAAGATAGATTAGAGGAATGAGAAGATAAATAAATTAGAGGCATAGGAAGAGAGAGTGAGAGTGATAGGAGGAATAGGAAGAGAGCTAAAGATGGGAGGAATAGGAAGAGAGAGAGAGAGAGAGAGAGAGAGAGAGAGAGAGAGAGAGAGAGAGAGAGAGAGAGAGAGAGAGAGGGAGATGGGAGGAATAGGAAGAGAGAGAGAGAGAGGGAGGAATAGGAAAAGAGAGAGAGAGATTAGAGGAATGAGAAGATAAATAAATTAGAGGCATATGAAGAAGAGAGTGAGAATGATAGGAGGAATAGGAAGAGAGCTGAAGATGGGAGGAATAGGAAGAGAGAGAGAGAGAGAGAGAGAGAGAGATGGGAGGAATAGGAAGAGAGAGAGGAGAGAGATGGGAGGAATAGGAAGAGAGAGAGAGAGAGAGAGAGAGAGAGAGAGAGAGAGAGATGGGAGGAATAGGAAGAGAGAGAGAGAATAGGTGGAATAGGAAGAGAGAGAGAGAGAGAGAGAGAGAGAGAGAGAGAGAGAGAGAGAGAGAGAGAGAGAGATGGGAGGAATAGGAAGAGAGAGAGAGAGAGAGAGAGAGAGAGAGAGATGGGAGGAATAGGAAGAGAGAGAGAGAGATGGAGGAATAGGAAGAGAGAGAGAGAGAGAGATGGGAGGAATAGGAAGAGAGAGAGAGAGAGAGAGAGAGAGAGAGAGAGAGAGAGAGAGAGATGGGAGGAATAGGAAGAGAGAGATAGGTGGAATAGGAAGAGAGAGAGAGAGAGATGGGAGGAATAGGAAGAGAGAGAGAGAGAGATGGGAGGAATAGGAAGAGAGAGAGAGAGAGAGAGATGGGAGGAATAGGAAGAGAGAGAGAGAGAGAGATGGGAGGAATAGGAAGAGAGACGAGAGAGAGAGAGAGAGATGGGAGGAATAGGAAAGAGAGAGAGATAGGTGGAATAGGAAGAGAGAGAGAGAGAGAGACGAGAGAGAGAGATGGGTGGAATAGGACGAGAGAGATTAGTTGAAGAGAGTGAGAGATGGGAGGAAATGGAGGAGAGTGAGGGAGATCAGAGGAATAGAAAGAGAAAGAAGTGGGAGGAATAGAGAGAGATGGGTGGAGAAAGTGTGAGAGATGGGAAGAGAGAGAGAGAGAGAGAGAGATAATTACAGGTGTACACACACACACACACACACACACACACACACACACACACACACACATACAGTACTGTTATCAGTAGTGATGAGCGGGTTCGGTTCCTCGGAATCCCCGAACCCGCCCCGAACTTCACCCTTTTTTTGCACGGGTCCGAGCAGACTCGGATCCTCACGCCTTGCTCGGTTAACCCCGAGCGCGCGCCCGAACGTCATCATCCCCGCTGTCGGATTCTCGCGAGGCTCGGATTCTATCGCGAGACTCGGATTCTATATAAGGAGCCGCGCGTCGCCGCCATTTTCACACGTGCATTGAGATTGATAGGGAGAGGACGTGGCTGGCGTCCTCTCCGTTTAGAAATAGATAGAGTGAGAGTGAGACACTTCATTTACTGAAGCTTAGGAGGAGTAGTACTCAGAGAGTGCAGAATTTTGCTGATAGTAGTAGTAGTTATACTAGTGACTGACCAGTGACCACCAGTGCAGTTTTATCCGTTCTCTGCCTGAAAAAAAAACGATACACAGTGACACAGTCACATACCATATCTGTGCTCAGCCTCAGTGTGCTGCATCATCTCTATGTATAATATCTGACTGTGCTGAGTGCTCACTGCAGTGCTCACACAGCTAATTGTGGGGGAGACTGGGGAGCAGTTATAGCAGGAGTACATATTTTAACAGTGCACACTTTTGCTTGCCAGAGTGCCACTGCCAGTGTGACTGACCAGTGACCACTGACCACCAGTATATTGTGATTGTCTGCCTGAAAAAGTTAAACACTCGTCGTGTGGTGTTTTTAAACTTTTTATTCTATAAACGCATTCTGCTGACAGTGTCCAGCAGGTCCGTCATTATATAATATATACCTGTCCGGCTGCAGTAGTGATATATATTTTTTTTTTTATAATCATTATCATCCAGTCTATATTAGCAGCAGACGCAGTACGGTAGTCCACGGCTGTAGCTACCTCTGTGTCGGCAGTCGCTCGTCCATCCATAATTGTATACCACCTACCCGTGGTGTTTTTTTTTTCTATCTTCTTGATACTAGTAGCTTACTCTTAGGAGTCTGCAGTGCTGAGCTGACAGTGTCCAGCAGGTCCGTCATTATATAATATATACCTGTCCTGCAGTAGTGATATATATATATTTTTTATATCATTATCATCCAGTCTATATTAGCAGCAGACGCAGTACGGTAGTCCACGGCTGTAGCTACCTCTGTGTCGGCAGTCGCTCGTCCATCCATAATTGTATACCACCTACCCGTGGTGTTTTTTTTTTTTCTTCTCTATCTTCTTGATACTAGTAGCTTACTTTAGGAGTCTGCAGTGCTGAGCTGACAGTGTCCAGCAGGTCCCGTCATTATATAATATATACTGTCCGGCTGCAGTAGTGATATATATATATTTTTTATATCATTATCATCCAGTCTATATAGCAGCAGACGCAGTACGGTAGTCCACGGCTGTAGCTACCTCTGTGTCGGCAGTTGCTCGTCCATCCATAATTGTATACCACCTACCCGTGGTGTTTTTTTATTTTTCTATCTTCTTGATACTAGTAGCTTACTTTAGGAGTCTGCGGTGCTGAGCTGACAGTGTCCAGCAGGTCCGTCATTATATAATATATACCTGTCCTGCAGTAGTGATATATATATATTTTTTATATAATTATCATCCAGTCCTATATTAGCAGCAGACGCAGTACGGTAGTCCACGGCTGTAGCTACCCTCTGTGTCGGCAGTCGCTCGTCCATCCATAATTGTATACCACCTACCCGGTGGTGTTTTTTTTTTTCTATCTTCTTGATACTAGTAGCTTACTTTAGGAGTCTGCAGTGCTGAGCTGACAGTGTCCAGCATGTCCGTCATTATATAATATATACCTGTCCTGCAGTAAGTGATATATATATATATTTTTTATATCATTATCATCCAGTCTATATTAGCAGCAGACGCAGTACGGTAGTCCACGGCTGTAGCTACCTCTGTGTCGGCAGTCGCTCGTCATCCATAAGTATACTAGTATCCATCCATCTCCATTGTTTACCTGAGGTGCCTTTTAGTTGTGCCTATTAAAAATATGGAGAACAAAAAATGTTGAGGTTCCAAAAATAGGGAAAGATCAAGATCGACTTCCACCTCGTGCTGAAGCTGCTGCCACTAGTCATGGCCGAGGCGATGAAATGCCATCAACGTCGTCTGCCAAGGCCGATGCCCAATGTCATAGTACAGAGCATGTAAAATCCAAAACACCAAATATCAGTAAAAAAAAGGACTCAAAAATCTAAAATAAAATTGTCGTCGGAGAAGCGTAAACTTGCCAATATGCCATTTACCACACGGAGTGGCAAGGAACGGCTGAGGCCCTGGCCTATGTTCATGGCTAGTGGTTCACCTTCACATTTCATAGAAAAATGAAAAGACTCAAGCTGGCAAAAGCACAGCAAAGAACTGTGCGTTCTTCGAAATCCCAAATCCACAAGGAGAGTCCAATTGTGTCGGTTGCGATGCCTGACCTTCCCAACACTGGACGTGAAGAGCATGCGCCTTCCACCATTTGCACACCCCCCTGCAAGTGCTGGAAGGAGCACCCGCAGTCCAGTTCCTGATAGTCAGATTGAAGATGTCAGTGTTGAAGTACACCAGGATAAGGAGGATATGGGTGTTGCTGGCGCTGGGGGAGGAAATTGACCCAGGAGGATTCTGATGGTGAGGTGGTTTGTTTAAGTCAGACACCACCGGGGGAGACACCTGTTGTCCCGTGGGAGGAATATGGCCATTGACATGCCTGGTGAAAATACAAAAAAAAACATCAGCTCTTCGGGTGTGGAAGTATTTTCAACAGAAAATGCGGACAACAGGTGTCAAGCCGTGTGTTGCCTTTGTCAAGCTTGTCAAGCCGTGTGTTGCCTTTGTCAAGCTGTAATAAGTAGGGGTAAGGACGTTAACCACCTCGGAACATCCTCCCTTATACGTCACCTGCAGCGCATTCATCATAAGTCAGTGACAAGTTCAAAAACTTTGGGCGACAGCGGAAGCAGTCCACTGACCAGTAAATCCCTTCCTCTTGTAACCAAGCTCACGCAAACCACCCCACCAACTCCCTCAGTGTCAATTTCCTCCTTCCCCAGGAATGCCAATAGTCCTGCAGGCCATGACACTGGCAATTCTGACGAGTCCTCTCCTGCCTGGGATTCCTCCGATGCATCCTTGCGTGTAACGCCTACTGCTGCTGGCGCTGCTGTTGTTGCTGCTGGGAGTCCATGGTCATCCCAGAGGGGAAGTCGTAAGACCACTTTTACTACTTCCACCAAGCAATTGACTGTCCAACAGTCCTTTGCGAGGAAGATGAAATATCACAGCAGTCATCCTGCTGCAAAGCGGATAACTGAGGCCTTGGCATCCTGGGCGGTGAGAAACGTGGTTCCGGTATCCATCATTACTGCAGAGCCAACTAGAGACTTGTTGGAGGTACTGTGTCCCCGGTACCAAATACCATCTAGGTTCCATTTCTCTAGGCAGGCGATACCGAAAATGTACACAGACCTCAGAAAAAGACTCACCAGTGTCCTAAAAAATGCAGTTGTACCCAATGTCCACTTAACCACGGACATGTGGACAAGTGGAGCAGGGCAGGCTCAGGACTATATGACTGTGACAGCCCACTGGGTAGATGTATGGACTCCCGCCGCAAGAACAGCAGCGGCGGCACCAGTAGCAGCATCTCTCAAACGCCAACTCTTTCCTAGGCAGGCTACGCTTTGTATCACCGCTTTCCAGAATACGCACACAGCTGAAAACCTCTTACGGCAACTGAGGAAGATCATCGCGGAATGGCTTACCCCAATTGGACTCTCCTGTGGATTTGTGGCATCGGACAACGCCAGCAATATTGTGTGTGCATTAAATCTGGGCAAATTCCAGCACGTCCCATGTTTTGCACATACCTTGAATTTGGTGGTGCAGAATTATTTAAAAAACAACAGGGGCGTGCAAGAGATGCTGTCGGTGGCCAGAAGAATTGCGGGACACTTTCGGCGTACAGGCACCACGTACAGAAGACTGGAGCACCACCAAAAACGCCTGAACCTGCCCTGCCATCATCTGAAGCAAGAAGTGGTAACAAGGTGGAATTCAACCCTCTATATGCTTCAGAGGTTGGAGGAGCAGCAAAAGGCCATTCAAGCCTATACAACTGAGCACGATATAGGAGGTGGAATGCACCTGTCTCAAGCGCAGTGGAGAATGATTTCAACGTTGTGCAAGGTTCTGCTGCCCTTTGAACTTGCCACACGTGAAGTCAGTTCAGACACTGCCAGCCTGAGTCAGGTCATTCCTCTCATCAGGCTTTTGCAAAAGAAGCTGGAGACATTGAAGGAGGAGCTAAGACAGAGCGATTCCGCTAGGCATGTGGGACTTGTGGATGGAGCCCTTAATTCGCTTAACAAGGATTCACGGGTGGTCAATCTGTTGAAATCAGAGCACTACATTTTGGCCACCGTGCTCGATCCTAGATTTAAAACCTACCTTGGATCTCTCTTTCCGGCAGACACAAGTCTGCTGGGGTTCAAAGAACTGCTGGTGAGAAAATTGTCAAGTCAAGCGGAACGCGACATGTCAACATCTCCTCCTTCACATTCTCCCGCAACTGGGGGTGCGAGGAAAAGGCTCAGAATTCCGAGCCCACCCGCTGGCGGTGATGCAGGGCAGTCTGGAGCGACTGCTGATGCTGACATCTGGTCCGGACTGAAGGACCTGACAACGATTACGGACATGTCGTCTACTGTCACTGCATATGATTCTCTCCCCATTGAAAGGATGGTGGAGGATTATATGAGTGACCGCATCCAAGTAGGCACGTCAGACAGTCCGTACTTATACTGGCAGGAAAAATGAGGCAATTTGGAGGCCCTTGCACAAACTGGCTTTATTCTACCTAAGTTGCCCTCCCACAAGTGTGTACTCCGAAAGAGTGTTTAGTGCCGCCGCTCACCTTGTCAGCAATCGGCGTACGAGGTTACATCCAGAAAATGTGGAGAAGATGATGTTCATTAAAATGAATTATAATCAATTCCTCCGTGGAGACATTCACCAGCAGCAATTGCCTCCACAAAGTACACAGGGAGCTGAGATGGTGGATTCCAGTGGGGACGAATTGATAATCTGTGAGGAGGGGGATGTACACGGTGATATATCGGAGGATGATGGTGAGGTGGACATCTTGCCTCTGTAGAGCCAGTTTGTGCAAGGAGAGATTAATTGCTTCTTTTTTGGTGGGGGTCCAAACCAACCCGTCATTTCAGTCACAGTCGTGTGGCAGACCCTGTCACTGAAATGATGGGTTGGTTAAAGTGTGCATGTCCTGTTTATACAACATAAGGGTGGGTGGAAAGGCCCAAGGACAATTCCATCTGGCACCTCTTTTTTCTTTCATTTTTCTTTGCGTCATGTGCTGTTTGGGGAGTGTTTTTTGGAAGGGCCATCCTGCGTGACACTGCAGTGCCACTCCTAGATGGGCCAGGTGTTTGTGTCGGCCACTTGGGTCGCTTATCTTAGTCACACAGCTACCTCATTGCGCCTCTTTTTTTCTTTGCGTCATGTGCTGTTTGGGGAGTGTTTTTTGGAAGGGCCATCCTGCGTGACACTGCAGTGCCACTCCTAGATGGGCCAGGTGTTTGTGTCGGCCACTTGGGTCGCTTATCTTAGTCACACAGCTACCTCATTGCGCCTCTTTTTTTCTTTGCGTCATGTGCTGTTTGGGGAGTAGTTTTTTGAAGGGCCAGCCTGCGTGACACTGCAGTGCCACTCCTAGATGGGCCAGGTGTTTGTGTCGGCCACTAGGGTCGCTTAGCTTACTCACACAGCTACCTCATTGCGCCTCTTTTTTTCTTTGCATCATGTGCTGTTTGGGGAGTAGTTTTTTGAAGGGCCAGCCTGCGTGACACTGCAGTGCCATTCCTAGATGGGCCAGGTGTTTGTGTCGGCCACTTGGGTCGCTTATCTTAGTCACACAGCTACCTCATTGCGCCTTTTTTTTTTCTTTGCGTCATGTGCTGTTTGGGGAGTATTTTTTGGAAGGGACATCCTGCCTGACACTGCAGTGCCACTCCTAGATGGGCCAGGTGTTTGTGTCGGCCACTTGGGTCGCTTATCTTAGTCACACAGCTACCTCATTGCGCCTCTTTTTTTCTTTGCGTCATGTGCTGTTTGGGGAGTAGTTTTTTGAAGGGCCAGCCTGCATGACACTGCAGTGCCACTCCTAGATGGGCCAGGTGTTTGTGTCGGCCTCTTGGGTCGCTTATCTTAGTCACACAGCTACCTCATTGCGCCTTTTTTTTTTCTTTGCGTCATGTGCTGTTTGGGGAGTAGTTTTTTGAAGGGCCAGCCTGCGTGACACTGCAGTGCCACTCCTAGATGGGCCAGGTGTTTGTGTCGGCCACTAGGGTCGCTTAGCTTACTCACACAGCTACCTCATTGCGCCTCTTTTTTTCTTTGCGTCATGTGCTGTTTGGGGAGTATTTTTTGGAAGGGACATCCTGCCTGACACTGCAGTGCCACTCCTAGATGGGCCAGGTGTTTGTGTCGGCCACTTGGGTCGCTGAGCTTAGTCATCCAGCGACCTCGGTGCAAATTTTAGGACTAAAAATAATATTGTGAGGTGTGAGGTGTTCAGAATAGACTGGAAATGAGTGGAATTTATGGTTATTGAGGTTAATAATACTATGGGATCAAAATGACCCCCAAATTCAATGATTTAAGCTGTTTTTTAGGTTTTTTTGGAAAAAAACACCCGAATCCAAAACACACCCGAATCCGACAAAAAAAATTTCCGGTGCTCATCACTAGTTATCAGTCATACATATATGGTGGGCAATAGACGGAAGTTTTGTGAGTAGTGTATTGTCCTCTCCTTCCACAATGTGCATGCGCCACAGCTAGGGTTGCCACCTCATGCATCATCGATTCCTGGAGATCAAAGGAGCGGCGCCGGGGGCCAGAGATGGAAGTCAGCAGCAGTCGGGAATCAGGAGCGGGGATGGTGAGTATTAATTAATTTATTTATTATTGTAAGTGGCACAAACTAGGGGGCACAAACGGGGGCACAACTCTACAGGGGGCACAAACGGGGGCACAACTCTACAGGGAGCACAAACGGGGGCACAACTCTACAGGGGGTATACCTGACCACGCCCCTTTATGAAGTCACGCCCTATTTTCGCCCGGGGCGCCAAAAGTGCTAGAACCGGCCCTGGTGCCATGGTCCCGGGACAAATCGGAGGTGGGGCTCTGGAGGAAGTAACAGTGAAGGGAGGACCCAGTCACAGCAGAAGGAAGAGGGCTAGGCACTCGGGGAGATAAATGGACCGCTGAATCCATCCATCCCACAGGTAGGCAGCAGCATACAGTAACTGCGGGCCGAGCACATTTTTTGATATACGGAGGATGAAATTGTCTTGGTAACTTGACCACTAGCCACTGTCCGGTGACCTGTACTCCCCCCCTGGCATAGGCTGAGACTGGGGCTGGGGGAGGGGCAGTGTGGCAACCTGCATTCACTGTGGGTTTTTTTCTTGCCAACAGCAGCACAGCAGTGGATCGTGTGGGCCTATTTTGATGGGGGGCCTGGAACTGCAGCTCCATCCGCCCCATTGTTAATCTGGCCCTGCACACAGGGGCTGATTGGGAAGTTTCTGGAAGCAGCCCTTAGGGGGGCAGAGTCTGTTGAGGGGCGGGGTCTGGTGGCAGGGCAGGATGCTTTCTTTTCAGAAGTTAGAGCTTTGTCAAAACAGCACCAGCAATCATGAAACAATGACTGCCATCAGTGGTGGGCCCAGGTGCAAAAATATGCATCCCCAACATCGCCTATAATCCAAATAGGAACAGCACACCACAAAACATGGGGCATGGTTTTCTTGAAAAGGGGCGTGTCCGCACAATAGTACTCCCAATTCAAATTACGCAACACAGTAGTGCAGCTTTATTCACATTACATCGCACAGTAGTGCTCCTTATACATGTTACGCAACACAGTAGTGCTTATTATATTATACACTTACGCCATGCTGTATTACTTCTTATACACCTTACGCCATGCCGTATTACTTCTTATACACCTTACGCCATGCCGTATTACTCCTTATACACCTTACACCATGCCGTATTACTCCTTATATGCCTTACGCCATGCCGTATTACTCCTTATATGCCTTACGCCATGCCGTATTACTCCTTATACACCTTACACCATGCCGTATTACTCCTTATATGCCTTACGCCATGCCGTATTACTCCTTATATGCCTTACGCCATGCCGTATTACTCCTTATACACCTTACACCATGCCGTATTACTCCTTATATGCCTTACACCATGCCGTATTACTCCTTATACACCTTATGCCATGCCATATTACTCCTTATACACCTTACGCCACGCCGTATTACTCCTTATACGCCTTACGCCATGCCGTATTACTCCTTACACATGTTATGTCACACAGTGATGTTCCTTATACATGCTACTCCACGCAGTTTTGCTCCTTAAACATGTTACACCACGCAGTAGCGCTCCATATACAGGTTACGCCACACTGAATTGTTCCTTATAGATGTTACGCCACGCTGTATTGTACCTTATACATGTTACGCCACGAAGTAGTGCTCCATATACACGTTACGCCACACAGTATTGCTCCTTATACATGTTACGCCACACAGTATTGCTCCTTATACGTGTTATGCCACACAGTAGTGCTCCTTATACGTGTTATGCCACACAGTAGTGCTCCTTATACGTGTTACACCACACAGTAGTGCTCCTTATACGTGTTATGCCACACAGTAGTGCTCCTTATACGTGTTATGTCACAAAGTTGTGCTCCATATACACGTTACGCCATACAGTATTGCTCCTTATACATGTTACGCCACACAGTATTGCTACTAACACACAGTACAGCAGACACCACAGTTTCTACAAAAAATGTACCACCTTCAGTGTCGCACAATACAAGTATGCGTCAGAAATAGTAATCAAACACTGCGGTTCTAATTTCATACGTTTAGTGGCTGATTTTTTAGCCTTTTTGCTTATCAGTTGTTTCCTGGATGCCAACATTGGTGGTAATTCCAAATTTATAGCAGCAGGATTTTTGATAGCAATTGGGCAAAACCATGTGCACTGCAGGGGAGGCAGATACAACATGTGCAGAGAGAGTTAGATTTGGGTGGGGTGTGTTCAATCTGCAATCTAAATTGCAGTGTAAAAATAAAGCAGCCATTATTTACCCTGCACAGAAACAAAATAACCCACCCAAATCTAACTCTCTCTGCACATGTTATATCTGCCCCCCCTGCAGTGCACATGGTTTTGCCCAACTGCTAAAAAATGTCCTGCTGCGATCATCTTGGAATTACCCCCATTGCTCGATTCTTTGCCTCCAATAATGCATTTAGATCATAACCCCGATTTAAAAAATGAATGACCAATCAGTCAATGTTGATATTAGCCTGGCTGCCACTGCTACAAATGCGTCTAGCCTGTATGAACTGTGACTATGGTAGACCATACTTTAGAGCTTTAGGATGAAAACTGCCTGCCTGCAAAAGTGTGTTCCTATCAGTTGACTTACTGTAGGGCAGTACGGATGGTGTAATGGTTAGCATTACTGCCTCACAGCACTGAGGTCATGGGTTTGATTCCCTAACTGTGTGGAGTTTGTATATTCTCCCTGTACTTGCGTGGGTTTCCTCCGGGTACTCCGGTTTCCTCCCACAATCCAAAAATATACTGATAGGTCAATTGTCTCCCAACAAAATTAACCCTAGTCTGTGTGTACATGTGATAGGGAATATAGAGTGTAAGCTCCACTGGGGCAGGGACTGATATGAATGGGCAAATATTCTCTCTGTAAAGCGCTGCGGAATATGTGTGCGCTATATAAATAACTGGTAATAAATAATAAATAAATAATAAGTAGAGATGAGCGGGTTCGGTTCGCCGAGAACCGAACTCCACGTGTCAAACACGGTTCCAAGCTGTCAAACACGGGTCCGAGCCAGGCTCGGTTATTCCCGCCTGACTCGGAAAACCCGAACGAGGCAAAACATCATCATCCCACTGTCGGATTCTCGCGGGATTCAGATTCTATATAAAGAGCCGCATGTCGCCGCCATTTTCACTCGGGCATTGCAGAGAGTACAGAGAGGACATGGCTACGTTCTCTCAGTATCAGTGCTCATTGTCTTGTGCTGCATCGTGCTGCTCAGTAATACTAGTACAGTGTCTCTCTTGTGCTGCATCTTGCTGCTGTAGGGTGCTGTGGTTGTAGTGTCCTGTGACTGTGCATTGGTCACCATCATTCCAGTCACAGTGGTATCTGGGGGGTGACAATTCCACAGTGATATTGTGCTGCTCACTAATACTAATACTAGTACAGTGTCTTGTGCTGCATCGTGCTGCTCAGTGTCAGTTCTCAGTAGTATCATCAGTGCTCAGTATCACTGCTAAGTAGTATATCATCAGTGCTCAGTATCACTAGTCAGTGCTCAGTGTCTTGTACTCCATCGTGCTGCTCAGTGTCAGTTCTCAGTAGTATCATCAGTGCTCAGTATCACTAGTCAGTGCTCAGTGTCTTGTGCTGCATCGTGCTGCTCAGTGTCAGTTCTCAGTAGTATCATCAGTGCTCAGTATCACTGCTCAGTAGTATCATCAATGCTCAGTATCACTGCTCAGTAGTATCATACCTCCCAACTGTCCCGATTTTCGCGGGACAGTCCCGTTTTTTGGGGACTGTCCCGCTGTCCCACCCGCGGGCCGCAGTGTCCCGCGGTGGGGAGGACAGTTGGGAGGCTCTGTCTGTCGCTGCCCTGCTTAGCAGAGCAGCGGTGAATAGACGCTGTGCGCATGCGCACAGCGTCTATTCTGTGCAGACAGGGGGAGAGGGGGCATGCCAGCGGCTCACAGAGCGCTGGGCATGCCCCCTCAATGACGAAAATGGAGGCGTGGCTCGCGATCGCGGGTCCTCCCGCGAAGCCACGCCCCCTTTTCATATGTCACGCCCCCTTTACGGGAGCCGTCTTTAGAAAGAAGCAAAGTTGGGAGGTATGGTAGTATCATCAGTGCTCAGTATCACTGGTCAGTGCTCAGTGTCTTGTGCTGCATCGTGCTGTTCAGTGTCAGTTCTCAGTAGTATCATCAGTGCTCAGTATCACTGCTCAGTAGTATCATCAGTGCTCAGTATCACTGCTCAGTGCTCAGTGTCTTGTACTGCATCGTACTGCTCAGTATCACTGCTCAGTAGTATCATCAGTGCTCAGTATCACTGGTCAGTAGTATCATCAGTGCTCAGTATCACTAGTCAGTAGTATCATCAGTGCTCAGTATCACTGCTCAGTAGTATCATCAGTGCTCAGTATCACTGGTCAGTGATCAGTGTCTTGTGCTGCATCATGCTGCTCAGTGTCAGTTCTCAGTATCACTGCTCAGTAGTATCATCAGTGCTCAGTATCACTGCTCAGTGGTATCATCAGTGCTCAGTATCACTGCTCAGTAATATCATCAGTGCTCAGTATCACTGGTCAGTGCTCAGTATCTTGTGCTGCATCGTGCTGCTCAGTGTCAGTTCTCAGTATCACTGCTCAGTAGTATCATCAGTGCTCAGTATCACTGCTCAGTAGTATAATCAGTGCTCAGTATCACTGGTCAGTGCTCAGTGTCTTGTGCTGCATCGTGCTGCTCAGTGTCAGTTCTCAGTATCACTGCTCAGTAGTATCATCAGTGCTCAGTATCACTGCTCAGTAGTATCATCAGTGCTCAGTATCACTGCTCAGTGGTATCATCAGTGCTCAGTATCACTGCTCAGTAGTATCATCACTGCTCAGTATCACTGCTCAGTAGTATCATCACTGCTCAGTATCACTGGTCAGTGCTCGGTGTCTTGTGCTGCATCGTGCTGCTCAGTGTCAGTTCTCAGTAGTATCAGTGCTCAGTATCACTGCTCAGTAGTATCAACAGTGCTCAGTATCACTGGTCAGTGCTCAGTGTCTTGTGCTGCATTGTGCTGCTCAGTGTTAGTTCTCAGTATCACTGCTCAGTAGTATCATCATCAGTGCTCAGTATCACTGCTCAGTAGTATCATCAGTGCTTAGTATCACTGGTCAGTGCTCAGTGTCTTGTGCTGCATCTTGCTGATGTAGGGTGGGGTGGTCTTCAGTATGCCGAATGTCGGGATCCCGGCACACAGTATACCGGCGCCGGAATCCCGACACCCGGCATACCGACAGCTATTCTCCCTCGTGGGGGTCCACGACCCCCCTGGGGGGAGAATAAAATAGTGTGGCGAGCGCAGCGAGCCCGCAAGGGGCTCCTTTGCGCTCGCCACGCTGTCAGTATGCCGGCGGTCGGGCTCCCGGCGCCGGTAAGCTGGTCACCGGGAGCCCGAGCGCCGGCATACAATACTACACCAGTAGGGTGCTGTGGTAGTGTCCTGTCACTGTGCATAGGTCATCATCATTCCAGTCACAGTGGAATCTGGTATCTATCTAGTGGTATCAAATTCCAGACATTACTGCCGTCTAATTCCAGATATATTACTGTCATATAATTCCACACATTAAAAAATGGAGAACAAAAATTTGGAGGGTAAAATAGGGAAAGATCAAGATCCACTTCCACCTAGTGCTGAAGCTGCTGCCACTAGTCATGGCAGAGACGATGAAATGCCATCAACATCGTCTGCCAAGGCCGATGCCCAATGTCATAGTAGAGAGCATGTAAAATCCAAAAAGCAAAAGTTCAGTAAAATGACCCAAAAAGATAAATTAAAATCATCTGAGGAGAAGCGTAAACTTGCCAATATGCCATTTTTATGACACGGAGTGGCAAGGAACGGCTGAGGCCCTGGCCTATGTTCATGGCTAGTGGTTCAGCTTCACATGAGGATGGAAGCACTCATCCTCTCGCTAGAAAAATGAAAAGAGTTAAGCTGGCAAAAGCACAGCAAAGAACTGTGCGTTCTACAGTGGCAAATGCAGGATTTGCATGAGGGGGTTTCCAGAACTGGGTGGAGCCAAGCACGGGGGTGGGGACTGAGGTGACCCAGTATATGCTGGGTCCATAAAACTAGTGTATACATATATATACACACACATACATATACACATATACATATACATATACACATAGCATATTAAACATGCATACATATATATATATATATATATATATATATATATATATACATTGTCAAAGTCAAAAATATTACATAGAGAGACCATATAAACTGCACACATATAAGTCGCTATACTTGCAAATATGCGCAGCGAGCACAGCAATATATGGAAACACACGCATTTGCTCGGACATGGCACAGAGATGGATTCGGCACTTGTTTCATACAGTACATGGTTATAATAATGAACAGCACCAGACATCAAGGAGATTTAGAATTGGCTAATGAATTAATGTCATGGATGTGTATCATTCGAACCGAACCAGATAAACACATCATGTTTGGTATTGAAGCAAGCAGAATGAGGTGTGGGTTAGTTTGAGGCCTGTTGTGTTGTTGTGGGACATTGCAGCGGATAGATATGATTATATGTATAAAAGCTAAGATCATATTGTTAGAACAATGGATGCTCAAGACAACCTTTTACTAAGTTTTCAGGGCTGAACCTGATTAGCATATACAAAGAGAATGGTGACTCAATACAAAGGAGAAAGAAAGACCCCTCCCCCAGGTACTGGTCAAACAGGAAGGTAGTGGTCAGGTGTGGCCTCAGAGAACAGATGTAATGTAGCTACACTCACAGACACACACACAGCTACCTGGCACCAAGCAGCATGGCAGCTAAATCCCCAGGACATCTTCCAAACTAAAGGCTAAGTATTGAACTTCACATGGCTAGATAAGGAAACAGACAGATTGCTTTCTGGTTTAAATAGGATATTGTAACTTGGTTGTGTGATTGTTGGGTGTTTGTGGATACTCTGTGAAGTCCGTGATGAATTGGAACAGTATACAATCTGTAGCATAGTATTTGTGGTATTTGTTTGCCTATGGAGATTTAAAATAGATTGTGCTGGTTAGTTATAAAATATATCCTGTTAATCATAAATACCACCATGCAGTTACGTTTGTGTTAATTACATTGTGATCTGGTCTTGTGATGAATATGCTCTGGTTATTGAGATACTGAAGTTGTTTGGGATGTGAAATTATGAGATGGTTCTAGGAAGTTGGATTACATTGTGAAAGGTGATTTAGATGGTTTGGAATTGTAAAATCAGAACATATGCATTGTTTTGAGGCTTGGACATTTTGGAATAAAGTGCCATGTGTTTGGACCTGCAAATCTAAAATGGCTGCTGCTGGATGTCTTCCCCTCCCCCTTTCAGCCATGTGGTGTGGTCTTTGGAATCAAGTGGAGGTTTCTCAAAATGGAGTCTAGCTTCCATCCCATGCTGTATTCAGCATTGACTAACTGCGCAGCGATTGTCTCTCACATGTGTAGTTTTATCTGCAACCATGTTGTCTCTTATTTAATGTTATCATTGTCTTACTGTGAGCCAATTTCTCTCATCTCTCTCCGTCTCTCTCTCTCTCTCTCTCTCTCTCTCTCTCTCTCTCCTCTTTTCTCTTATATCTCTCATAGTATTATAGTATTGTATTGTATTGCATTTAGGTCAGTGTAGTATTGTCTTTTTGTATTTATTGTTTAGTTCTGTGGTTAGGAAGTCTTTGTTATATTGTAGTGTATCATTTGTACGGTTATCCCCTTTTACAAGTATATTAGATATAATACAGTTAATAGGCTTTGGACCCTAAACCAGTATCTGTGTATTTCCTATAGTGTTAAGTGTTCACTTGAGCGTCGGTGACGCTCAAGCAGCTTTGTAATTAGTCAGGTTACACAAGGTTGCACTTACACCCTGTATTCACATTAAGGTATTCTGTGTATTTCATTGTTAAAAGGTTTAGACATAAAGGTATAGCGTTGTGAGCGTCTGCGCTGCTGGTGATCTCCTCGTGGTCTCGAGCGTCTGCTACGCCATAGCGAATCATTACGTTAGTCAACAGCCAATAGCGTGCCTGCCTGTGATCTCTGGGCCGTGAGCGAACGTGACGCTTGAGCGTCTCGCCTACGGCTGAGCGATCGTTACGCAACTAGTGTACCCTTACGGTACTTCTTAAGTAAACAGCGTACAGTGTTCTTAGACCTCATAAAGGGTTGTTTATACGACAAAAGTATTTAGTATTGTCAACATACAGTACACGTATATATGCATGTATATATATCATGTGTGTGTGTTTATATGTATGTATATACATGTGTGTATATATATGTATGCACATGGATATATATGTACTATGATTAAAATGAACTTTTATTAAGCACTTACAAGTTCCACCAGGAAGACAGCAGGCTGCAGATGACGCTAGACAGCCATTAATAATACATATGCAGCTAAAAAAAATAAAATTAAAATAAAAATTATTATTATTTTTTTGGTGGAGGGGGGTTTCTGGGTGCTCGGAACCCCCCCCCCCCCCCCCCTTCCCCGGGTGCGCCACTGTTCTAAATCACAAATCCCCAAGGAGAGTCCAATTTGTGTCGTTGCGATGCCTGACCTTCCCAACACTGGATGGGAAGAGGTGGCTCCTTCCACTATTTGCACGCCCCCTGCAAGTGCTGGAAGGAGCACCCACAGTCCAGTTCCTGATATTCACATTGAAGATGTCACTGTTGAAGTGCACCTAGATGAGGATATGGGTGTTGCTGGCGCTGAGGAGGAAGTTGACAAGGAGGATTCTTATGGTGAAGTTGTTTGTTTAAATCAGGCACCCGGGGAGACTGTTGTTGTCCGTGGGATGAATATGGCCATTGGCATGCCTGGTCAAAATACAAAAAAAATCACCTCTTCGGTGTGGAATTATTTCAACAGAAATAAGGACAACAGGTGTCAAGCCATGTGTTGCCTTTGTCAAGCCGTAATAAGTAGGGGCAAGGACGTTAACCACCTAGGAACAGCCTCCCTTATACGTCACCTGGACCGCATTCATCAGAAGTCAGTGACAAGTTCAAAAACTTTGGGTAACAGCGGAAGCAGTCCACTGACAACTAAATCCCTTCTTCCTCCTGTACACAAGCTCCTGCAAACCACCCCACCAACTCCCTCAATGTCAATTTCCTCCTTCCCCAGGAATGCCAATAGTCCTGCAGGCCATGTCACTGGCAATTCTGACGAGTCCTCTCCTGCCTGGGATTCCTCCGATGCATCCTTGAGTGTAACGCCTACTGCTGCTGGCGCTGCTGTTGTTGCTGCTGGGAGTCGATCGTCATCCCAGAGGGGAAGTCGGAAGACCACTTGTACTACTTCCAGTAAGCAATTGACTATCCAACAGTCCTTTGCGAGGAAGATGAAATATCACAGCAGTCATCCTGTTGCAAAGCAGATAACTGAGGCCTTGACAGCTATGTTGGTGTTAGACGTGCGTCCGGTATCCACCGTTAGTTCACAGGGACTTAGAGAATTTCTTGAGGTAGTGTGTCCTCAGTACCAAATCCCATCTAGGTTCCACTTCAGTAGGCAGGCGATACAGAGAAGAATGTACACAGACGTCAGAAAAAGGGTCCGCAGTGTCCTAAAAAATGCAGTTGTACCCACTGTCCACTTAACCACGGACATGTGGACAAGTGGAGCAGGGCAGACTAAGGACTATATGACTGTGACAGCCCACTGGGTAGATGTATTGCCTCCCGCAGCAACAACAGCGGCTGCACCAGTAGCAGCATCTCGCAAACGCCAACTCGTTCCTAGGCAGGCTATGCTTTGTATCACCGCTTTCCGTAAGAGGCACACCGCTGACAACCTGTTACGGAAACTGAGGGACATCATCGCTCATTGGCTTACCCCACTTAGACTCTCCTGGGGATTTGTGATATCAGACAACGCTACCAATATTGTGCGTGCATTACATGTGGGTAAATTCCAGCACGTCCCGTGTTTTGCACATACAATTAATTTGGTGGTGCAGAATTTTTTGAAAAATGACTGGGGCGTGCAGGAGATGCTGTCGGTAGCCCGAAAAATTGCGGGCCACTTTCGGCATTCAGCCACCGCGTGCCGAAGACTGGAGCACCAGCAAACACGCCTGAACCTACCCTGCCATCACCTCAAGCAAGAGGTGGTAACGAGGTGGAATTCAACCCTCTATATGCTTCAGAGGATGGAGGAGCAGCAAAAGGCCATGTGGGACTTGTGGATGGAGCCCTTCATTCGCTTAACCAGGATTCACGGGTGGTCAATCTGTTGAAATCAGTGCACTACATTTTGGCCACCGTGCTCGATCCTAGGTTTAAAGCCAGACACAAGTCTGCAGATGTTCAAAGACCTGCTGGTGAGACAATTGTCAAGTCAAGCGGAACGTGACCCGTCAACAGCTCCTCCTTAATTTTCTACCGCAACTGGAGCTGCCAGGAAAAGGATAACATTTCCAAACCCACCCGCTGGCGGTGATGCAGGGCAGTCAGGAGCAAGTGCTGACATCTGGTCCGGACTGAAAGACCTGCCAAAGATTACTGACATGTCGTCTACTGTCACTGCATATGATTCTGTCGTCATTAAACGAATGGTGGAGGATTATATGGGTGACAGCATCACTGTAGGCATGTCAGACAGTCCGTATGTATACTGGCAAGAAAAAGAGGCAATTTGGAGGCCCTTGCACAAACTGGCTTTATTTTACCTAAGTTGCCCCCCCTCCAGTGTGTACTCCGAAAGAGTGTTAAGTGCAGCCGGTGACCTTGTCAGCGATCGGCATAGGAGGTTACTTCCACTAAATGTGGAGAAGATGATGTTCATCAAAATGAATTATAAAGTCCTCCGTGGAGACATTTACCAGCAATTGCCTCCAGAAAGTACACAGGGACCTGTGATGGTGGATTCCAGTGGGGACGAATTAATAATCTGTGATGAGGAGGAGGAGGAGGACCTACACCATACTTGCCTACTCTCCCGGAATGGCCGGGAGGCTCCCGAAAATCGGGTGACCCTCCCGGCCCCCCGGAAGAGCAAGCAAGTCTCCCGGAATCAGGGGTCCCCCCCCCCCCGCCCGTCCGCCCACTTAGTGTGTAAAGTGGGCGGTCTGGGCAGTTGATGACGCGATTCTTGCAGAATCGCGTCATCATAGCCACGCCCCCTGCAGTGTAATGCCGGTGATCGCGGCATTACAGAGCGGGGGCGTGGCTTAAAGCTGGCGGCATCGTGACCCTGCCCCGCTCCGCCCTTGCTCCGCCTCCGGACCTCCTCCTCCCCACGTCAAAGCCCTCCCTTGCCCCCTTGCTGAGCCGACCTGGCTGCTCTCTCCCGCAGAGAGCAGCCAGAATGTCGGCAACTCTGCCCTACACCCTGAAAGGGGTGAGGAATCTGAGGGTGAGGATGAGGATGACATCCTGCCTCTGTAGAGCCAGTTTGTGCAAGGAGAGATGAATTGCTTCTTTTTTGGTGGGGTGATTAATTTCTTCTTTTTTTGTGAGGGCCGAAACAAACCAATAATTTCAGCCACAGTCGTGTGGCAGATCCTGTCGTTGAAATGATTGGTTTGTTAAAGTGTGCATGTCCTGTTTATACAACATAAGGGTGGGTGGGAGGGCCCAAGGACAATTCCATCTTGCATCTATTTTTTTTATCTATTATTTGCCTCATGTGCTGTTTGGGGACTATTTTTTCAAGTGCCATCCTGTCTGACACTGCAGTGCCACTCCTAGATGGGCCAGGTGTTTATGCCGCCCACTTGGGTCGCTTAGCTAAGTCATCCAGCGACCTCGGTGCAAATTTTTGAACTAAAAATAATATTGTGAGGTGTTCAGAATAGACTGGAAATGAGTGGAAGTATTGTTACTGAGGTTAATAATACTATAGGATCAAAATTACCCCCAAATTCTATGATTTTAGCTGTTTTTGAGTTTTTTTAAAAATCACCCGAATCCAAAACCCGAAAGGGTGGTTTTGCCAAAATGCGTCCGAATCCAAAACACGACCGCGGACCCGAATCCAAAACACCTGATGGCAATCATACATTACCAGGAAAGTCCAGGAACAGAGCATTTTCTCCCTCATGGAGAGGGTCAGGTAGGCAAGTATGGTGTAGATAGATAGATATTTATATAAACATTTTTGGGGGGTCCCAGAGATATCACTGTACCGGGCCCCAAGATAATTTCTGTTTCTGTTGCGCCCCTGTTGCTGGACCTGGGTACAACAGGGGGCGCAGAGCAAAAAATAAGAATTTACTTACCGATAATTCTATTTCTCGGAGTCCGTAGTGGATGCTGGGGTTCCTGAAAGGACCATGGGGAATAGCGGCTCCGCAGGAGACAGGGCACAAAAAGTAAAGCTTTCCGATCAGGTGGTGTGCACTGGCTCCTCCCCCTATGACCCTCCTCCAAGCCTCAGTTAGGTACTGTGCCCGGACGAGCGTACACAATAAGGGAGGAATTTTGAATCCCGGGTAAGACTCATACCAGCCACACCAATCACACCGTACAACTTGTGATCTAAACCCAGTTAACAGTATGATAACAGAGGAGCCTCTGAAAGATGGCTCCCTACAACAATAACCCGAATTAGTTAACAATAACTATGTACAATTATTGCAGATAATCCGCACTTGGGATGGGCGCCCAGCATCCACTACGGACTCCGAGAAATAGAATTATCGGTAAGTAAATTCTTATTTTCTCTATCGTCCTAGTGGATGCTGGGGTTCCTGAAAGGACCATGGGGATTATACCAAAGCTCCCAAACGGGCGGGAGAGTGCGGATGACTCTGCAGCACCGAATGAGAGAACTCCAGGTCCTCCTTAGCCAGAGTATCAAATTTGTAAAATTTTACAAACGTGTTCTCCCCTGACCACGTAGCTGCTCGGCAAAGTTGTAATGCCGAGACCCCTCGGGCAGCCGCCCAAGATGAGCCCACCTTCCTTGTGGAGTGGGCCCTTACAGATTTAGGCTGTGGCAGGCCTGCCACAGAATGTGCAAGTTGGATTGTGCTACAGATCCAACGAGCAATCGTCTGCTTAGACGCAGGAGCACCCATCTTGTTGGGTGCATACAATATAAACAACGAGTCAGATTTTCTGACTCCAGCTGTCCTTGCAATATATATTTTCAATGCTCTGACAACGTCCAGTAACTTGGAGTCCTCCAAGTCACTTGTAGCCGCAGGCACTACAATAGGCTGGTTCAGATGAAATGCTGACACCACCTTAGGGAGAAAATGCGGACGAGTCCGCAGTTCCGCCCTGTCTGAATGGAAAATCAGATATGGGCTTTTGTAAGATAAAGCTGCCAGTTCTGACACTCTCCTGGCCGAAGCCAGGGCTAGTAGCATGGTCACTTTCCATGTGAGATATTTCAAATCCACATTTTTTAGTGGTTCAAACCAATGAGATTTTAGAAAGTCCAAAACCACATTGAGATCCCACGGTGCCACTGGAGGCACCACAGGAGGCTGTATATGCAGCACTCCCTTAACAAAAGTCTGGACTTCAGGGACTGAAGCCAATTCTTTCTGGAAGAAAATCGACAGGGCCGAAATTTGAACCTTAATAGATCCCAATTTGAGACCCATAGACAATCCTGATTGCAGGAAATGTAGGAATCGACCCAGTTGAAATTCCTCCGTCGGAGCACTCCGATCCTCGCACCACGCAACATATTTTCGCCAAATGCGGTGATAATGTTGCACGGTTACTTCCTTCCTTGCTTTAATCAAAGTAGGAATGACTTCTTCCGGCATGCCTTTTTCCTTTAGGATCCGGCGTTCAACCGCCATGCCGTCAAACGTAGCCGCGGTAAGTCTTGAAACAGACAGGGACCCTGCTGAAGCAAGTCCCTCCTTAGAGGTAGAGGCCACGGATCTTCCGTGATCATCTCTTGAAGTTCCGGGTACCAAGTCCTTCTTGGCCAATCCGGAACCACTAGTATCGTTCTTACGCCTCTTTGCCGTATAATTCTCAATACTTTTGGTATGAGAGGCAGAGGAGGAAACACATACACCGACTGGTACACCCAAGGCGTTACCAGCGCGTCCACAGCTATTGCCTGCGGATTTCTTGACCTGGCGCAATACCTGTCCAGTTTTTTGTTGAGGCGAGACGCCATCATGTCCACCATTGGTCTTTCCCAACGGGTTACCAGCATGTGGAAGACTTCTGGATGAAGTCCCCACTCTCCCGGGTGAAGGTCGTGTCTGCTGAGGAAGTCTGCTTCCCAGTTGTCCACTCCCGGGATGAACACTGCTGACAGTGCTATTACATGATTCTCTGCCCAGCGAAGAATCCTTGCAGCTTCTGCCATTGCACTCCTGCTTCTTGTGCCGCCCTGTCTGTTCACATGGGCGACTGCCGTGATGTTGTCCGACTGGATCAACACCGGTTTTCCCTGAAGCAGAGGTTCTGCCTGGCTTAGAGCATTGTAGATTGCTCTTAGTTCCAGAATGTTTATGTGAAGAGACGTTTCCAGGCTCGTCCACACTCCCTGGAAGTTTCTTCCTTGTGTGACTGCTCCCCAGCCTCTCAGGCTGGCGTCCGTGGTCACCAGGATCCAATCCTGTATGCCGAATCTGCGGCCCTCCAATAGATGAGCACTCTGCAACCACCACAGAAGAGATACCCTTGTCCTTGGAGACAGGGTTATCCGCTGGTGCATCTGAAGATGCGACCCTGACCATTTGTCCAACAGATCCCTCTGGAAAATTCTTGCGTGGAATCTGCCGAATGGAATTGCTTCGTAAGAAGCCACCATTTTTCCCAGGACTCTTGTGCATTGATGTACAGACACCTTTCCTGGTTTTAGGAGGTTCCTGACAAGCTCGGATAACTCCTTGGCTTTTTCCTCCGGGAGAAAAACCTTTTTCTGAACCGTGTCCAGAATCATCCCTAGGAACAGCAGACGAGTTGTCGGCATTAACTGGGATTTTGGAATATTCAGAATCCACCCGTGCTGTTTTAGCACTTCTTGAGACAGTGCTAATCCCATCTCTAGCTGTTCTCTGGACCTTGCCCTTATCAGGAGATCGTCCAAGTATGGGATAATTAATACGCCTTTTCTTCGAAGAAGAATCATCATCTCGGCCATTACCTTTGTAAAGACCCGAGGTGCCGTGGACAATCCGAACGGCAGCGTCTGAAACTGATAGTGACAGTTTTGTACGACGAACCTGAGGTACCCCTGGTGTGAGGGGTAAATTGGAACGTGGAGGTACGCATCCTTGATGTCCAAGGATACCATAAAGTCCCCTTCTTCCAGGTTCGCTATCACTGCTCTGAGTGACTCCATCTTGAACTTGAACTTCTTTATGTACAGGTTCAAGGACTTCAGATTTAGAATAGGTCTTACCGAGCCATCCGGCTTCGGTACCACAAATAGAGTGGAATAATACCCCTTTCCTTGTTGTAGAAGAGGTACCTTGACTATCACCTGCTGAGAGTACAGCTTGTGAATGGCTTCCAAGACCGTCTCCCTTTCGGAGGGGGACGTTGGTAAAGCAGACTTCAGGAAACGGCGAGGTGGATCTGTCTCTAGTTCCAACCTGTATCCCTGAGATATTATCTGCAGGATCCAGGGATCTACCTGCGAGTGAGCCCACTGCGCGCTGAAATTCTTGAGACGACCGCCCACCGCCCCCGAGTCCGCTTGAGAAGCCCCAGCGTCATGCTGAGGCTTTTGTAGAAGCGGGGGAGGGCTTCTGTTCCTGGGAAGGAGCTGCCTGTTGCTGTCTCTTCCCCCTTCCTCTGCCTCGTGGCAGATATGAATATCCCTTTGCTCTCTTGTTTTTAAAGGAACGAAAGGGCTGCGGTTGAAAAGTCGGTGTCTTTTTCTGTTGGGGAGTAACTTGAGGTAAAAAGGTGGATTTCCCGGCTGTAGCCGTGGCCACCAAATCTGATAGACCGACTCCAAATAACTCCTCCCCTTTATACGGCAAAACTTCCATATGCCGTTTTGAGTCCGCATCGCCTGACCACTGTCGCGTCCATAAACTTCTTCTGGCCGAAATGGACATAGCACTTACCCGTGATGCCAGTGTGCAGATATCCCTCTGTGCATCACGCATATAAAGAAATGCATCCTTTATTTGCTCTAAAGACAGTAAAACATTGTCCCTATCCAGGGTATCAATATTTTCAATCAGGGACTCTGACCAAGCTACTCCAGCACTGCACATCCAGGCTGTCGCTATAGCTGGTCGTAGTATAACACCTGTATGTGTGTATATACTTTTTTGGATATTTTCCATCCTCCTATCTGCTGGATCTTTAAGTGCGGCCGTCTCAGGAGAGGGTAACGCCACTTGTTTAGATAAGCGTGTGAGCGCCTTGTCCACCCTAGGAGGTGTTTCCCAGCGCGCCCTAACCTCTGGCGGGAAAGGGTATAAAGCCAATAACTTCTTTGAAATTAGCATCTTTTTATCGGGGGCAACCCACGCTTCATCACACACCTCATTTAGTTCTTCTGACTCAGGAAAAACTATAGGTAGTTTTTTCACACCCCACATAATACCCTGTTTAGTGGTACCTGTAGTATCAGCTAAATGTAACGCCTCCTTCATTGCCAAAATCATATAACGTGTGGCCCTACTGGAAAATACCGTTGATTCGTCACCGTCGCCACTGGAATCAGTGCCTGTGTCTGGGTCTGTGTCGACCGACTGAGGCAAAGGGCGTTTTACAGCCCCTGACGGTGTTTGAGGCGCCTGGACAGGCACTAATTGATTGTCCGGCCGTCTCATGTCGTCAAACGACTGCTTTAGCGTGTTGACACTATCCCGTAATTCCATAAATAAAGGCATCCATTCTGGTGTCGACCCCCTAGGAGGTGACATCCCCATATTTGGCAATTGCTCCGCCTCCACACCAATATCGTCCTCATACATGTCGACACACACGTACCGACACACAGCAGACACACAGGGAATGCTCTTAACGAAGACAGGACCCCGCTAGCCCTTTGGGGAGACAGAGGGAGAGTTTGCCAGCACACACCAAAGCGCTATATATGACAGGGATAGCCTTATAATAAGTGCTCCCTGTATAGCTGCTTTTATAATATAATTTTTGCCACTATTTTGCCCCCCCTCTCTTGTTTTACCCTGTTTCTGTAGTGCAGTGCAGGGGAGAGACCTGGGAGCCGTCCTGACCAGCGGAGCTGTGTAAGGAAAATAGCGCTGTGTGCTGAGGAGATAGGCCCCGCCCCTTTTTCGGCGGGCTCGTCTCCCGCTCTTTAGTGGATTCTGGCAGGGGTTAAATATCTCCATATAGCCCCCGGAGGCTATATGTGAGGTATTTTTTAGCCAAATAGGTTTTCATTTGCCTCCCAGGGCGCTCCCCTCCCAGCGCCCTGCACCCTCAGTGACTGCCGTGTGAAGTGTGCTGAGAGGAAAATGGCGCACAGCTGCAGTGCTGTGCGCTACCTTTAGAAGACTGAGGAGTCTTCTGCCGCCGATTCTGGACCTCTTCTTGTTTCAGCATCTGCAAGGGGGCCGGCGGCGAGGCTCCGGTGACCATCCAGGCTGTACCTGTGATCGTCCCTCTGGAGCTGATGTCCAGTAGCCAAGAAGCCAATCCATCCTGCACGCAGGTGAGTTCACTTCTTCTCCCCTAAGTCCCTCGTTGCAGTGATCCTGTTGCCAGCAGGACTCACTGTAAAATAAAAAACCTAAGCTAAACTTTTCTAAGCAGCTCTTTAGGAGAGCCACCTAGATTGCACCCTTCTCGGCCGGGCACAAAAATCTAACTGAGGCTTGGAGGAGGGTCATAGGGGGAGGAGCCAGTGCACACCACCTGATCGGAAAGCTTTACTTTTTGTGCCCTGTCTCCTGCGGAGCCGCTATTCCCCATGGTCCTTTCAGGAACCCCAGCATCCACTAGGACGATAGAGAAATAGGGACTACGGCAGGGACAGAGCCACTCATGCAGGAGCTTCTGGGCCCAGGACAGCGATCTGGGCAGAGGTGTGTTTATGTGCAGAGTAATATTAGGCATTTATCACATGCCTCTGCAGAGTATGTATTAGCATGATTGCAGAGTCGCAGCCTGGCCAGCAGGGGGCGTGTATGGTAATTCAGTCCCTGTGGTGGAACTTATGTACGTTTGGTCAGGTTGCGAGGGAAGGAGATGCGGGTTGCACATGTTCCCGGAAGTGGGGCAGTGTTAGTTGTAGAATCAGCTGACAGCACAGCAGGGTCGGTGTTATCATGATGGCCGCTCTCCGGGGTTTGGGGGTCCCGGGATATGCGGCGGTGATTTACCTGCTGCTCGCATCAGTGCTGGCCTTGGATGAACAGGTGAGCTCCCTCCCTGTATATATTATAGTGTCAATACTGTTCCTACTTACCATATATACAGTGATGAGTACAGGGCCCCCTCCCTATTTATACTGTGGTCAGTACTGCGCCCCTCCCCATAAATAGTTAGTGACAGCACTGAGCCCCCTCTTACCTTATGCACTGTGATCAGTACTGAGCCCCTCCCTATATATACAGTGACCAGCACTGAGCCCCCTCCCTATATATACAGTGACCAGCACTGTGCCCCCTCCTCATATATACAGTGACCAGCACTGTGCCCCCTCCCCATATATACAGTGACAGCACTGAGCCCCCTCCCCATATATACAGTGACAGCACTGAGCCCCCTCCCCATATATACAGTGACCAGCACTGAGCCCCCTCCCCATATATACAGTGACCAGCACTGAGCCCCCTCCCCATATATAGAGTTACAGCACAGTGACCAGCACTGAGTCCCCTCCCCATATATACAGTGACCAGCACTGAGTCCCCTCCCCATATATACAGTGACCAGCACTGAGTCCCCTCCCCATATATACAGTGACCAGCACTGAGTCCCCTCCCCATATATACAGTGACCAGCACTGAGTCCCCTCCCCATATATACAGTGACCAGCACTGAGCCCCCTCCTCATATATACAGTGACCAGCACTGAGTCCCCTCCCCATATATACAGTGACCAGCACTGAGTCCCCTCTCCATATATACAGTGACCAGCACTGAGTCCCCTCTCCATATATACAGTGACCAGCACTGAGCCCCCTCCCCATATATACAGTGACCAGCACTGAGCCCCCTCCTCATATATACAGTGACCAGCACTGAGCCCCCTCCCTATATATAGTTAGTGACAGCACTGAGCCCCCTCCCCATATATACAGTGACCGGCACTGAGCCCCCTCCCCATATATACAGTGACCGGCACTGAGCCCCCTCCCCATATATACAGTGATCAGTACTAAGCCTCTTCCCCATATATACTGTGATCAGTGGTGGGCCCCCTCCTCATATATACAGTGACCAGCACTGAGCCCCCTCCCCATATATACTGTGATCAGCACTGAGCCCCCTCCCCATATATACAGTGACCGGCACTGAGCCCCCTCCCCATATATACAGTGACTGGCACTGAGCCCCCTCCCCATATATACAGTGATCAGTACTGAGCCCCCTCCCCATATATACAGTGACCAGCACTGAGCCCCCTCCTCATATATACAGTGACCAGCACTGAGCCCCCTCCCATATATACTGTGATCAGCACTGAGCCCCCTCCCCATATATACAGTGACAGCACTGAGCCCCCTCCCCATATATAGTGACAGCACTGAGCCCCCTCCCCATATATACAGTGACAGCACTGAGCCCCCTCCCCATACATAAAGTGATCAGTACTGGGCCCCCTCCTCATATATACAGTGACCAGCACTGAGCCCCCTCCCCATATATACAGTGACCAGCACTGAGCCCCCTCCCCATATATACAGTGACCAGCACTGAGCCCCCTCCCCATATATACAGTGACCAGCACTGAGCCCCCTCTCTATATATACAGTGACAGCACTGAGCCCCCTCCCCATATATACAGTGACCAGCACTGAGCCCCCTGCCCATATATACAGTGACCGGCACTGAGCCCCCTCCCCATATATACAGTGATCAGTACTAAGCCCCCTCCCCATATATACAGTGATCAGCACTGTGCCCCCTCCCCATATATACAGTGATCAGTACTAAGCCCCCTCCCCATATATACAGTGACAGCACAGTGACCAGCACTGAGCCCCCTCCCCATATATACAGTGACCAGCACTGAGCCCCCTCCCCATATATACAGTGACCAGCACTGAGCCCCCTCCCCATATATACAGTGACCAGCACTGTGCCCCCTCCCCATATATACAGTGACCAGCACTGTGCCCCCTCCCCATATTTACAGTGACCAGCACTGAGCTCCCCCCATATATACAGTGATCAGTTCTGAGCCCCCTCCCCACATATACAGTGACCAGCGCTGAGTTCCCACCCTATATATACAGTGGTGGCACTGAGCCCCCTCCCCATATATACAGTGACCAGCACTGAGCCCCTTCCCCATATATACAGTGACCGGTACTGAGCCCCCTTACCATATATATAATGATGAACACTGGGCCCCCTCCCAATACTTACAGTGACAGCATAGTGACCAGCACTGAGCCCCCTCCCCATATATACAGTGACCGGCACTGAGCCCCCTCCCCATATATACAGTGACCAGCACTGAGCCCCCTCCCCATATATACAGTGACCAGCACTGAGCCCCCTCCCCATATATACAGTGACTGGCACTGAGCCCCCTCCCCATATATACAGTGACCAGCACTGAGCCCCCTCCCAATATATACAGTGACTAGCACTGAGCCCCTTCCCCATATATACAGTGACCGGCACTGAGCCCCCTCCCCATATATACAGTGACCAGCACTGAGCCCCCTCCCCATATATACAGTGACCAGCACTGTGCCCCCTCCCCATATATACAGTGACCAGCACTGAGCCTCCTCCCCATATATACAGTGATCAGTACTGAGCCCCCTCCCCATATATACAGTGATCAGTACTGAGCCCCCTCCCCATATATACAGTGATCAGTACTGAGCCCCCTCCCCATATATACAGTGACCAGCGCAGAGCCCCCTCCCCATATATACAGTGGCGGCACTGTTCTCACTTACTATATATACAATGATGAGCACTGAGCCCCCTCCCCATATATACAGTGACAGCATAGTGACCAGCACTGAGCACCTCCCCATATATACAGTGACCAGCACTAAGCCCCCTCCCCATATATACAGTGACCAGCACTGAGCCCCCTCCCCATATATACAGTGACCAGCACTGAGCCCCCTCCCCATATATACAGTGACCAGCACTGAGCCCCCTCCCCATATATACAGTGACCAGCACTGTGCCCCCTCCCCATATATACAGTGACCAGCACTGAGCCTCCTCCCCATATATACAGTGACCAGCACTGAGCCCCCTCCCCATATATACAGTGACCAGCACTGAGCCCCCTCCCCATATACACCGTGACCAGCACTGAGCCCCCTCCCCATATATACAGTGACCAGCACTGAGCCCCCTCCCCATATATACAGTGACCAGCACTGAGCCCCCTCCCCATATATACAGTGACCAGCACTGAGCCCCCTCCCCATATATACAGTGACCAGCACTGAGCCCCCTCCCCATATATACAGTGACCAGCACTGAGCCCCCTCCCCATATATACAGTGACCAGCACTGAGCCCCCTCCCCATATATACAGTGACCAGCACTGAGCCCCCTCCCCATATATACAGTGACCAGCACTGAGCCCCCTCCCCATATATACAGTGACCAGCACTGAGCCCCCTCCCCATATATACAGTGACCAGCACTGAGCCCCCTCCCCATATATACTGTGACCAGCACTGAGCCCCCTCCCCATATATACAGTGACCAGCACTGAGCCCCCTCCCCATATATACAGTGACCAGCACTGAGCCCCCTCCCCATATATACAGTGACCAGCACTGAGCCCCCTCCCCATATACACAGTGACCAGCACTGAGCCCCCTCCCCATATACACAGTGACCAGCACTGAGCCCCCTCCCCATATATACAGTGACCAGCACTGAGCCCCCTCCCCATATATACAGTGACCAGCACTGAGCCCCCTCCCCATATATACAGTGACCAGCACTGAGCCCCCTCCCCATATATACAGTGACCAGCACTGAGCCCCCTCCCCATATATACAGTGACCAGCACTGAGCCCCCTCCCCATATATACAGTGACCAGCACTGAGCCCCCTCCCCATATATACAGTGACCAGCACTGAGTCCCCTCCCCATATATACAGTGACCAGCACTGAGCCCCCTCCCCATATATACAGTGACCAGCACTGAGCCCCCTCCCCATATATACAGTGACCAGCACTGAGCCCCCACCCCATATACACAGTGACCAGCACTGAGCCCCCTCCCCATATATACAGTGACCAGCACTGAGCCCCCTCCCCATATACACAGTGACCAGCACTGAGCCCCCTCCCCATATATACAGTGACCAGCACTGAGCCCCCTCCCCATATATACAGTGGCGGCACTGTTCTCACTTACCATATATACAATGATGAGCACTGAGCCCCCTCCTCATATAGACAGTGACAGCACTGCGCTCCCTCCCCATGTGTACAGTGATCAGTACTGAGCCCCACCCATATGCACAGTGATTAGCACGGAGTGTGTGTATTTATATATATATAATATACTAGGTGCTTCATCGCGCCCTACGGGCGCTCTTCACACCGTCGCAAGGGGCTACGCCCCCTTAACCCTTGCATGCCTTTCTGGGGTTTAATATTTGTATTATATAGAGTATTACCTGCATTCCTTTGTTAGTGGTTAAATATTGCACAATGAAAGGGCGTGCGATGGTGAAGGAGGCGCAGCCCCTTGCGACGGCGTGAACAGCACCTGCAGGGCACGATGTACAGAATGTAGCGGGTGCGGGGGGGACTGCGGATGGTGTCTGTAGATGCTGCGGGTGGAGGGGAGGCAGAAGTGGGGGTGGGGGTGGGGCCCGGATGGGGAAGGTTCGGGAGGTGCTGCGCGTGGGGGAGGGGCAGAGGAGTGGGGGATGCAGATGGGGGAGGGGTCCGGAGGCACTGCAGGTGGGGGAGGGGCAGGGGTGCCACGGGTGGGAGAGGGGCAGGTGTGGGGATGTTGTGGATGGGTGAAGGGTTCCGGAGGTGCTGTGGGATGGGAAGGGACGGGAGTGCCAGGGGTGGGGTAGGGGACCGCAGGCACCATGGGTAGGGTAGGGGCAGGTACGGGTGTTGCGGCGGATGGGAAAGGAGGTCCGGAGGTGCTGCAGGTGGTGGAGGGGCAGGTGCGTGGGGTGCCATTGGTCGGGGAGGGGTGGGTGAGGGGGGGACCGCTGATGGAGGAGGGTGTCTGCAGATGCTGCGGGTGGAGGGGGGCAGGTGTGGGGGGAGACATATAAGGGGGGTGAATGGTGGAAGGGGCCTGGAGGTGCTGTGGGTGGTGAAGGGGTGGAGGAGTGGGAGCCACGGGTGGTGTAGGGGGTCTGGAGGCACAGCATGTGGGGGAGGGGTGGAGTGCCGCATGTGGTGGAGGGGAAGGTGCGGAGGTGTGGTGCATTGGGGAGAGGTCTGGAGGCGCTGCGGGTACTGTACATGCCATAAAAGGTAGTTGGAGGGTATGCAGTAACAGGGCCAGGACAGGGGTGACAGGGTCAGTACAGGGTTGATGGGGCCAGGACAGGGGTGACAGGGTCAGAACAGGGGTGACGGTGCCAGGACAGGGGTGACGGTGCCAGGACAGGGGTGACGGTGCCAGGACAGGGGTGACGGGGCCAGGACAGGGGTGACGGGGCCAGGACAGGGGTGACGGGGCCAGGACAGAAATTATAGGGACAGGATAGGGGTGACAGGGCCAGGGTAGGGGCGGCAGGACCAGGACAGGGGTGACGGGGCCAGTATAGGGTTCACAGGGCAAACACAGGGGTGACAGGGCCAGGATAGGGGTAACAGGGCCAGCATAAGGGTGACAGGGCCAGGATAAGGGTGAAAGGGCCAGGATAAGGGTGGCAGGGCAAGGCCAGGGGTGACAGGGACATGACAGAACACAGGGCACGGGAGAGATTGGTATTAGGGACAAAACAGTGGTGACAGACAGATGTGTCTTACCGGAGTCACGGCTGCTGGCTGCTGCTGTTCCACTCCAACCTGTTGGGATCTGCTGCTGCTGGAGACTTGGCATGGCTGACTCTCTCAGGCTGGAGTCCTGCTTCCTCTGCCCGTCCGCATCCCTCCCCCCCCTCCTCAGTCACACACCGCAGACCTCGCGCAGCTGCCGGGCACTGTGGTAAGGTGAGACTGGAAATGACTGGTTAGCCCCCAGGAGATGCTGCGGCTGGAGGGAGGAGTGGGTCATAGCATGCACGTGGCGCGGACCTCACGGCTTCCGGGCACTGTGGTAAGGGGAGGCTGGGAGTGACTGGTTAGCTCCCAGGAGACGCTGCGGCTGGAGGGAGGAGTGGGTCAGAGCCTGCAAGCAGCTCGGATTTCTGCAGCGCTACCCGCCAGCTAAAGTGTGTGAATGAGCTGGGCGCACTCCACTGCGGGTGGTAGCGCTGCAGCTAGCGGTGGGGTTGCCGGGGCTGGAGATAACAGAGGCAGTATGGAACCTGCACAGCGGCAGGTGCCCCACTAAACTGCAGCTAAGAAGCGTGGAGTGTGCCAGAAAGTGACGCTCCTCCGCACCAGAGAGACCCTGCTGAGTATGCCGATGTGGGGGGTCAAGCACACAGTGAGCCGGTGCCCGTCTGTCTGTATGACATACCCCTCACACACCCCCATACCTCCCAAATGTCCCGATTTTCGCGGGACAGTCCCATTTTTTGGGGTCTGTCCCGCTGTCCCACCCCGCGGGTCGCAGTGTCCGGCGGTGGGGGGGCAGTTGGAAAGCTCCTGTACTCGCTGTTCTGCTTAGCAGAGCAGCGGTGAATAGTGGAGACAGAGGGAGAGGGGGCATCAGGGGGTACGGATTAATGGGGGGGTTCCAGCAGCAGAGCCGGATTAAGGTGGGGGGGGGGGGGCAGGGGATACGTACCGTTGGCCCCACAGTTTTAGGGTGCCCCCCGGCTGGAGTAGCTCTGTCCCAGCTCAGAAGCTCCCTCCCCCGTCCTGCCAGCAACAGCGGCAGCATTGTGCTACAGTCAGCACACGCTGCTGCATATAGGCAGGTCTGTGGTGTTGCAGGGAGGCAGCAGTCTCCCTGCTTTCTTCTGCCTGTGCGGGTGTGTAGGGGGGAGCGACCACCTCCTCTGGATTTAGCCCTAGCTGAAGGGCCAAAATCCCATTTAAAAAAGAAAAATAAAAATCGGAATTTGCATAAGGGGGCGTGGCCGCGCGGGCCGCGATTAGGCCACGCCCCCAACCCCCCAGCAGGCACATCAATGAGTTGGGGCTCCCCTGTATCAAGTGCCCTGGGCCCCCCGGACTCATAATCAGCCCCTGGGAGCATGCCAGCAGCTCACAGAGCGCTGGGCATGCTCCCTCACTGACGAAAACGGGGACCCTCCAGTGAAGCCACGCCCCCTTTTCGCCGAGTGTGTTTCCCTCCTTCTGCCTGAAGAAAGCTCCTGCAGAAAGCTGGGAGGTATGCACCCCTGCCTGTGACATGCCCAATGCCCATGCTATCTGCTTCTGCTCCTAGTCTCCTGTAGATTTGGCCAGATCTCTGTGACTCATTTGACTAACTCCGCCCAGTGTTGTGACTCCGCCCAGCGTTAGCAAATGAATCACAAGGTCACAGAATAGGGCTATTATATAGGAGATATCCTCCGTCGCGGGCCCCCTCCTCTCCGGCAACGCCAGAGTCTACTGCACATGCGCAGGTCTCCGGGAACATGGCACCCGCGTCTTGTCCCTGGGGACATCTCCAGTGCGCATGCGCAAATCACTCAGAGCAGCGGCCATTTTCCGAGTGATTTCTGTCCGTAGAGCAGGGCTGCCAGTGGCAAGTATAATATGTGTGTGTGGTGTGGGCCCCTGGACATCGTACACACTGCACCATTATAGAAACTCCTATGTGTGTGTGTAGGTAGGTAGGTAGACTGATGAGGAATTCCCATTTCTTTTTCATCCACTAGGGGTCACTGGAGTACTCTTGGGATATGGACGGGCTTCCGCAGGAAACAGCACTGAATATTTAAATTTAGTAACACTCCACCCCTCCATATCCCTGGTCACTACCCAGTGTTTTTTCTGTGCTGAACGAGGTAGCAGCTACTGAAGTTTCGGCTATTGAAGATATTTTATTTTTCTTTATTTTTTCTACAAGGCACATCCCTTTCCCCCTTCCAAAAGGCAGGGTCAGGGATAGTGCAGCTGCTGATAGCAGCACGTGCGTGTCGGGCCTCTCTGAAAGAGCTCCCTCACAAGCACACACATCCTGCTGAACTGGCTGGCCGGCGCTTGTTGAAGAAGCCCCGTCGGAGCCTCAGGACAGACTGCAGGTATGTGAGAACGGGGCGGACAGCTTTCGCTGCCGTCCCGAGGAGGGGAGACTGTGTAAAAAGGCGCTTGTGTTCGGTATAGCGGCGGCGGCAGCAGGTCTCCCGCCGAGTGAACAGCTGATAATCTGGCCGCCGGGTCTCCGCGGGTAATCTGGCCGCCGGGTCTCCGTTCCAGCACTTGAACACACGGCCGCCACTACATCTCCCTGCTTCAGGCTGCCGCTTCTGTCAATGATCCAGCGCCGCTTGTATCGCTGGGGGTCCTAAGCTATCAGCCCGATGCCCGGCCCGCACTGCACACTAAGCAGCTGCGAAGGGGGTAGAGGGGGGACAGCAGCAGATCTTTACAGCGTCTCATGCATTTATAGAATGTGTACTGTGAATGTTAAGCACATTTTATATATAGAAATATATAATGAGGCTTTTGCTGGCAGATAGACTGTAATAATTGAGACTGTAATAATATCAGTATGATTTTGTGATTATATGTTTAAGCACATTTTATATATAAAATATATAATGAGGCTTTTGCTGGCAAGGAGACTGTGTATAACATCAGTGATATGTTTAAGCACATTTTATATATATAATATATAATGAGGCTTTTGCTGGCAGGGAGACTGTTTATAATATCAGTATGGAACTGTGATTATATGTTTAAATAGCAGCCATTAACCATGCTTCCTGTGGCAGCCATTAACCATGCTTCCTGTGGCGGCCATTAATCATGCTTCCTGTGTCTCCCTCTGTGATTCCAGAAGGTTCCTGTCTTACATCTCTACACCACCGGAAGGCGCAGGGGTGTTAGTGGGAATTTGGGATCACATTTCGTAGTACTGGCCACGTGTACTGCACTTGGTCAGATTTATATACAGAGACACCTTATTGCTATTTTACTGAGTCGTGCAGGTGTCTGTGTTTTGTGTATTGTATTGTCTGTCGCCATAATGAGTAAGGCACCAGCGAAAACTAAAAAGATTAATTGCAAAATATGTGATGATAGCTCACCTCAGATCCCTGGGAGTGACAATAATTCCGTATTTAGACGATCTGCTCATCAAAGCTCCGTCTCAACAGATACTTACCCAACATGCGCTGCTAACATACAATGTACTGGTTCACCACGGTTGGATTGTAAATTTCAAGAAATCACATCTAATTCCGTCTCAACGCCTTCAGTTCCTAGGTATGATTCTCGATACGGTCAATCAAAGAATTTACCTACCACAACAGAAAGTACAAATGCTACGCCATCTAGTACAATTAGTACTCAAGCCACGCACAGTGTCGGTACACTTGTGCATTCGCCTGTTAGGCACAATGGTGGCAGCTTTCGAGGCGCTTCAGTTCGGAAGATTTCACTCTCGTCCATTTCAGCTGAACGTACTTGCCCAGTGGTCGGGCTCGTATCTGCAGATTCACCACAGGGTGAGGTTGTCACCAATAGCAAGAGTATCTCTGCTATGGTGGCTCAAGGAACACAATTTAACCGCAGGAAGACGGTTCGGAGTTTGCAATTGGATAATTCTAACTACGGACGCCAGTCTCAGAGGTTGGGGAGCGGTAATTCAAAATTGTCAGCTCCAGGGTCTCTGGGCGGATCACGAGAAATTGCTGTCTATAAATGTTCTAGAACTCCGCGCAATCTTCAATGCGCTACGACAAGCAGTGCACATGATTCGCTCTCAGCCTGTCCAAGTGCAGTCGGACAATGCGACGGCGGTCGCATACATCAACAAACAAGGAGGAACGAGAAGCCGCATGGCAATGCGGGAAGTAGCTCGAATCCTCAATTGGGCGGAATGCCACCAGGTGATATTGTCGGCTGTGTTCATTCCGGGAGTGGACAACTGGGAAGCGGATTATCTCAGTCGTCGGGATTTTCACCCAGGCGAATGGTCATTAAATCCAGAAGTGTTTCACATGTTGGTTCAGCGATGGGGTTATCCTCAGGTGGACCTGATGGCATCTCGACACAATCATCAAACGCTCCAGTATGTGTCCAGAACAAGAGATCCAAAGGCAGTCGCGGTGGATGCTCTCACTATCGCGTGGCCGTACAGTCTGGTGTATCTGTTTCCACCGTTTCCGTTGCTCCCTCTGGTGCTAAAACGGATCAAAAGAGAGTCGCTCACAGTCATACTAGTGGCGCCTCATTGGCCTCGGAGAGCTTGGTTCTCGGATCTTCGAGGATTACTCGCAGACGATCCGTGGCCGCTCCCAATACGTCCAGACCTGTTACAACAGGGTCCGTTTCTTTACCCCGATTTAGCGCGGCTGCGTTTGACGGGGTGGCTGTTGAGACCGCCCTCTTAAAAAGAGAGGGCATTCCAGATTCAGTTATACCAACCATGTTACGAGCTAGGAAGCCAGTTACGGCAGCTCATTATTACAGAATATGGCGTGCATATATAGGTTGGTGTGAGGTTCGGAAATTTCCGACATCAGCTTTCAAGGTATGCCGCCTGTTGTTGTTTCTACAAACAGGCTTAGATGGAGGATTGCGTTTATCTACACTAAAGGTGCAGGTTTCTGCTTTGTCAATTTATTTTCAAAGACGATTGGCTCTATTGCCGTCGATACACACTTTTCTCCAAGGTGTACTCAGGGTACAGCCTCCATTCATTCCACCTACAGCGCCATGGGATTTGAATCTGGTTTTGGAGTTCTTACAGTCTTCATATTTTGAACCCTTAAAACAAGTGGATATAAAGTTTCTCACTTGGAAAACAATTTTTCTCTTAGCCTTAGCTTCGGCGAGGCGTGTTTCGGATTTGGGTGCCTTGTCATGCAAGCCACCGTATTTGGTGTTTCATGATGACAGAGCGGAACTTCGGACGAATCCCGCCTTCTTACCAAAGGTAGTGTCATCTTTTCACATCAATCAACCAATAGTAGTTCCTGTGTTGACAGAACATTCTGGAACTCTGGATGTGGTTCGCGCATTACGCGTTTATGTATCCCGAACGTCTTCAGTTCGTAAGACGGATACGTTATTTGTTCTCTATGATGCTGCCAAAATGGGTTGGCCAGCATCTAAACAAACTTTATCCAGATGGATAAAACTGACCATACGCCAGGCTTACCTTCATGCTAGGTTACAACCGCCTACGTCAGTAACCGCTCATTCCACACGTTCTGTGGGTACTTCATGGGCAGCTGGTCGTGGGGCTTCTGCGACGCAGCTTTGCCGAGCGGCTACATGGTCTTCAGTGCACACGTTTGTGCGCTTTTACAAGTTTGATACTTTTGCGGCATCAGCATCTAGCTTTGGCCGCCTAGTGTTACAAGTGCCAAACTGCTCTCCCGCCCACGGGGGAAGCTTTGGTACGTCCCAAGAGTACTCCAGTGACCCCTAGTGGATGAAAAAGAAAATAGGATTTTGGTACTTACCAGGTAAATCCTTTTCTTTGAATCCATAGGGGTCACTGGACGCCCACCCAGAGCAGTTTTACCTACTTGTGGTTAGTTCTGAGGATCTTATGGTAACACACTTTCACCGACTGGTTCAAGTTACAAGTGCTGGTTAGGGTGTCAACTGTTTAGTTGTCAGTAACGTTATGTGTTAACTTCGTTATTGTCAGTTATGTTATATGTAATACTCCATTATTAACCTCTCTTAATTCCTGTTCGGCTCAGTAAAAAACACTGGGTAGTGACCAGGGATATGGAGGGGTGGAGTGTTACTAAATTTAAATATTCAGTGCTGTTTCCTGCGGAAGCCCGTCCATATCCCAAGAGTACTCCAGTGACCCCTATGGATTCAAAGAAAAGGATTTACCTGGTAAGTACCAAAATCCTATTTTTACTAATGAGTAATCAGGTGTCATTTTATTTCAATGTGTTTTTCAGAATTCGGAGGACATTCGCTGTAAATGTATCTGCCCCCCCTATAAAGACAAGCCCGGGAACATATTTATCAGGAACGTGACACAGAAGGACTGGTAAGTGTCTCAGGTATAGGGACAGTAAGTGGAGCTGTGTAGTGTCACACATTACGCCTGTGGCAGAGTAATAGCTTTTCTCTTTCATCCACTAGGGGACACTGGAGTCTTATACAGTAGGGGCGTGAAGCTTGCAACCGGAGGTGTGGCACAATCTAAAAATTAGCATTGTCTGCACAGCCAGCTCCTCCCCCTTCACGCCCCTCCTCCCTCAGTTTGAAAAATTGTGCCTAGGAGGTACAAGCACTAGGGGAGCTCCTGCTCCATTACAGAAAATAACAAAACTCAGGCTGCGTCAACCTAATGAAAAGGGGGACAAAAGCCTTTAGATTAGAGTACCAATGATCCCAGATAACGGGATCTGCATCTCTCTACGGAAAATCCGGAGCACAGAGTCAGCAGTTCCACATGGGTGCAGTGAGTACTGGTTGTTCATATGGGCCTTAGATAGAGAAAATAGAGGAAGAGGCTAAAGTAATAGCAAGACTCCTTCCATAGATCCCCACAACATGAGGATTAATAATACAGGTTGAGTCTCCATTATACAAAATGCTTGGGACCAGAGGTATTTTGGATATGGGATTTTTCCGTATTTTGGAATAATTGCATACCATAATGAGATATCATGGCAATGGGACTCAAATCTAAGCACACAATTCATTTATGTTTCATATACACCTTATACACACAGCCTGAAGGTCATTTAATACAATATTTTTAATAACTTTGTGTATTAAACAAAGTTTGTGGACATTGAGCCGTCAAAAAACAAAGGTTTCACTATCTCAGTCTCACTGAAAAAAGTCTGTATTTCGGAATATTTGGATATGGGATACTCAACCTGTATTGTTAAATGGGAGAGCAATGGCCTAATGCTGGGGACTGGTAACAGCAAATGAGCTGAAAGTCATGTTCTAGTATCACCAGATGCTAATGGATCCTCAGTTCCGCTCTCCTCCTGTGACCCCAAGTAATAATATATACAGTGTACGTGCTGCGGCATCCAGGCTTTCTATAAAAAGCCCTGGCAGGCCAGTAGCGCAGCTCCCCCGCCGTAGACACAGCGCGGTCTCTCACACTCCCTGGCCGGCTCCACTCCCGCTGCATATCAGCTCGCCCGCCCCCCTTCCTTTACAGCGCTGAGGGAGACACAGGCGCGGCTGCCAGCGGCCGCCGCTTAAACACACAGCCGGGCGCTTAGGAAGCGCGTCGCCGCCTGCTCAAACGGTATCCCGTCCCCTCCTGCCGCCAGCGGAGAACTGGGGGTGACGGCAAGGGGGATATGTCTGGGACAAATTAGAAAGAGAGAGAAGACCTCTTGTTAGTAAATCGGGCTGAGGCAGCCGTAAAGGGGGCAGAGTGATCAAGGAACGCCTTTAGAGAATATATAGGTATGTGTGTGTGTGTGTGTGTGTATATATATATATATATATATATATATATATATTTATAAAAAATAAATATATATATATAATGTCATTGGCGGCCATTTTAAAACTGATTGGAGGCGCCAAAAGGGCTCCATAGGAGGTATTACGCCCCCTTTAGATATACAGGCTTCCAGGCCAGTAAGAGCAGAGGAAGGGCTTTTTATAATAGAGCAACTACTCCCTCTACTGGAGATTTGTATATTGGCACTCTGCTGCAATGGATTTTCAATGTATTCTAACAGACATGATATCTATTTTCAAGGGACTTCTAAACAAAAGATCCCGACGAAATAAAGGGAAATACTGGATCACAACCCCGACCTCAGAACTGAAATACAGTTGGGTGTGCGAGGGTTGCAAAGAGGCTGGTGTTGTTGTTGTTGTTATTATTATTATTAATTTATTTATTTTTTGTGTATTATATACAAAAAGATCCAGCTAGGTGGATCCAGTGTACCTTTAATCCCATCACCCGTTACGGTCTTTCTGTTCCCATTATAAAGGGGGAAAGCACCGTGGAGCGCTCTATGGGTTGCGGCTTCAGATGTCAAAAGCACTTACCAAGAACACTAGAACTTATTATGTATACACAAACTGTAATAAGATGAGCGCTAGTTTGGGCAACCTCCGGGTATGCGTTTCCTGTTTAGTTAAGGACGCTCAACTCGGGAGCAAGGCTCCGCCAAGATCATGGGAGCAAGCCCTGACAAATATTTCAAAGGAAATGTCAGAATCCCGCAAACAGCAGTCAGAAAGGGCTGAGGGATTCTCAAAGACCATGGAGGAATTTCTAATTTAAATTAATCCCTCCTGCGCAAGCATTAAGCAAGGTGAGCAAGGCGGTTAATAGAATCCTTCCCATCTTACACGATAGAGGAAGGGGGTCTTATTATAGATGAAAAGGCGAGATAATTAAGTCTGCCTTAGATCAGGAGTTTTATGGAGGTCCTAAGCTTCAAGAAGTAAGGAGTTAAGGAACCAGAGAGTTTTCCATTTATTCGTCAATGTCTATGCCTCAAACTCTCCAGACTGATAAACAATTTCATGCCGCCCATTGGGGAGAAGACAATGTCCCCTATGCCTAGCGTGACCACCTTAAAGGATATGTCATGTCGCGTAGGTAGACACTGCATTAAAATCAATTTTTGTAGCAGCACATTGTCGCATGGGCTGGGCGTAAGAATGTAGCCTGGAGGAAAATTCTCAGCGGAGCATATTCGAGAATCAGCGACTTATATGTGCCAGCCTTCAAAGGATGCTGGTAAAATAGCGTCCCGCATCTCGGTTTCGCCCATTTCGGCTAGAGGAATTTTATGGCTCAGAGAAGGGCGAGTGGACTCCGATCCCTAGAATAGAGACTATTACATTTGGGGGTTAGATGTTATTGGTCCTGAGTTAGACAAGTGGATTTCGCAGACAACTGCAGTGAAATCTACCTTTCTACCTACTTACTCAAGAGGTAGAGGTCGTTCACAGTCGACACAGAAAGCAGGACAAACCTGCTGACAAACCCGTGGCATGACGGTCTCCCTGCTCACCTTGGGTCCCCCTTGGTGGGCGCAGAGTTGGAAGGTTTTCGGGACGCCTGGGTCAAAACCTCACCAGACGTCTAGGTCAAGGATACAGTTTCAAAAACGTCCACACAGTCCGTTTCTTTACAGCTTGAGGTCCTAGGTGCCCGTTGCGAGCAGGAGCATTACAGACGGCAAATTCAAAGATTCCTGCATACAAGGGGTTATGTCACTAGTCCCGGATCCTTAAAGAGGAACGGGATTTTATTCAAATCTTTTGGTAGTGCAAAATACCTTCATATCCCGATTTGGACCCCCCGCCATGCTTACTTAAGGTTGCACGGGTGAAGGATCACTACCAATTCAGGGCCCTGAATCTTTACAAAGATCATAAGAATAATGGTGACAGGATTGAGACAGTTAGGGGTCACGATCATACCTTATCTAGACGATCTACTGATCAAGGCCTCATCTCAGGAACAGCTGATAAAAGATGCTCAAACATCTCATCAATTTTTCATTCAACATGGGTGGATTGTGAACTTCCAAACAATCCAACCTCATGCCAACTCAACGGATTAAATTCCTCGGTCTCATTTTGGACACGGTACAATTTAGAGTATTCCTACCAGAGAACAAGATCCAGGACCCACAGAGGTTAGTGGCTCAGGTACTAAGGACACAGACGGTTTCTCTACACCTCTGTAGGCAACTTCTAGGGAAGATAGTGGCGTCGTTTGAAGCTATCCAATACGGCAGACTTCATTCCCGACCATTCCAGATGAACCTCATTGCTAAGAGAGCAGGTTCGCACTGGCTTCTACATCGAAGAATCCGACTTCCACTACGCATACGAACCTCCTTGGTTTGGTGGTCGTTGCACAAGAATCTGGCAGCAGGCAAAGAGATTCGGCATTTGGGATTGGAGGATCCTGACAACGGACGCTAGTCTCAGAGGTTGGGGTGCCGTCCTAGAGGAACAAATTCCTCACGGTTTGCATATTCAGGATGGACTAAATCCAGTCAGCTTTTGCAGGTTTGGAACAAGGAGAGTTCATGGTATCCATGGACATAAAGGTTGGAGGTTACAGGAGAGCAGCCTACCCATAAACATTCTCGAACTGAGAGCAGTTTACAATGCGCTTTTCATAGCCGAAGACCTAGTCATGGGTCAACACTAAAAGATACAGCCGGACAATGTCACGACGACGGCTTACATAAACCGTCAAGGAGGAACAAGGATCAGGATGGCGTTAAGGGTAGCCACAAAGATCTTGTTGTGGGCAGAAAGGCGAAACATCATCCTCTCGGCAGTGTTCATTCCAGGTGTGGAGAACTGTGAAGCAGATTATCTCAGTCGCCAGGACATGCAGACGGGAGAGTGGAGCCTACATCCACAGATTTTCGACATGGTGGTGAGGAGATGGGGCCTACCTCAAGTGGACCTAATGGCGTCTCGGCACAACCATCAGCTACCCAGATATGTGTCCAGGACAAGAGATCCAGCAGCAGAAGGAGTGGACGCATTAACACTTCCTTGGTGTTACAGAAGGGTTTACATATTTCCACCTTTCCCACTCATACCGAGAGTTTTAAAAAGAGGTAAAACAAGAATGAGTGTGGGCGATTCTAATAGCACCAGATTGGCTCCGCAGGAGTTGGTACTCAGTCTTGCGGGAGTTCCTAGCGGAAGATCCTTGGCGGTTACCTCTGAGAGAGGACCTGCTATCTCAGGGACCGTTCCTATACTGAACAAGCTGCACTTAACGGCGTGGCTATTGAAACCCGGAAATGAAGAAACAGAGGGATACCGAGAACGGCTATTCGTACGATGATTGCTGTTAGGAAGCCAGTTACAGCCATGCACTACTACAGAATTTGGAAGAAGTACATGGACTGGTGTCAGGAATGTGGGTGGAATTCGACGCACTTCCACTTACCAAAATTCTACTTTTTCTTCAAGCTGGTCTAGATGGAGAACTAAGACTAGGTTCTTTTGAAGGTTCAAGTTTCAGCTCTCTCCATACTATTTCAACAGCGGTTAGCATCCTTACAGGAGGTTCAAACCTTTTTACAGGGGGTTCTGAGGATACAACCTCTTTTCCGTCCACCCACTACGCCGTGGGACTTAAATTTGGTGTTGGAAATTTTCAGATCACCAACTTTTGAGTCGTTGGAAAGAACAGACCTGAAATATCTCTCTTGGAAGGTCACGTTATTACTTGCCTGGGCTTCGGCCAGAAGAGTTTCTGAGTTTGTAGCCTTATCATGTTAGAGTTCGTTTTTAATTTTCCATGAGGATAGGGCAGAACTCCATACAAGAGCAGATTTCCTTCCTAAGGTCGTTTCAGGGTTTCACGTAAACCAGCTGATTGTAGTCCCATCTTTTCAGGGATTCGCAGATGGGGGCGTGTCTTTGGATGTTTTCCGAGCTTTACGAATATACGTACAAGTTACGTTGTCCTTCAGAAGGTCAGACCATTTGTTTGTTCTCTATAATGGTCCAAAGAATGTTTGGCCAGCATCTAAGCAGTCTTTGTCTAGATGGATTAGACTTGCCATTCGGCAAGCTTATATTTCCTGTGGTAACCAGGTTCCGGGTCCGACTGGTGCTCATACCACCAGATCAGAGGGTGCCTCATGGGCGGCTGCCAGAGGTGCTTCCACTACTCAACTTTGCAGAGCTGCGGCGTGGTCCTCAGCCCACACGTTTCGTGAAATTTTACAAGTTTGATACCTTTGCGTCCGGAGACTCTAAGTTTGGACGTTTAGTTTTGCAGGCCACCGACAGCCTGGGGGATAACTTTGGGACGTCCCCTACTGTATAAGACTCCAGTGTCCCCTAGTGGATGAAAGAGAAAAGAGGATTTTGGTACTTACTGATAAATCCATTTCTCTGAATCCTCTAGGGGACACTGGACGCCCGCCTCAGTGCTGTCAACCTGCTGTGTTCAAGGTTCTTGTTCAAACGGTTCGTGCAAACAGCGTTAGTTTTTCTGTTAAGAGTTTCTTGGCTGCTGTTTGATATGTTGTACGGTTCGGTTCCTCGCCATGTGCTATCGTATCATGTCCTGTTCTCTCAGTCAAGTTTTCCAAACTGAGGGATGAGGGATGTGAAGGGGGAGGAGCCGGCTGTGCAGACAATGCTAATTTTTAGATTGTGCCACAACTCCGGTTGCAAGCTTCACACCCCTACTGTATAAGACTCCAGTGTCCCCTAGAGGATTCAGAGAAATGGATTTATCGGTAAGTACCAAAATCCTCTTTTATTTGTTTTGTTTTTTAATTCTTCAAGTTGACACCGAATACATAAACGGTCAGATATAATGGTTTTATATAAAATACGGTCGCACACACATAAACATGTCTTACAAGCAAGAAACTTCAGATAACTGTAGACGAGTCCATACAGGTCTCAGCTACTAAAGCATTTATTGGGGGAGCTTGCTTTTTTGGCGGTCCATGTCATGCTGGACAGGTTACCCCAGCAATAACAGGCTCTGTGTGCATCCATCTAAATGGGATTTGTCTCCTTGAGGCAGAACGTGGGGCCTAATTCAGACCTGATCGCTGCGCTGCGAAAAACGCTGGTGAGCTATCGGGTCACCACTGTGCATACGTAAGCACCGCAATGTGCAGGCGCGTCGCACAGGTACAAAGCGGATCGTTGCTGTGCGATGGGTTTTATGAAGAATCCATTCGCACAACCAATCGCAAGGTGATTGACAGAAAGAGGTTGTCTGTGGGTGTCAACTGACCGTTTTCAGGGAGTGGTTGGAAAAACGCAGGCGTGTCCAGGCGTTTGCAGGGCGGGTGTCTGACGACAATTCCATGACCAAAAAGACTGAAGTGATCGCAGCCGCTGAGTAAGTTCTGGGAAACTCAGAAACTGATCAAAGTTTTTTTTGTACCGCTTGGCTGCACATGCGATCGCACACTTGCAAAGCAAAAATACACTCCTCAGGTGGCGGCGACCATCTGTTCGCAGTAGTGCAAAAAACCCTAGCGAGCGATCAGGTCTTAATTAGGCCCATGGTCCTTTTGGGATATTTACTCCATAACAACCACATACACAGCCAGAAGAATGGGTGGTCTGAAGCAGGTTAGTGAAGTCAAAGAAGAGCCGTCCGGTTCCCCATACAGACCTACCACTACCGGGTGTTTATATGCAGAGGTTGTTACACATGGGCTCCCACCAATCAGTAAATCCAAAGGCCACAATTCCTGGATCTGTCTGTGGGTGATAAACTGCACCCACTTATTCTATTTATCCAGGACGCCATACTATTCCCACTGTCTTGGCATCCACCTACACCTCCAAGCTCATACTCCTTGGGGCCTAATTCAGAGTTGATCGCAGCAGTAAATTTGTTAGCAGTTGGGCAAAACCATGTGCACTGCGGGGGGGGGGGGGGGTCAGATGTAACATGCAGAGAGTTAGATTTGGGTGTGGTGTGTTTAAACTGAAATCTAAATTGCAGTGTAAGTATAAAGCAGACAGTATTTACCGTGCACAGAAACAAAATATAACCCACCGAATCTAACTCTCTCTGCACATGTTATATCTGCCCCTCCTGCAGTGGACATGGTTTTGCCCAACTGCTAACAAATTTGCTGCTGCGATCAACTCTGGATTACCCCCTTGATGAACAGGTTTTCTAGCATCACCTATTGCTGCACATCAGTATCTCCTTCCCAGAAGGGCTTACACTGCATAAACACTGACGCCCATCTTCATCCGCCAGGTTACACCAGCTCAGGAACCAATCCTGGCATGTGTGGCACAAGTCACCAATGATAGTGGAGGTGCTTACTGGTGGTGGTTAAATTACCATAGGCAATGAAAAAAATCCACATTGTTGTCTTCTTCCGTGATCCCAATCACCATTGACAAGGAGTTTGCATCATCGCATTCCACATATATATAGAGATGTGTCCTCGTACACTGGACGTCTTTTTGCCACATGTCACAAGATGACCCTCTCTATATAATTTGACCTCTCACTGTCAGAAAAGGTCTCATCTTTCTCGAACCTTTTTATTTCTCGGCGTTGCCCACCCTGGTATGTCCTCACTATCAGTGGCACAGCATATTATTACAAGAAAGTTACACTAATAATCTGGCAAATGAAATGTTTTGAGACAGACAGTTGACGTCTTTCTTTTTGATTAGTTTAAATAACATGTGAGAGTAGGGATAGCAGCGGCAGAGCACTGATTTTAATATGAAAATACGCTGAGAAGCTAGCGAAAACCTGTAATGTACAATGTTGCAAGATGGTGTTTGCCACTCCCACCTATCCGTATGTTGTATATTAAAAAGGACATGTACAGTTTATCAAACCAAGCACTTCACCATAAGGGAAGTGCTGGGTTTGTTTGGACCCACACTAAAGAAAACATTTTGGTAGCTGGCATTACTGTGTGTGTGGTAAACACTCTGGAGTGAGGACAGCTAACGCACACCATAGCTAGTTTGCACATCGGGCACCAATTTGCTCTTTTTCTTCCAAGTATTGAAATGAACTGTGTCTAATTCTGCATTCTGAGATTCTGCATTTGCATTAGAGTAATCTTGTACTAGTACAATTGTCAAGTTGAGACGTTGTAGGGGTGTCGAATGCTGACCCTATATCATAATCTTCCACATTACTGTGTTGCGATAAAATGTTGTCATTGACGACAGCGACCAATAAAGGGAACAGTTCCGTGATTCCTATCTCCATGCTGGTTTATTCCCGTCAGCATGCGTTCCAAGTGCGTGTCACTAAGAGGCAGATTGATCAAAGTTTGGTGACAGAAACAGTGCTAACCAATCAACTTCTGTTATTTTACAGGACGTATTTTAAAAATGAGAGTTTGGCGCTGAATGGTTGGCACGTTCTCTCTCCAAGCTTTGATAAATCTGCTTCAAAGTCAACTAAACGTTTCTCCGCCCTACGGCATGGCAGTTTCATCTGATGGCGCCACCGTGACAGATGTGCGAGCAATATATCAGCTCAGTATATGTTTAGATCTTGGTTTTATAACGCCCACATATCTATTATATAGATATATTTGTGTTGGATACTTACATCGGCCTAAGCTAGCACACAGGGTTCCACGCTGGGATGGACAGGCGGCTTCAGAGGTGTCTGATCAAGAATCATTCCTCCGCTCTCAGTCATGAGGCATCCTGGGAAGAGTCATAGCGGGCGAGCCATTTTGCCACGGCCAATAAGACACCGGTACAGCGGGTAGGCTAGCCAGTGACCTGACATTGTGTGCTAGCACTACTTTGAGGATAATGCTACAGACGCTGTTGCCACTGAAGACGATATAGGTACCCTGTGGGCTGTCACGGTCCTGTAGTCTTTTTTTTGTGTCACAGCTGTCACCTGACCACATATCTATTGTGAATAGCTGGTACAGAGGCGTGTTCTAGGGAATGACTTGAATGCTGTTATGGAGAAATGGAATTGAGATCGAATTTGGCAGCGTGGGCACAGGGCGGCTGATCTGCAAAGCAAAAAAACCCCAGATAGCTTTGCACCTGGGCCATGCAAGCGGTGCATTTATGTATTTTGCATCTAGAGTAAATACTGGCTGCTTTTGCATGTAGCCCACACATGCTGCGGCAGCTTTATTATTACACTGCAGTTTTGGTTTGGATTTTGGACCCACCCCTCCCACATCTAATCTCCCCATGCCACTATTACTACAATGCAGGAACTGACATTGAACTAGATTAGACTGGTGATCCCCAGAGCTTACAGTCTAAAGCAGATGTAGGAGAAGGCACACAGCACAACCTATTATATACAGTGTACCAGCCTTAATACTGCCACATGCAACACACCGCTAGTGTGATCACGCCTGTATATACGTTATGTACGATGATATATGGTAACACGTGACTGCTCTCCCCATCCAGCGACTGCCTCCATGTGGTCAACCCCATGCCAGTGCCGGGGGCGGATGTGGAAGCTTACTGCCTGCGCTGCGAGTGCAAGTACGAAGAGAGGAGCTCGGTCACCATCAAGGTTGGTTATTCCCCGTGTCCGCACGGTCTCATTCTGTGTGAGCGTAAGGAACTGTTCATGCCGGGTAATGCAATATAAGTAGGAAGAGTTAGAACCTGCACAGCAATGGCGGCCCACACACCCACAGGAAGATCACGTTTACGGCTCGTGTCATTCTGCACCATAGGGACGGTTGTTTATTCTTCATTGACCTTGGATACGACATGTAACTGCTCTATGGAGACAATTGTATCTGACAAGTAGCTCTCATCCGTGTCATCTTCGAGGGTAATGAAAATAAACCAGTTAGACTAAACGATATCAAAACTATTTTGAAAACACCGACAGAAACCAGATAAATAAAACAATGTATTTATTAAAGTCTTGCATGGGGAATGTACAAGCCAGTAAATCGAAAGGTCTGTAACCCTTTAGTTATTTTTCCTGTGTTTTTCTACTGTAAATGATAAGGGATAAATGTATAATGTTCTTTTTACCAAACTATAGCTAGTTTCTATGATGGGGGTAGTAATTTGGCTTTTAGCGCTCGCCATATAGTGCAGTTCCATTGTTTACCTTCACTTCACTGTAATCCCATAATGAGCTTTCCTGTCTGTCTGAGTGAGCCATGATGGTTATTTTAGGGATGGCCATCGACAATCGATGATTTAGAATCATCAAAGGTTTATGGCCGATGACAAACACTTTCACCATCGATGGTTGAGAACCAAATGGTTTTCCGCTATAGATGGTGAGTAAGGGGCTGATGGCAATGTATTGTTGTTTTTTAAATGTTCCCACAACGCACAGTCACTGCGGCCGCCGCTGCCCTGCTGCGTGCTGATACAGTCTTCTTCAGTGAAAGGCCCGGCAACAGAGCCAGCGGCAGCCGCAGAAGACATTGGCTGCTCAGCTGTTGCCTGTCAGTCACTCAACAGCCCCGCCCACTGTAACTGTCTTCATACACAGAGAAGGCGGCTACTTGCGCCTTTCCCTGCCTATGTGGGCGTGTGTGATCCGCCTTTCAGGGCGGAGTCCATGACTGTCTCCTCCCTGCCTCAGCAGCTTAGTCAGTAATTAGAGTTTGCGCTGCACAGCTAAGCCAGAACCAGCCGCCGGGGGAACATGTGCAGAGGAAACCTTTGCTGGCTGACTTTCTCCAACAAAAGCCTCTACTGCGCATATGCAGTTATTGGATAACGGGAACTATTGATGGTATAAGATAGCATAGTTTATAACCATTGATGGTTCCAGCTAAAACACCCATCGATGGCAACCTTTGATGGATGTGGTATCGAAGGCCATCCCTAGGTTATTTCACTATAATACAATAGCTTTGAGTGTGGCTATTATCAAGCAGTGTGCGTGATGTCATGGGGGGCTGGGGGTGCAGCTGGGTTAGGTAAAGAAAGAAGGTTTAGCAGAAGGCAGGTTAAGAGATGTCAGAAATAACCCCCCCCCCCCGAGGTGGGCCAGAGCCTGCAGAGTGATCACATAGGACTGAGTCTATTATACCTACCATTTCTCTGTCATCCATCTGGGGGACGCTGCGCCGTTACTTGTGGGTTAGAGGTGTGTGGTAGTGGAGTTTGGCACAGAATCTATTAAAAGCTGCCCCCCCCCCCCTCTAATCCCTCCCATCTCCTTCCTGCTCAGCCATCACTCAGTTTTTATTTTGTGCCTGTGGAGTACAGACACAGTCTTTATTTCTCCTTAGATTTTTTTTTTTTTTTCTCTAAGAGTTTTTTTCTCAAGTGTACCTAGTCCCTGTTTACAGGAGACAGGTACTACTGGGGTGGGTTTAGCATCCCACTCTGAGCTACTGCTGGAAGAAAAAGGCCACCACACTTGGGTCACTGGGGCCTTTATCCACTTCAAGCCGGCAGAATAAGGTACAGGACAGCCACAATCTGTCACTGACCGTATTGGGCTGTCCCCTCTGTTAATTTCCTTCTTATTTTATTAACAGCAGCCACCCGCCGCATCGGAGCTTCCGCCCCACAGTGAGAGAGACTGATTTGGAGGGGACTAGCGGAGGGTCCAGGAGAGTATTTTACACTCCCTGGACCCAGTACAGAGCTACCGCGACAACCGCTGTGTGTAGCGGTGCGCGGGAGCCCGAACTTCCGGTTTCGGACTGGCCGCGGCGGTTACTTCAGCAGTGCAGGGACGGCTTCCCGCCTTGCTCTGCCGCGCGCACACACTGTTCGGCAGCTTCCTCTGACTCCGGGGCGCCATCTTATCCGGCTGCAGACTGGGGGACGCTGTGCAAGCGCATACAAAACACTAGTTTCCAGAGACAGTTTTCTCTTACAGTCACATCTAAACTGCAAGTATATGGTGGGCTAGCCCTAGTGGGAGATAGCAGTTAGTCTTCTTGGGGACACTAGAGATAACTGCTAGGTCACTTGTCTAGGGATTCATAGTACATGTTTACTGCTTTTATATATATATATTAAAAAAATTAGAATAGAGATGGCCAGTAAACCGGACAAGGCTACAAAGGGCAAGACGGCCTCAGTAGTTTATTTTTCCTGTTCACAGTGTGGCTCAAAGCTGGCTAAGGGTAGTGCTGACGCGGGTACCCTCTGTACTTCGTGCTCTGGTGCATCAGTGGCAGATCAGCAGGGAAGTTCCACGGATCAGTCTATGCCCCCATGGGTTAAGAACATGGTGGATGCCATTTCAGATTTGCGTCAGTCTAGGTCGGAGGCTGAATCTGCTCAGACTCAGGTGGAGCCTCTGTGGGCCCAAAATATGAACAGGTGTCTTACTGATTTAACCCATTCTTTAAATAAGTTTGTTAATTCTGCCAGCAGTTCCGCTGCTACTAAACGACCGCAGCCGTTACCCACTATAGCTTTTCCGGTAGAGGAGTCAGATTCTCTGACATCTCCATTGGAGGAAGGGGAGGTAGATCCTGAATGGGAAGAAGTTTCGACTTGGGAAGATGAGGAGCTTTCTACTAGTTCAGGTGTTAGATTACTAATAGAAGCCATTCGTCAGACTCTTAATATTCAGGATGCGGCAGTGGCAGAGACTTCCTCTCCCTTCTTTAAACGACAGAAGAGACAGGTTATTGCCTTCCCTTCTTACTCTCACTTTGCGGATATCTTAAAAGAACCCTGGCTTAAACCGGATTCTCGTTTCCAGGCTCCTAAGAAATTAAAATTTCTATACCCTTTTACGGAGGAAGATACATAATTTTGGGAGACAGCCCCAAAGGTAGACGCTCCTATTTCACATTTGGCAAAAGCTACGGTTATTCCTTCGGTACAGTCCGTGACATTAAAAGACCCTACCGATAGGAAAATAGAAGTATTACTAAAATCTATGTTTTCTTTATCAGGGGTCTCTCTCCGTCCAGTTCTGGCGGGTGCCTGGGTCCTTAAGGCCGTGGATGAATGGCTAGCACAGGTCATATCTGGAATGCAGTCGGACGATCCGTCGGAAGCCATTCAGTTAGCAGAACAGATTTCGGAAGCACTTACTTATGTAGGTGAGGCCTTGTTAGATTCTGTTGCGCTACAGTCCCGGGTTTCTGCCTTGACAGTATCAGCAAGACGGTCTCTTTGGCTTAGGGTTTGGAATGCTGATTCGGACTCAAAGCAGACCTTGACGGCAGTTCCTTTTGAAGGGGAGTTTCTTTTTGGATCGGAGTTAAAGAAGATTATTTCGGATACTACTGGAGGAGAGAGTCCCTTTCTTCCATCTGCTCCTCACAAACCGAAACCTACAAGGTTTCGGTCCTTTCGTACGCAGGGCAGCGGTAGTTTCCAGACCTTTCGTGCCTTCTCCAGATTTCCACGAAGAGGGGCATTCAGAGGTAGAGGATCTCAGGCTACTCGCAGACCGGCCAGTAAGCCTGCCGACAAGCCTGAGGCATGACGCTTCAGGTCTTCCGGAGGGATCGATGAAGGTTGGGGCTCGGATACTTCAGTTCAGGGAAGTGTGGCTCCTGTCGAAACCGGATCGGTGGGTAATGGGGGTCATATCCAGAGGATATATGTTGGATCTCGAAGAGACAGCCCCATTCCGGCTATTCGTCACACCTCTCCCAGACGATCCCTCCAGACGTCAAGCTCTTCTTCAGGCAACAGCAACCCTCTTACAAAACGGAGTAATCGTTCCGGTGCCCTCTCCTCAGAGGGGTCGGGGATTTTACTCGGGTCTTTTTCTCGTGGACAAACCGGATGGTTCGTTCCGACCCATTCTGAATCTAAAAGCCCTCAACCCGTATCTCTCAACCCAAAAATTCAAGATGGAATCCATTCGTTCAATTATCGCCGCCATGGAGCCAGGGGAATATTTGGCTTCAATAGACATAAAAGACGCCTACTTACATGTCCCGATTTGGATAGGTAATCAGCCTCTTCTGAGATTTGCAGTCGGGCCATGGCATTTTCAATTTCAGGCTCTTCCCTTTGGTCTTTCTACGGCTCCTCGAGTTTACACAAAGGTAATGGGTCATGTCGTCGCGGTTCTCCGTTGTCAAGGGGTCAACATCACTCCATACTTGGACGATCTGTTGGTCAAGGCCCCGTCAGCGGAAATTCTCACTCAGAACCTGCGTCTAACGACAGAAACTCTGCAGTCGTTCGGGTGGATAATCAACTTTCCAAAGTCGTCGTTACTTCCTTCCCAGAAAATGTTTTTTCTGGGACTTTTATGCGATACCAACAGCCAGAAGGTGTTTCTTCCTACGGACAAGATTCAGGATCTACAGGCCAGAATCCGGACCCTGTTACACTTACCGGTAGTGTCGGTCCTCAGATGCATGCAGGTGTTGGGCAAAATGGTATCCTCCTTCGAGGCAGTTCCATACGCCAGATTTCATGCCCGACCTCTTCAGGCTCAGATTCTCGGCTGTTGGGCTCGGCCGGATCCACGTCTCGAATTGCAGTTGATCCGCTTGTCGGAAAGGACTCGTCAGTCGCTTCACTGGTGGCTTCAGAGTCACAATTTGAGAAAAGGAGCACCGTTCACGGTTTGGTCTTGGTTGATGATCATCACGGATGCAAGCCTCAGCGGTTGGGGAGCAGTGTTCTAGACTTATCACTTCCAGGGGCGCTGGACCAGTCAGGAGTCAAAATTACAGATCAACATTCTGGAATTGAGGGCAATCCGGTACGCACTCCTTCAGATTCAGACCATGGTACAGGGTCATCCGGTTCGTGTGCAGTCCGACAACGCCACGGCAGTGGCTTACATCAACAAACAAAGAGGAACTCGCAGCTGGTCCGCAATGAGAGAGGTCGCTAAGATTCTCACGTGGGCGGAACGTTGGGTTCCCGTAATATCCGCAATTCACATTCCAGGAGTCGAGAACTGGGAAGCGGATTTTTTGAGTCGTCACACGATCCATCCGGGAGAATGGGAACTTCACCAGGAAGTGTTTCTCTCTCTCTAGTGGACCGCTGGGGACTGCCAGACGTAGACCTAATGGCGTCTCGACTCAACAAGAAACTTCCTCACTACGGTTCGCGGACTCAGGATCCTCAAGCATTTCTAATCGATGCACTAACAGCTCCATGGCAGTTTCAACTGGGGTACGTGTTTCCGCCAATTCCAATGCTTCCACGTCTACTTCAACGCATTCGGCGAGAAGGTCTCGCCATAATTCTGGTGGCTCCAGATTGGCCGCGCCGACAGTGGTACACTCTTCTGCGCAGCATGGTCGTCGGAGACCACTTTCGCCTTCCCCTACGTCCAGATCTTCTTCTTCAAGGGCCTTGTCGCCACCCAGATTTAAGTCGGCTGGCTTTGACGGCTTGGTTCTTGAATCCAAGATTTTAAAAGCAAAAGGTCTTTCGCGTTCTGTTGTACAGACGATGATTCGGGCTAGGAAGCCGGTGACTTCCGGCATTTATCATAGGGTATGGCGTATTTACATTGCTTGGTGCGAAAAGCGGGGCTTGACTCCGCATTTGTTTAGACTTCCTCGCCTGCTCTCTTTCCTTCAGGAGGGCCTCGATAAGGGCCTGAGGCTTTCTTCACTGAAGGGTCAGGTTTCAGCTTTGTCGGTTCTTTTTCAAAAGAAACTAGCGATCATTCCTGAGGTTCAAACATTCCTTCAGGGAGTACTTCGGATTCAACCACCTTTTGTTCCTCCGGTTCCTCCATGGGATTTAAACTTGGTCCTTACGGCCCTTCAAAAATCTCCATTTGAGCCTTTGGAATCTGTGGAACTGCGTAATCTGACACAAAAAGTTGTTTTTCTTTTGGCTATTGCTTCCGCTAGGCGAGTGTCTGAGTTGGCGGCTCTTTCTTGCGGACCACCCTTGTTAGTGTTTCATGAGAACCAGGTGGTTCTGCGGACTAAACCTTCTTTCCTGCCAAAGGTTGTTTCGGCATTTCATTTAAATCAGGACATTGTTCTTCCAGCTTTTACTCCGTCGTCTTCTCCGGGGGAGAATTCCCATTTGGCCCTCTTGGATGTTGTTCGGGCCTTACGTATTTATTTGTCTCGCACGGAGTCTTTCCGTCGTACGGATACCTTGTTGGTATTGATTGATGCTCCCAAACGAGGTTGGCCGGCCTCCAAGAACACTGTGGCCCGTTGGGTAACTTCGGCAATCAGACAGGCTTACGTGTCTTCAAATGTTTCGGTTCCTGACTCAATTAGGGCTCATTCGACTAGAGCAGTTGGAGCTTCTTGGGCTGTTCGCGGTGGTGCATCTATTGAGCAACTGTGCAGGGCGGCGACCTGGTCGTCAGTTCATACTTTCACAAAGTTTTACTGTTTTCATACTTTTGGTTTGGAGACTGCCTCTGTTGGGCGTCGTATTTTACAGACTGCTATGCCGTCAACGTCTCCCTCCTCTCATTAGCTTGCTTTGGGAAATCCCACAAGTAACGGCGCAGCGTCCCCCAGATGGATGACAGAGAAATAGGGATTTTTGTTTACTTACCGTAAAATCTCTTTCTCTGAGTCCATCTGGGGGACGCTGCGATCCCTCCCGTAGTATTGTCTGGTTATTTGGTTGTTTTTTTGGGTCTATCTCCTTTGGCTTGGCTAAACGTTAACTGAGTGATGGCTGAGCAGGAAGTAGATGGGAGGGGTTAGAGGGGGGAGGAGGCAGCTTTTAATAGATTCTGTGCCAAACTCCACTACCACACACCTCTAACCCACAAGTAATGGCGCAGCGTCCCCCAGATGGACTCAGAGAGAGAAATTTTACGGTAAGTAAACAAAAATCCCTATTTTATAGAATGTACTAGATCAGCTAGAAGCTAGAATTTCCCACCAATGACTCTCAGAAGATGTGTTGTGTGGAATAGATATTTTCCTATATCAAACCATTCTCCCTCCCTTTAGGTGACCATCATCATCTACCTCTCCATCCTGGGCCTTCTCCTCCTGTATATGGTGTACTTGACGCTGGTGGAGCCCATGCTCAAGAGGCGTCTCTTCGGCCACTCGCAGCTCATACAGAATGACGATGATGTTGGGGTGAGTACATGGGCAGGGGGCGCCACTCTAATATGTTTCACGTCTTCCAACAGGGAATCAAACCTCGAAAATATCTGAAACTTCAGTAGTAATCTTTGTACAATATTGGAGGCCTTTATCAGAAATACGATGTGGTAGAAAGTAAACTTTGTGAAACATTTTTACCAAATAAACTTGTAGCATCGCCAGGATTCTCGTCTTATTATCTTACTGCAGTTGTCCACTTTTGGGTAACCATCACCCTGTAGGAATTTTATGGGGAAGAAACCTCTCTTCCCTTTTCCTAGTCTACAATAAGATGTAGGGAAAGTGGGTTATCCAATAGTGTACTTCTCTTACGTGTAATACTCAGTGGGGTCAATCCAATTAAACGCAAGTTCAGTCACAGCGCGAGTAAGTGCGTCTGTATGCACGCTATCGGTACAGCTGGATTTGCGGATTTTTGTTCACAGCCAAATTCAAAAATCTGCAATTCCAGAGTGAGATCAGACTGCGAGGGGGGCAAATACGCCCCCTTCGTGGATAAGTTGTGTTGACGCAATTTTCTAAAACTGACTTTTTCCTATATATCCGTTTGCAGATGACTACTGTATATAGGGGGAAGGCGACCTCGGTTCCTGTATAATAACTTGGCACTGTAGTTCCTGGTCTAGCTGTTTTTGTTAATGACCCATTAAGGTGAATAAAAACAAGTGAAGTTGCCCCTTCCTCCCCAGAACAATAGTCCCTGTTTACAAAGCAGTGTAGACGTGTGTTTCATGTGATGATAATGAGGCCACGCTTAGTACATACCATGTCTCAGCTCTCACATTAATTCATGTTGATTATTATAATAACCGGTAACCTGATCCCACCTGCCGGAGACTCGCCGTTCCCCGTCAGCTGCTGAGTGTTGTATAAACAATTACTGGGATGAGCGCGTCGCTTGTTGTAAAGAGGTTTTATTCTTTAGCTGCAATAGAATTGTAATAAGTGGATGAGGCAGAATGGCAGACGGGAGGATCAGGCTTTTCTGTGACTCGTTTCTTAGCAGGCAGAAATATTGTGCTGCTCTCTCTTAGACTGGGCAACCTGTAGGTGTCCAGCTGATGGGAGAAGTACAATCAGTCCCTGATGCATGCTGGCACTTGTAGTTCCACAGCGGCTGAAGATCAACAGGGTGCCATCGGCTGACTTAAATAACAAATATAGGAGTTTAGTTACAGCTTACGTTGTATCAATGAATTAATTAATTTAGATTGTAATCTCACCGTGTTAATGCTTCTCATTGCATTATTATGTTTCACCCTCAAATATTGTAGCGTGCTGCGTATTCTATATGCTGTCATATGCAAATAAACCTATATGCGCTGGGGGTTCCGAGACACACCGCTATCTGCCCAGAAGGGGGCAACGTTCCGGAAATGTGACCATGCGGCCTGTATTGGGCTATCACTAGTGCTGGCAGCTGAGAAGCCGTCAAGAATAATGTAGAAATATTCTCCCACACTTAGTTTACCCCAGTGGTTCCCAAACTTACTCCTCAAGACACCCCAACAGTGCAGATTTTAAGGATATCCATGCTTAAGGTGATTTAATTAGTACCTCAGTCAATCTGATTATGCCATCTGTGCACAAGACTGGATATCCTGAAAACCTGGACTGTCTTGAGGACTGGGTTTGGGAACCCCTGTTGTGCACAGAAAGTGATACAAGATAGAGAAGCGCCACCATGCAACTCATATCCTCTTTTCTCTATCGTCCTAGTGGATGCTGGGGTTCCTGAAAGGACCATGGGGAATAGCGGCTCCGCAGGAGACAGGGCACAAAAGTAAAGCTTTCCGATCAGGTGGTGTGCACTGGCTCCTCCCCCTATGACCCTCCTCCAAGCCAGTTAGATTTTTGTGCCCGGCCGAGAAGGGTGCAATCTAGGTGGCTCTCCTAAAGAGCTGCTTAGAAAAGTTTAGCTTAGGTTTTTTATTTTACAGTGAGTCCTGCTGGCAACAGGATCACTGCAACGAGGGACTTAGGGGAGAAGAAGTGAACTCACCTGCGTGCAGGATGGATTGGCTTCTTGGCTACTGGACATCAGCTCCAGAGGGACGATCACAGGTACAGCCTGGATGGTCACCGGAGCCTTGCCGCCGGCCCCCTTGCAGATGCTGAAATAAGAAGAGGTCCAGAATCGGCGGCAGAAGACTCCTCAGTCTTCTAAAGGTAGCGCACAGCACTGCAGCTGTGCGCCATTTTCCTCTCAGCACACTTCACACGGCAGTCACTGAGGGTGCAGGGCGCTGGGAGGGGGGCGCCCTGGGAGGCAAATGAAAACCTATTTTGGCTAAAAATACCTCACATATAGCCTCCGGAGGCTATATGGAGATATTTAACCCCTGCCAGAATCCGTTAAGAGCGGGAGACGAGGCCGCCGAAAAAGGGGCGGGGCCTATCTCCTCAGCACACAGCGCCATTTTCCCTCACAGAAAGGCTGGAGGGAAGGCTCCCAGGCTCTCCCCTGCACTGCACTACAGAAACAGGGTTAAAACAGAGAGGGGGGGCACTAATTTGGCGTTAGAAATATATAAAAAAGATGCTATAAGGGAAAACACTTATATAAGGTTGTCCCTATATAATTATAGCGTTTTTGGTGTGTGCTGGCAAACTCTCCCTCTGTCTCTCCAAAGGGCTAGTGGGTCCTGTCCTCTATCAGAGCATTCCCTGTGTGTGTGCTGTGTGTCGGTACGTGTGTGTCGACATGTAGGAGGACGATGTTGGTGAGGAGGCGGAGCAATTGCCTGTAATGGTGATGTCACTCTCTAGGGAGTCGACACCGGAATGGATGGCTTATTTAGGGAATTACGTGATAATGTCAACACGCTGCAAGGTCGGTTGACGACATGAGACGGCCGACAAACAATTAGTACCGGTCCAGACGTCTCAAAAACACCGTCAGGGGTTTTTAAAACGCCCGTTTACTTTAGTCGGTCGACACAGACACAGACACAGACAGGGACACTGAATCCAGTGTCGACGGTGAATAAACAAACGTATTCCTTATTAGGGCCACACGTTAAAGGCAATGAAGGAGGTGTTACATATTTCTGATACTACAAGTACCACAAAAGAGGGTATTATGTGGGATGTGAAAAAACTACCATAGTTTTTCCTGAATCAGATAAATTAAATAAAGTGTGTGATGATGCGTGGGTTCCCCCCGATAGAAAATTATGGGCGGTATACCCTTTCCCGCCAGAAGTTAGGGCGCGTTGGGAAACACCCCTTAGGGTGGATAAGGCGCTCACACGCTTATCAAAACAAGTGGCGGTACCGTCTATAGATAGGGCCGTCCTCAAGGACCAGCTGACAGGAGGCTGGAAAATATCATAAAAAGTATATACACACATACTGGTGTTATACTGCGACCAGCGATCGCCTCAGCCTGGATGTGCAGAGCTGGGGTGGCTTGGTCGGATTCCCTGACTAAAAATATTGATACCCTTGACAGGGACAGTATTTTATTGACTATAGAGCATTTAAAGGATGCATTTCTATATATGCGAGATGCACAGAGGGATATTTGCACTCTGGCATCAAGAGTAAATGCGATGTCCATAACTGCCAGAAGATGTTATGGACACGACAGGGGTCAGGTGATGCAGATTCCAAACGGCACAAAGGTGTATTGCCGTATAAAGGAAGAGGAGTTATTTGGGGTCGGTCCATCGGACCTGGTGGCCACGGCAACTGCTGGAAAATCCACCGTTTTTACCCTAAGTCACATCTCTGCAGAAAAAGACACCGTCTTTTCAGCCTCAGTCCTTTCGTCCCTATAAGATCATATCTGCCCAGGGATAGAGGAAAGGGAAGAAGACTGCAGCAGGCAGCCCATTCCCAGGAACAGAAGCGTTCCACCGCTTCTGACAAGTTCTCAGCATGGCGCTGAGACCGTACAGGACCCCTGGATCCTACAAGTAGTATCCCAGGGGTACAGATTGGAATGTCGAGACGTTTCCCCTTCGCAGGCTCCTGAAGTCTGCTTTACCAAGGTCTCCCTCCGACAAGGAGGCAGTATGGGAAAAAATTCACAAGCTGTATTCCCAGCAGGTGATAATTAAATTACCCCTCCTACTACAAGAAAAGAGGTATTATTCCACACTATATTGTGGTACTGAAGCCAGAAGGCTAAGTGAGACTTATTCTAAATCTAAAAATTTTTTTGAACACTTACAAAGGTTCAAATCAAGATGGAGTCACTCAGAGCAGTGATAACGAACAGGTAGAAGGGGACTATATAGTGTCCCGGGACATCAGGGATGCTTACCTCTATGTCCCAAATTTGCCCTTCTCACTAAGGGTACCTCAGGTTCGTGGTGCAGAACTGTCACTATCAGTTTCAGACGCTGCCGTTTGGATTGTCCACGGCACCCCGGGTCTTTACTAAGGTAATGGCCGAAATGATGATTCTTCTTCGAAGAAAAGGCGTCTTAATTATCCCTTACTTGGACGATCTCCTGATAAGGGCATAGTCCAGGGAACAGTTGGAGGTAGGAGTAGCACTATCTCGGATACTGCTACAACAGCACGGGTGGATTCTAAATATTCCAAAATCGCAGCTGATCCCGACGACATGTCTGCTGTGCCTAGGGATGATTCTGGACACAGTCCAGAAAAAGGTGTTTCTCCCGAAAGAGAAAGCCAGGGAGTTATCCGAGCTAGTCAGGAACCTCCTAAAAACAGTGCATCATTGCACAAGGGTCCTGGTAGAAAATGGTGGCTTCCTACGAAGCAATTCCATTCGGCAGATTTCACGCAAGAACTTTTCAGTGGGATCTGCTGGACAAATGGTCCGGATCGCATCTTCAGATGCATCAGCGGATAACCCTATATCCAAGGACAAGGGTGTCTCTCCTGTGGTGGTTATAGAGTGCTCATCTTCTAGAGGGCCGCAGATTCGGCATTCAGGATTGGATGCTGGTGACCACGGAGCCCAGCCCGAGAGGCTGGGGAGCAGTCACACAAGGAAAAAATTTCCAGGGAGTGTGATCAAGTCTGGAGACTTTTCTCCACATAAATATACTGGAGCTAAGGGTAAATTTATAATGCTCTAAGCTTAGCAAGACCTCTGCTTCAAGGTCAGCCGGTATTGATCCAGTGGGAAAAACATCACGGCAGTCGCCCACGTAAACAGACAGGGCGACACAAGAAGCAGGAGGGCAATGGCAAAAACTGCAAGGACTTTTCGCTGGGCGGAAAATCATGTGATAGCACTGTCAGCAGTGTTTCATCCCGGGAATGGAAACTGGGAAGCAGACTTCCTCAGCAGGCACGACCTCCACCCGGGAGAGTGGAAACTTCATCGGGAAGTTTTTTCCACATGATTGTAAACCGTTGGGAAATACCAAAGGTGGACATGATGGCGTCCCGTCTGAACAAAAAACGGGACAGGTATTGCGCCAGGTCAAGAGACCCTCAGGCAATAGCTGTGGACGTTCTGGTAACACCGTGGGTGTACCAGTCGGTGTATGTGTTCCCTCCTCTGCTTCTCATACCTAAGGTGCTGAGAATTATAAGACGTAGAGGAGTAAGAACTATACTCATGGCTCCGGATTGGCCAAGAAGGACTTGGTACCCGGAACTTCAAGAGATGTTTACAGAGGTCTTATGGCCTCTGCCGCTAAGAAGGGACTTGCTTCAGCAAGTACCATGTCTGTTCCAAGACTTACCGCAGCTGCGTTTGTTGGCATGGCGGTGGAACGCCGGATCCTAAGGGAAAAAGGCATTCCGGAAGAGGTCATTCCTACCCTGGTCAAAGCCAGAAAGGAGGTGACCGCACAACATTATCACCACATGTGGCGAAAATATGTTGCGTGGTGTGAGGCCAGGAAGGCCCCACAAAGAAATTTCAACTCGGTCGATTCCTGCATTTCCTGCAAACAGGAGTGTCTATGGGCCTCAAATTGGGGTCCATTAAGGTTCAAATTTCGGCCCTGTCAATTTTCTTCCAGAAAGAATTGGCTTCAGTTCCTGAAGTCCAGAACTTTGTCAAGGGAGTATTGCATATACAACCCTCTTTTGTGCCTCCAGTGGCACTGTGGGATCTCAACGTAGTTCTGGGATTCTTCAAATCACATTGGTTTAAAACCAGTCAAATCTGTGGATTTGAAGCATCTCACATGAAAAGTGACCATGTTCTTGGCCCTGGCCTGGACCAGGCGAGTGTCAAATTGGTGGTTTTTTTCTCAAAAAAGCCCATATTTGTTTGTCCATTCGGACAGGGCAGAGCTGCGGACTCGTCCCCAGTTCTCTCCCTAAGGTGGTGTCAGTGTTTCACCTGAACCAGCTTATTGTGGTGCCTTGCACCTACTAGGGACTTGGAGGACTCCAAGTTGCTAGATGTTGTCAGGGCCCTGAAAATATAGGTTCCAGGACGGCTGGAGTCAGGAAAACTGACTTGCTGTTATCCTGTATGCACCCAACAAACTGGGTGCTCTTGCTTTTAAGCAGACTATTGCTAGTTGGATGTGTAATACAATTCAGCTTGCACATTCTGTGGCAGGCCTGCCACAGCCAAAATATGTAAATGCCCATTCCACAAGGAAGGTGGGCTCATCTTGGGCGGCTGCCCGAGGGGTCTCGGCTTTACAACTTTGCCGAGCGGTTATTTAGTCAGGGGCAAACACGTTTGTAAAATCCTACAAATTTGATACCCTGGCTAAGGAGGACCTGGAGTTCTCTCATTCGGTGCTGCAGAGTCATCCGCACTCTCCCGCCCGTTTGGGAGCTTTGGTATAATCCCCATGGTCCTTTCAGGAACCCCAGCATCCACTAGGACGATAGAGAAAATAAGAATTTACTTACCGATAATTCTATTTCTCGGAGTCCGTAGTGGATGCTGGGCGCCCATCCCAAGTGCGGATTATCTGCAATACTTGTACATAGTTACAAAAATCGGGTTATTATTGTTGTGAGCCATCTTTTCAGAGGCTCCGCTGTTATCATACTGTTAACTGGGTTTAGATCACAAGTTGTACGGTGTGATTGGTGTGGCTGGTATGAGTCTTACCCGGGATTCAAAATTCCTCCCTTATTATGTACGCTCGTCCGGGCACAGTACCTAACTGGCTTGGAGGAGGGTCATAGGGGGAGGAGCCAGTGCACACCACCTGATCGGAAAGCTTTACTTTTGTGCCCTGTCTCCTGCGGAGCCGCTATTCCCCATGGTCCTTTCAGGAACCCCAGCATCCACTACGGACTCCGAGAAATAGAATTATCGGTAAGTAAATTCTTATTTTTAGTAAAGCAATGGATAGATACCATGCTAGTCAGATTATGTATGAACACCTTTATATCATTCAGTTGGTTATTATTATCCTATTATCCGCAGCGCCCAATTACAGAGTACATAAACTAATAAGCAAAACAATACAACAGTGACTTACAATGCAAGACAGTATAGAACAAGTACGGGGTACATAAACATATCAGTATCAGCAGACGACAGTAACATAAGTATTGGGGTGGCAGAAAGCCGCGGGATTTGGTGCTGTTGACGGATGTATGGAGAAGTAAGAGAAGCAAAAGCACATGAAGGAAGAGAGCCCTGGCCGTGTGAGCTTACATTCTAAAGGGCATGGGCAGACAGACAGGGGTGACACAGATGGGGTACATAGAGAGCGTGGAGCGAGGGTAGGATGAGAGACGGCTGGGTTTGATTAAGAAGTGGGTCTTGAGAGCCCGTTTGAAGTTTTTTAGCGAGGTGGAGAGTCTGAGAGGGAGAGGTAAAGAATTCCAGAGAAAGGGAGCAGCACGTGAAAAATCTTGGAGGTAGGAGTGGGAGGAAGTAATCAGTAGGCAGGATAGTCAGCGTGCATTAGCAGAGAGAAGAGGACGGGTGGGAGAGTAAAGGGAGATAAGGTCAGAGATGTAGATGGGAGAGGAGTGGGTGAGGGCTTTTGTAAGTGAGTGTGAGAAGCTTGAATTGGCTTCTGAAAGGGAAGGGAAGCCAGTGAAGGTCTTGTAAGAGAGGTGAGGTGGACGTAGTGCGTTTGGTGAGGAAGATGCGCCGGGCAGGAGAATGAGGATAGATTGGAGTGGAGAGAGGCGGTAGTCAGGGAGGTCAGATAGGATGAGATTACAAAAGTCCAGTCTGCAGGTGACCAGTGAGTGGATGAGGGTCTTAGTAGCGTCCTGGGTGAGAGGATCTGATACTGGAAATGTTTTTGAGATGAAAACGGCAGGACTGTGAGAGGTGCTGAGTGTGGATGGTTGTATAGTAATAGTTTTACTTGCGATGTAGTATAAATACTAATAAATTGCAGATCTGGGCTCTGTGCTCGACTCAGTGCCCTGAAACAGCTGTATGAATGGAGGATGTGATTGGTGTAATGCAGAACTCTTTCCCTGTTTCCACAAACTACCGTTACCTTCCAAGTGTGCGGGGCGGGGCCCTGGCCTCTCCCAATGTGTTTTACATTAATCTCTCTCTACTGTAATTATTACTGGAATCTTCATCTACTCCATGTTACCGTCCATCTGTTCTGTCTATCTGTAAACCACCACTAAACCTCAAACACAAGTACAATAACATTACAATACGTAAACTTTCCAGACATTGACAGGATCTGAGTAACACCACAGAGCGACAGGTGTAGTGTATTGGAAGCTTCTTCATATACAGCAACTTGTATTTTGGATTTGGTACTGGCAACCCACAATGCTGATGTTTAAACAGTCTAGGGCAAAACTAGCAGACCAATAAAAGCTGACATCCGATTGGCCGCACCTGGATATTGATTTTCATTTCCGAGGCAGTACAGCTGAAAGTGAGTGAAACGTTGTCAGCGTTTGATGCTAATTGTAAATGTTTTTCACCAGCAGGATCAGCAGCCTTTCGCCAACGCCCATGAAGTGCTGGCACGTTCCAGGAGCCGCGCCAATGTATTAAACAAAGTGGAGTACGCCCAGCAGCGCTGGAAGCTACAGGTGCAAGAACAGCGCAAGTCCGTCTTTGACCGCCACGTTGTACTGAGCTAAGCGGAGAGGCGGCAGCTGGTAGAGGAAGGCTCAGTACTTAAGATGCTGACATCTCTCCAAGGAACCCGTGTTAAACGCTGATTCACGGGTGATGAGGAGCTGGATGCTCCTAAGAAAATGATTAATATATTATTTTCTCCCCACTGCGGATGTTATCCTGTGTATATAGTTCCTGTGTTGATTTTTTTTTTGTATCGCAGTCTTATTTCACGTGATTCCTATATCTTAATTAATTAACAAAGTTTAATTGAAGGACCTCAATATCTTTTTGCTGATCTGTCTGCTGGCTGTGATTGGACTGTCCGGCTGTTGCCTGCGGATTCCCTGCATGACTGATCCTTTCTTGTTACTTAAAGGCGTTGCGCTGGTCACTGAGATAGTGTTATAGGACTGGACACCGGGCTCGGGTCTGCTTCTGTAATAAAAGCCACTGTCCCCGGAGTACAACAAAGTCTGTAACGGTGTCATTGCTAGCGCTGCATCCCATAATAGGGATTATGGAATGTTGTAACCCACGGCAACGGGCAACACTGGGATTTAAATGCTGTCCCTAGTACTAGAGGCCAAAATAGTGATGGCCCTGTCACCAGTTTTAACTCTATAAAGCAGTGTAAGTGGTTACAGTATTGCTGATGGACGCGTGTATCCGTGCATAAATATAATATATTTTTTATGTTCCCCCATCTGTAAATTATAAGGTTGTCTCTGAGATCTTATAACAGACAAGCCCCAGGCTGAGGTGTAATATACAGATCAGTGGCCGCGGTCTTTTTTCCAGTCGGCGGTTGTATAATGTAATGTATTTCTGTTATGAAGCACTGAGTATCCTGGTATTAATAACTGGAGTTTATAAATATATTAATGTAGTTTGTATATTATATAAAACATCTCTGCCAGGCACTCTATTCTCTGGCTGTCAAATCCTGAGAGGACGAAAGGATTGATGTCTTGTATATAATCCATAGAGAAAGTCTGGCCACGCGTCCGCTCCACACAAATCACGCCCAACCTGCCCAGGCCACACCCACTTCATAAGGTCACACCCATCTCCCCGCTTCTGAGATCAGATCTGCTGGTTGGGGAGGGATCCTATGTGTAGAGCCCTCTGTAATGGAGGGAGCTACGGGAGGACCTGTATAAATCACAATTCTGATTATGTAGACCAGTGATTGGGGAACCTTTGGCACTCCAGCTGTTGTTGAACTACACATCCCAACATGCCTTGCTACAGTTTTGCTATTTGACCATGATAAAAATGCAGCAGGGCATGCTGGGATGTGTAGTTCAATAACAGCTGCTGAAGTGCCAAAGGTTCCCTATCACTGATGTAGACAGACACCAGCACCTACTGTATGTGGATGAGTCTGGTTGCTGTAGAGAGTGTGCTGTGATAGCAGAGGATGTCCGTCTCACTGCGTATAGCACCTGCCATTTCCCCGCTCTCCTTCCACAGATGCTGTTTGTAGATGACGTTTTAGCTGTTGAGAATTTTGTATATAAGACTGAATAAAAACTGATGAACTGTGTTACGTCTCTGGGCTCTTCTGTAGTACGGATGTGTCTTGCGTTGTGTGGACACTAGGCTACGGCCTGTTACAGCGTGATCGCAACACCCGCTTGTGTGGCACATCATGTCTCGAATTATGCTAATTGGTGCTTTCCTGGGCATACGCTATACATGTTCCATGGTTATGAAATGATTCAGTTGTGTTGGAGAAGTATTTGAAGTTTTATTGAAGCCTAATCGTGAATGAGTAGATGGCTATGTGTGACGTATACCTGGTGCAACCTGGGAATATATACTGTACAACTACTGCTGACCAGAGATCTGTTTCCATAGCTGCGGCTTTTCATTGACAGAAATTGCAGATTTTTTATTTTTTAACGCATGCAAATTGCACCTTCAGTCTGTGACCATTCCTGTGTCGGCACCTAGCTGTCCACATCCTTGGTCCGTATTATTGCCCACTTTGTGCATTTTTCCTGCAGTGAGCGAGCAGACAGGAAGCTTGATCTGCATAGAATAAATCCTTCCTCCCCGTCATCAGGTTCCCTTTTATCTTGATTTGTAAATGCTTACCTAAATACTTCTGAAGGGGGTTTGCATTATTTAATGTACAGTTCTGTACTCCAGCGGTAAGTTTTGTTTTCGGCACAGGAATGCGCTCTAGGTGATGAATTATATATTTCTGCCTAGTTTCCGGCAAAACTTTCTGGGAGATCTCTCTAACCCCAAAATACATCTATACCAGTACGGGGTGTTGCCATCCTGATTCATTGTAGGGATTATGATGGCCACAACAGAGAGTATTGCAGCTGCTGAATTGACGTGTCTGCTCACACTTTCTGTATGGCAGTAAGTGGGGTGGGGGGATGTCCTCTAGTCACAGAGAGTTGGATTGCTGCAGGGAGGTGAGCTGATGTGGTGGGGCGCTCCGATCTGCAGACCATATACAGCTCCTTTTACCCCCTTTATTATTTTAAAATAACCGTATTGATAGCAATACAGCTGCAGGACAGTCTCTTTGTCCGTCTTGTTTTTATATTTGTTTAGTACTATTTGCTGATCACACTTATGGAATTAGGAGACACAATCCCCGCGTTTCTTTGTGTGTACACAACTTAGCGCATTGTCCCAGCCTGTATAAATTGCTCAGCTGAATACATGAAGTATCATTTACCGCCAGGTCCAGGTAAGAAGATCAGTTACAGCAGTGATATTCTATCACTTACCAAGCCCTGTGCTCCCCACCGCTCTCTCTTCTTCCTGCCTGGTCTTGTCCATTCATGGTTCGATCTCCCCGCAGCCTTAGATTCTCTTTCCTTCCAGCTGTACTCTGGTATATACCAATCTCGCCACTGCTGAGAAAGTGGTTGCCCTGTCTTCTTTATTGCTACATGTGTCAGGACAGGTACCTCCAAATATTCCCTTTTGTTGCTTAGTTGGTCATGTCCAACCTAGTCAAGCGCCAAAGTGGTTTAACATTTTCTATACCTACATATGTCTAACGGTTGTCAGAATAGTTTTTCGGATATTTAATTTGTACAACAGGTTTTTCTCTTTCCCAGCAGACTGTATACTGCTGTTTACTTTCATCCTCCTCCAATCTTCTCCTGTCCTTCATTTTGTACATTCTCAGGCCTCTCCCTTTATTTTCATCCTCGACTGTGCGGTTCTCACTTTATTTTCATCCACCATTCTTCTCTTTCCCTTTCTACTTTTCCCCCTCTCCCTTGATCCTACAGTTTTCCCTCTCTCCCTTTATTTTTATACTGCGCTCTTCCCTCTTTTCCTTTGCGATCATCCTATGCTTTTCCCACTCTGCCTATACTTTCATCGGGTTGGGTACGGGATCCTGACAGTCAAGTTGCGGGAAGCCAGAATGCTGACAGCGGCATCCCGATGGCAAGAATCCCATCAAAATTGGTAAATAGGTTAACCCTACCCCTTACTCTCCCCCTAACCCTACCTACCTGCAGCCTAACCCCCCACCTAGTGCCTAACCCTAAACCGTCCCCCATCCTAACCCTCCTCACATACTTACGTGTGGGATGCTGACTGTCAGGATTTTGACCATTGCAACTCGACCAACGAGATGACAACGCTCTTCTCTTTCCCCCTTTACGTTCATTCTACACTCTTACCTGTCTCCCTTTAATTTCATCCTACACTCTTCCCTCTCTCCCTTTACGTTCACCCTATGCTTTCCTCTACCCCTATATGTTCATCCTACACTCTCCCCCTTTACAAACATCCTACACTTTAACCTCTCTCCCTTTACCCTCATCTACACCTTATACTTGCATCCTACACTCTTCCCTCTCTCTCTCTACGTTCACCCTATGCTTCTCTCTCCCACTATATACATCCAACACTCTTCCCTCTCCCCCTTTATGCTCATCCTACACTTTTACCTCTCTCCCTTTACCCTCACCTACACCTTATACTTGCATCCTACGCTCTTCCCTGTCCCCCTATACTTTTATCCTACACTCATTTCTCCCTTTATTTTTAGCTACCATTCTTCTCTTTCCCTTTCTACTTTTTCCCCTCTCCCTTAATCCTATTATCTTCTCTCCCTCCCTTTACTTTCATCCTATGCTCTTCCCTCTCTCCCTTTACCCTTCTCCTATGCTTTTCCCTCTCCCCTTATAGGTTCATCCTAAGCTCTTCCCTCCCTACCTTTTCTTTCATCCTACGCTCATCCCTCTCCTCCTTTACTTTCATCCTATGCTCTTCCCTCTCTCCCTTGACCCTTCTCCTATGCTTTCCCTCTCCCCTTATAGGTTCATCCTAAACTCTTCCCTCTCCCCCTTTATGCTCATCCTACATTTTCCCTTTACCCTCTTCCTACCCCCTATGCTTTCATCCTTTCCCCCTTTACTTTCATCCTACGCTCTTCCTTCTCCCCCTTTACTTTCATCCTTCTCCCTTCCCTCTCTCCCTTTACCCTCCTCCTATGCTTTTCCCTCTCCCCCTATATGTTCATCCTACGCTCTTCTGTCTCTCTATTTACCCTCATTCTACGTTCCACCCTGTCTACTTTTACAGTCATCCTACACTCTTCCCTCTCTCCCTTTACGTTTATCCTACGCTCTTCCCTCTCTCCCTTTAACCCGTCTCCTATGCTGTTCCCATTCTTCTTTTACACTTCTCCAACGCTCTTTTCTCTCTCCTCCTATATTCACATCCTACATTCTTCCCTCTCTCCCTTTATCCTCCTCCTACGCTCTTCCCTCTCTCCCTTTATCCTCCTACGCTCTTCCCTCTCTCCCTTTAACCTCTCCTCCTACGCTCTTCCCTCTCTCCCTTTATCCTCCTCCTCTCTCCCTTTAACCTCTCCTCCTACGCTCTTCCCTCTCTCCCTTTATCCTCCTCCTACGCTCATCCCTCTCTCCCTTTAACCTCTCCTCCTACGCTCTTCCCTCTCTCCCTGTAACCTCCTCCTATGCTCTTCCCTTTCTCCCTTTTACCCTCCTCCTACGCTTTTCCCTCTCTCCCTTAACCCTCCTCCTATGCTCTTCCCTCTCCCCCTATATGTTCATCCTACGCTCTTCTGATTCTCTATTTACCCTCATTCTACGTTCCACCCTGTCTCCTTTTACACTCATCCTACACTCTTGCCTCTCCCCCTAAACGCTCATCCTACACTCTTCCCTCTCTCCCTTTACGTTTATCCTACGCTCTTCCCTCTCTTCCTTTAACCCGTCTCCTATGCTGTTCCCATTCTTCTTTTACACTCCTGCAACGCTCTTTTCTTTCTCCTCCTATATTCACATCCTACATTCTTCCCTCTCTCCCTTTATCCTCCTTCTACGCTCTTCCCTCTCTCCCTTTATACTCCTACGCTCTTTCCTCTCTCCCTTTAACCTCTCCTCCTACGCTCTTCCCTCTCTCCCTTTAACCTCTCCTCCTACGCTCTTCCCTCTCTCCCTTTAACCTCTCCTCCTACGCTCTTCCCTCTCTCCCTTTAACCTCCTCCTACGCTCTTCCCTTTTACCCTCCTCCTACGCTTTACCCTCTCCCTTTTACCCTCCTCCTATGCTCTTCCCTTTTATCCTCCTCCTACGCTTTTCCCTCTCTCCCTTTTACCCTCTTCTTATGCTCTTCCCTCTCTCCCTTTATGCTCATCCTACACTTTTACCTCTCTCCCTTTACCCTCACCTACACCTTATACTTGCATCCTACGCTCTTCCCTGACCCCCTATACTTTTATCCTACACTCATTTCTCTTCTCCCTTTATTTTTAACTACCATTCTTCTCTTTCCCTTTCTACTTTTTCCCCTCTCCCTTAATCCTACTATCTTCCCTCCCTCCCTTTACTTTCATCCTATGCTCTTCCCTCTCTCCCTTTACCCTTCTCCTATGCTTTTACCTCTCCCCTTATAGGTTCATCCTAAGCTCTTCCCTCTCTACCTTTACTTTCATCCTACGTTCATCCCTCTCCCCCTTTACTTTCATCCTATGCTCTTCCCTCTCTCCCTTGACCCTCCCCCTATGCTTTTCCCTCTCCCCTTATATGTTCATCCTAAACTCTTCCCTCTCCCCCTTTATGCTCATCCTACATTTTCCCTTTACCCTCTTCCTACCCCTTATACTTTCATCCTTTCCCCCTTTACTTTCATCCTACGCTTTTCCTTCTCCCCCTACTTTCATCCTACGCTCTTTCTCCCCCTTTACTTTCATCCTACTCCTTTCCCTCTCTCCCTTTACCCTCCTCCTATGCTCTTCCCTCTCCCCACATATGTTCATCCTAGGCTCTTCTGTCTATTTACCCTCATTCTACGTTCCACCCTTTCTCCTTTTATACTCATCCTACACTCTTCCCTCTCCCCCTAAATGCTCATCCTACATTCTTCCCTCTCTCCCTTTACAATTATCCTACGCTCTTCCGTCTCTCCTTTAACCCATCTCCTATGCTGTTCCCATTCTTCTTTTACACTCCTCCAACGCTCTTTTCTTTCTCCTCCTATATTCGCATCCTACATTCTTCCCTCTCTCCCTTTATCCTCCTCCTACACTCTTCCCTCTCTCCCTTTAACCTCTCCTCCTACGCTTTTCCCTCTCTCCCTTTAACCTCTCCTCCTACGCTCTTCCCTCTCTCCCTTTAATCTCTCCTCCTACGCTCTTCCCTCTCCTCCTTTAACCTCTCTTCCCGCTCTCCCTTTAACCTCTACTCCTACGCTCTTCCCTCTCTCTGTAACCTCCTCCTACGCTCTTCCTTTTCTCCCTGTAACCTCCTCCTACGCTTTTCCCTCTCTTTCCTTTTACCCTCCTCCTATGCTCTTCCCTCTCTCCCTTTTACCCTCCTCCTACGCTCTTCCCTCTCTCCCTTTTACCCTCCTCCTACGCTCTTCCCTCTCTCCCTTTTACCCTCCTCCTACGCTCTTCCCTCTCTCCCTTTTACCCTCCTCCTACGCTCTTCCCTCTCTCCCTGTTACCTCCTTCTACGCTCTTCCCTCTCTGTTTATGCTCATCCTATGGAACCACAAGACATACGCTACGCATTTAGTTTGTTTTGTGCTGAAAATTTTATTAAATGCTTATGTGGTTAAAGTGTAAGTCAACTGCAATTATTGTCTATTCAATTATTGCCACATAATACAATGATTTTGTTGGTGCAATAGATTTTTCCCCGTAGTTGTCTCAGCACTGATAATGTTGTTACATGACATTTATGTGCAGATTGGACATGAGCAATGGACAGTACCTTGTACAATCACCTGGAGAAGATGCCACCTGCCAGTGATCCACTGAATAGGGCCCAGCTGTCACTGCCAGCATTCTGTGTGGATCAGTCAATGATGTTTCATCTCCCCTCGGAGATATCTACATTCCCCCGCTGTCAGGACATGACCCTTGTCTCATATGTGGACCCTCCTGGGTTAGACTATTACTACAGCAACATCTACAGCCTTCCATCTTCGGCTAACTGCCAGAAATATGGGAACTGTGAAGGTTATTACGAACCGTCATACATCCGTAAGAGGAATGAAAGAGAGAGACAGCGAGTGAAGTGCGTGAATGAAGGCTACGCCAAGCTCCGGAGGCACCTTCCGCAGGAATATATTGAGAGACGGCTCAGCAAGGTGCAAACCCTCCGAGCTGCAATCAGGTATATCTGTCATCTGCAGGAAGCCCTCCAGTGGGAGGAGTCCAAGGGTTCTAGAGTCACCGTACAACAACATGGCCGAGTGACAAAGCCTGACAACTGCCAGAGATATCACTTCGTGACCTCCTGAAAAGGCCATCGCAGGGTAAAGTCAAGCTGATCTAGTTTCTGCATACAGCGATCATTCTAGAATTATACAGATGACTCTATCAACTTCCCCCAAAAAATTATATATATATATATATATATATATATATATATATATATATATATATATATATATAGCCATCAGGTTACAGATGCTTTACGGATGAAATGCGACTCTTATCTTATGCATGCTGTGTGTAATACATATGCTCTTTTGTCTAACCCTGTAACCTTATGTTTCTCTGACGTCCTAGTGGATGCTGGGAACTCCGAAAGGACCATGGGGAATAGCGGCTCCGCAGGAGACTGGGCACAACTAAAGAAAGCTTTTAGGTCACCTGGTGTGCACTGGCTCCTCCCACTATGACCCTCCTCCAAGCCTCAGTTAGATTTTGTGCCCGGCCGAGGTTGGATGCACACTAGGGGCTCTCCTGAGCTTCTAAAAAGAAAGTATATAATTAGGTTTTTTATTTTACAGTGAGACCTGCTGGCAACATGCTCACTGCAGCGAGGGACTAAGGGGAGAAGAAGCGAACCTACCTGCTTGCAGCTAGCTTGGGCTTCTTAGGCTACTGGACACCATTAGCTCCAGAGGGATCGACCGCATGGAACTGGCCTTGGTGTTCGGTCCCGGAGCCGCGCCGCCGTCCCCCTTACAGAGCCAGAAGCAAGAAGAGGTCCGGAAAATCGGCGGCAGAAGACATCAGTCTTCACCAAGGTAGCGCACAGCACTGCAGCTGTGCGCCATTGCTCCTCATACACACTTCACACTCCGGTCACTGAGGGTGCAGGGCGCTAGGGGGGGCGCCCTGAGCAGCAATAAAAACACCTTGGCTGGCAAAAATACCACAATATATAGCCCCAGAGGCTATATATGTGATAATTACCCCTGCCAGAATCCATAAAAAAGCGGGAGAAAAGTCCGCGAAAAAGGGGCGGAGCTATCTCCTTCAGCACACTGGCGCCATTTCTCCCTCACAGCTCCGCTGGAAGGAAGCTCCCTGGCTCTCCCCTGCAGTCTACACTACAGAAAAGGGTAAAATAGAGAGGGGGGGCACTAAATTTAGGCGCAGTATATATAACAGCAGCTATAGGGGACATAATTCAGTTAGTCCCTGCATTATATAGCGCTCTGGTGTGTGCTGGCATACTCTCACTCTGTCTCCCCAAAGGGCTTTTGTGGGTCCTGTCCTCTGTTAGAGCATTCCCTGTGTGTGTGCGGTGTGTCGGTACGGCTGTGTCGACATGTTTGATGAGGATAATGATGTGGAGGCGGAGCAGATGCCTATAGAAGGGATGTCACCCCCTGCGGGGCAGACACCTGAGTGGATGGACTTATGGAAGGAATTGCGTGCACGTGTCGACTCCTTACACAAAAAATTTGACGACATGCCAAATGCGGGACAGCCGGCTTCTCAGCTCGTGCCTGTCCAGGCGTCTCAAAGGCCATCGGGGGCTCTAAAACGCCCGCTACCTCAGATGGCAGACGCGGATGTCGACACGGATACTGACACCAGTGTCGTCGACGATGAGTCTAGTCTAATGTCCACTAAGGCCATTCGTTGCATGATTGAAGCAATGAAAGAGGTGTTACAAATTTCTGATATAAACCCAGGTACCACTAAAAAGGGTATTATGTTTGGGGAGAAAAAACTACCCGTAGTTTTTCCCCCATCAGAAGAATTAAATGAAGTGTGTGAAGAAGCGTGGGCTTTCCCTGATAAAAGATTGGTAATCTCTAAGAAGTTACTAATGGCGTTCCCTTTCCCGCCAGAGGATAGGTCACATTGGAAAACACCCCCTAGGGTGGATAAAGCGCTCACACGTTTGTCTAAAAAGGTGGCACTACCGTCTCCGGATACGGCCGCCCTCAAGGAACCTGCTGATAGAAAGCAGGAGGCGATCCTGAAGTCTGTATATACACACTCAGGCATTATACTTAGACCAGCTATTGCGTCAGCATGGATGTGCAGTGCTGCCGCTGCGTGGTCAGATTCCCTGTCAGAAAATATTGATACCCTAGACAGGGACACTATTCTGCTAACCATAGAGCATATAAAAGACTCAGTCTTATACATGAGAGATGCACAGAGGGAGATCTGCCGGCTGGCATCTAAAATAAGTGCATTGTCCATTTCTGCTAGGAGAGGCTTATGGACTCGCCAGTGGACAGGGGATGCAGATTCAAAAAGGCACATGGAAGTTTTGCCTTATAAGGGTGAGGAGTTATTTGGGGATGGTCTCTCGGACCTAGTTTCCACAGCAACTGCTGGGAAGTCAGCATTTTTACCCCATGTTCCCTCACAGCCTAAAAAGGCGCCGTTTTATCAGGTACAGTCCTTTCGGACTCAGAAAAACAGGCGTGGAAAAGGCGGGTCCTTTCTGTCCAGAGGCAGAGGTAGGGGAAAAAGGCTGCAACAAACAGCAGGTTCCCAGGAGCAAAAGTCTCCCCCGCTTCTTCCAAGTCCGCCGCATGACGGTGGGGCTCCACAGGCGGAGCCAGGTACGGTGGGGGGCCGCCTCAAAAATTTCAGCGATCAGTGGGCTCGCTCACAGGTGGATCCCTGGATCCTGCAAATAGTATCTCAAGGGTACAAACTGGAATTCGAGGCGTCTCCACCCCACCGGTTCCTAAAATCTGCCTTGCCGATTACTCCTTCAGACAGGGAGGCTGTGCTAGCGGCAATTCACAAGCTATATTCCCAGCAGGTGATAATCAAGGTGCCCCTACTTCAACAAGGACGGGGTTACTATTCCACACTGTTTGTGGTACCGAAACCGGACGGTTCGGTGAGACCCATTTTAAATTTGAAATCCTTGAACACATACATAAAAAAATTCAAGTTCAAGATGGAATCGCTCAGGGCGGTTATTGCAAGCCTGGACGAGGGGGATTACATGGTATCCCTGGACATCAAGGATGCTTACCTGCATGTCCCCATTTACTATCCTCACCAGGAGTACCTCAGATTTGTGGTACAGGATTGCCATTACCAATTCCAGACGCTGCCGTTTGGACTCTCCAAGGCACCGAGGGTGTTTACCAAGGTAATGGCGGAAATGATGATACTCCTTCGAAGAAGGGGAGTTTTAATTATCCCGTACTTGGACGATCTCCTAATAAAGGCGAGGTCCAAGGAGCAGTTGTTGGTGGGAGTAGCACTATCTCAGGAGGTGCTACACCAGCACGGTTGGATTCTGAATATTCCAAAATCTCAGCTGGTTCCGACGACACGTCTACTGTTCCTGGGTATGATTCTGGATACAGTCCAGAAAAAAGTGTTTCTCCCGGAGGAGAAAGCCAAGGAGCTGTCATCTCTAGTCAGAGACCTCCTGAAACCAAAACAGGTATCGGTGCATCACTGCAAGCGGGTCCTGGGAAAGATGGTGGCTTCTTACGAAGCAATTCCTTTCGGCAGGTTCCATGCCAGAATTTTTCAGTGGGACCTGTTGGACCAATGGTCCGGATCGCATCTTCAGATGCATCGCCTAATAACCCTGTCTCCAAGAACCAGGGTGTCTCTGCTGTGGTGGCTGCAGAGTGCTCATCTTCTAGAGGGCCGCAGATTCGGCATACAGGACTGGGTCCTGGTGACCACGGATGCCAGCCTTCGAGGCTGGGGGGCAGTCACACAGGGAAGAAACTTCCAAGGACTATGGTCGAGTCAGGAGACTTCCCTACACATAAATATTCTGGAACTAAGGGCCATTTACAATGCCCTAAGTCAGGCAAAATCCCTGCTTCTACACCAGCCGGTACTGATCCAGTCAGACAACGTCACGGCAGTCGCCCATGTAAATCGACAGGGCGGCACAAGAAGCAGGATGGCAATGGCAGAAGCCACAAGGATTCTCCGATGGGCGGAAAATCACGTACTAGCACTGTCAGCAGTGTTTATTCCGGGAGTGGACAACTGGGAAGCAGACTTTCTCAGCAGGCACGACCTCCACCCGGGAGAGTGGGGACTTCATCCAGAAGTCTTCACGCTGATTGTAAATCGATGGGAACGGCCACAGGTGGACATGATGGCGTCCCGCCTAAAAAAAAAAAAAAAAAACTAGAGAGATATTGCGCCAGGTCAAGGGACCCTCAGGCAATAGCTGTGGACGCTCTAGTGACACCGTGGGTGTACCAGTCAGTTTATGTGTTCCCTCCTCTGCCTCTCATACCAAGGGTACTGAGAATAATAAGAAAACGAGGAGTAAGAACAATACTCGTGGTTCCGGATTGGCCAAGACGAGCGTGGTACCCGGAACTTCAAGAGATGATCTCAGAGGACCCATGGCCTCTGCCGCTCAGACAGGACCTGCTGCAGCAGGGGCCCTGTCTGTTCCAAGACTTACCGCGGCTGTGTTTGACGGCATGGCGGTTGAACGCCGGATCCTGAAGGAAAAGGCCATTCCGGAGGAAGTCATTCCTACGCTGATTAAAGCCAGGAATGATGTAACTGCAAAGCATTATCACCGCATATGGCGGAAATATGTTGCTTGGTGTGAGGCCAAAAAGGCCCCAACAGAGGAATTTCAACTAGGTCGATTTCTGCATTTCCTACAAGCAGGAGTGACTATGGGCCTGAAATTAGGCTCCATTAAGGTACAGATCTCGGCTCTGTCGATTTTCTTCCAGAAAGAACTAGCTTCACTACCTGAAGTTCAGACGTTTGTGAAAGGAGTGCTGCATATTCAGCCCCCGTTTGTGCCTCCAGTGGCACCTTGGGATCTCAACGTGGTGTTGAGTTTCTTAAAATCACATTGGTTTGAGCCACTTAAAACCGTGGATCTAAAATATCTCACGTGGAAAGTGGTCATGTTATTGGCCTTGGCTTCAGCCAGGCGTGTGTCAGAATTGGCAGCTTTGTCATGTAAAAGCCCTTATCTGATTTTCCATATGGATAGGGCGGAATTGAGGACTCGTCCCCAGTTTCTCCCTAAGGTGGTATCAGCTTTTCACTTGAACCAACCTATTGTGGTGCCTGCGGCTACTAGGGACTTGGAGGATTCCAAGTTACTGGACGTAGTCAGGGCCTTGAAAATTTATGTTTCCAGGACGGCTAGAGTCAGGAAAACTGACTCGCTATTTATCCTGTATGCACCCAACAAACTGGGTGCTCCTGCTTCTAAGCAGACTATTGCTCGCTGGATTTGTAGCACAATTCAGCTGGCGCATTCTGCGGCTGGACTGCCGCATCCTAAATCAGTAAAAGCCCATTCCACAAGGAAGGTGGGCTCATCTTGGGCGGCTGCCCGAGGGGTCTCGGCTTTACAACTTTGCCGAGCTGCTACTTGGTCAGGGGCAAACACGTTTGCAAAATTCTACAAATTTGATACCCTGGCTGAGGAGGACCTTGAGTTCTCTCATTCGGTGCTGCAGAGTCATCCGCACTCTCCCGCCCGTTTGGGAGCTTTGGTATAATCCCCATGGTCCTTTCGGAGTTCCCAGCATCCACTAGGACGTCAGAGAAAATAAGATTTTACTCACCGGTAAATCTATTTCTCGTAGTCCGTAGTGGATGCTGGGCGCCCATCCCAAGTGCGGATTGTCTGCAATACTTGTACATAGTTATTGTTAACTAAAGGGTTATTGTTGAGCCATCTGTTGAGAGGCTCAGTTGTTTTCATACTGTTAAACTGGGTATAGTATCACGAGTTATACGGTGTGATTGGTGTGGCTGGTAGGAGTCTTACCCGGGATTCAAAATCCTTCCTTATTATGTCAGCTCGTCCGGGCACAGTGTCCTAACTGAGGCTTGGAGGAGGGTCATAGTGGGAGGAGCCAGTGCACACCAGGTGACCTAAAAGCTTTCTTTAGTTGTGCCCAGTCTCCTGCGGAGCCGCTATTCCCCATGGTCCTTTCGGAGTTCCCAGCATCCACTACGGACTACGAGAAATAGATTTACCGGTGAGTAAAATCTTATTTTTTCTCTTACATCCTAGAGGATGCTGGGGACTCCGTAAGGACCATGGGGTATAGACGGGCTCCGCAGGAGACATGGGCACTTTAAGACTTTAAATGGGCGTGAACTGGCTCCTCCCTCTATGCCCCTCCTCCAGACTCCAGATAGATCCTGTGCCCAGAGGAGACTGGTCACACGCTAGGGGAGCTCTACTGAGTTTCTCTAGCAAATAGACTTTGTTAGGTTTTTTATTTTCAGGGAGCACTGCTGGCAACAGGCTCTCTGCTTCGTGGGACTGAGGGGAGAGAAGCAGACCCACTTTCCTAGACTGATGGGCTCTGCTTCTTAGGCTACTGGACACCATTAGCTCCAGGGGGTCTGAACACTGGTGTCGTCTAGCTGTTCGTTCCGCGCCGCCGTCCTCCTCACAGAGCCGGAAGATAGAAGCCTTCAGAGGCGGCAGAAGACGTCAGATCTTCGTGAGGTACCGCGCAGCGGTCGCGCTGCGCGCCATTGCTCCCACACACATACAAGGCACTACAAGGGTGCAGGGCGCAGGGGGGGGCGCATGGGCAGCAAAATTTACCTCAGATACTAGACTGGCATAGTATATACACTGCATAGGCAGGGTATACAAACCCCCGCCAATATAAATAATAGCGGGACCGAAGCCCGCCATCAAGGGGGCGGGGCTTCTTCCCTCAGCTCTAACCAGCGCCATTTTCTCCACAGCTTGCTGCAGAGACGCTGCTCCCGGACCCTGCCCCGCTATACACAAGTAACAGGGTGCAAAACGAGGGGGGGCACAATAATTTGGTGCTGATTTGATATATATGTATATATAAAAGCGCTTACAGGTCTGAGGTATTGTTAATATTTCAGACTGTGGCGGCGCTGGGTGTGAGCTGGCAAATTCCCTCTCTGTCTCTCCAAAGGACTTCATTGTGGGTCTGTCCCCTATAATTCAGTGTGTTTGGGGGTGTGTCGACATGTCTGAGGCGGAAGGCTCGTCGAGGGAGGAAGCGGAGCAGAATGTGGTAATGACTCCGTTGGCACCGCCGACTGCTGATTGGGTAGACATGTGGAATGTTTTGAATGCAAGTGTGGCTTTATTACATAAAAGGTTGGACAAATCTGAGTCTCAGAACCAAGCATGGAGTCAATCCATGGATATTACTTTGTCACAGAACCCATTAGGGTCCCAGAAACGTCCCTTTACCCAGATAGCAGACACTGATACCGACACGGATTCTGACTCCAGTGTTGACTATGATGATGCGTGGTTACACCCAAGGGTGGCCAAGAGTATTCAGTACATGATTATAGCAATAAAAGATGTATTACATGTCACAGAGGACCCCTCTGTCCCTGACACAAGAATCTGTATGTTTAAGGAGAAGAAACGTGAGGTAACGTTTTCCCCATCTCATGAACTGAACGCTCTATTTGAAAAGGCTTGGGAAACTGAAGACAAGAGGCTGCAGATTCCCAAGAGAATTATTATGGCATATCCTTTCCCCTCACAGGACAGGTTACGGTGGGAATCATCACCCACGGTGGATAAAGCCTTGACGCGGTTATCCAAAAAAGTGGCCCTACCGTCCCCGGACACGGTGACCCTAAAGGATCCTGCGGACCGCAAGCAGGAAACCACTTTAAAATCAATTTATGCGACTACGGGAGCCCTGCTCAGACCGGCGGTTGCGTCAGCATGGGTGAGTAGCGCAATTGCAGGTTGGGCAGATAACTTGTCATCTGACATGGACACCCTCGACAGGGATACTGTTCTGTTAACTTTGGGTCACATCAAGGACGCAGCGTTATACCTAAGGGAGGCTGCGAGAGATATTGGCCTCTTGGGATCAAGGGCCAATGTCATGGCAATTTCAGCTAGGCGGTCGCTGTGGACCCGTCAATGGTCTGGTGATGCTGACTCCAAGAGACTTATGGAGGCTTTGCCTTACAAGGGTGAAGTTTTGTTTGGGGATGGCCTCGCGGATCTGGTTTCCACAGCTACCGCGGGTAAGTCTTCTTTTTTGCCTTTTGTTCCCCCACAGCAAAAGAAAACGCCTCAATACCAGATGCAGTCCTTTCGGTCTCATAAATTCAGAAAGGGGCGTGGATCATCTTTCCTCGCCAGAGGTAGAGGAAGAGGGAAAAGAACACCAGCTGCGGCTAGTTCCCAGGAGCAAAGTCCTCTCCGGCTTCTGCCAAATCCACTGCATGACGCTAGGGCTCCCCTGCGGGAGTCCGCACCGGTAGGGGCACGTCTTCAGCCAGGTCTGGGTTCAGTCGGACCTGGATCCTTGGGTGCTAGGAATTGTGACCCAAGGGTACAAACTGGAGTTCGAAGACGTGCCTCCACACCGATTTTTCAAATCGGCCTTACAGCTTTTCTCCCAGAGAGAACAATAGTTTCAGCGGCAATACAAAAGCTGTGTCAACAGCAAGTGATTATCAGGGTTCCCCTGTTACAACAGGGAAAGGGTTTTTATTCAACTCTATTCGTGGTTCCGAAGCCAGAAGGCTCGGTCAGACCGATTCTGAACCTAAAATCCCTAAACCTGTATTTGAAGAGATTCAAATTCAAGATGGAATCTCTCCGAGCAATGATTTCCAGTCTGGACGGGGGTGATTTTAGGGTGTCACTAGACATAAAGGATGCATACTTTCATGTCCCCATATACCCTCTTCATCAGGCATTCCTGAGATTCACTGTGCAGGATTGTCATTACCAATTTCAGATGTTGCCGTTTGTGCTTTCCACGACCCCGAGGATTTTCACCAAGGTAATGGCAGAAATGATGGTGCTCCTGCGGAAGCAGGTTGTCACAATTATCCCGTACTTGGACGATCTGATAAAAGCGAGATCAAGAGAACAATTACTGAAAAGCGTGGAACTCTCTCTGAGGGTGCTACAACAACACGCCTGGCTTCTAAATTTGCCAAAGTCGCAGTTGGTTCCGACAACTCAGCTGTCGTTTTTGGGCATGATTCTGGATACGGAAAGACAGAGGGTTTTTCTTCCAGTGGAAAAAGCTCAGGAAATCCAGAACATGGTCAAGGATCTGCTGAAACCAAGAAGAGTGTCGATTCATCAATGCACTCGAGTGTTGGGAAAGATGGTGGCGGCCTACGAGGCCATTCCGTTTGGCAGGTTCCATGCAAGAACTTTTCAGTGGGACCTACTGAACAAGTGGTCAGGGACCCATCTCCAAATGCATCGGATGATAAGCCTGTCCCCCAGGGCCAGGATCTCTCTCCTGTGGTGGCTCCAGAGTGCTCACCTTCTAGAGGGTCACAGATTCGGAATTCAGGATTGGGTTCTCGTGACCACGGACGCGAGCCTCCGAGGATGGAGACCGGTCACACAGGGAAAAATCTTTCAGGGAATATGGTCAAGCCAGAAGGCTTGTCTGCACATAAATGTGCTGGAATTAAGGGCCGTATACAACGGCCTGAGACAGGCGGAGCATCTTCTTCACAACCTACCCGTTCTGATCCAGTCAGACAACATCACAGCCGCGGTGCATGTAAACCGACAGGGCGGAACAAGGAGCAGAGCAGCAATGGCGGAAGCCACCAGGATTCTTCGCTGGGCGGAAAATCATGTGAGCGTTCTGTCAGCAGTATTCATTCCAGGAGTGGACAACTGGGAAGCAGACTTCCTCAGCAGGCACGATCTCCATCCAGGAGAGTGGGGACTTCATCAAGAGGTCTTTGCATAAGTGACAAGTTGCTGGGGACTCCCTCAAATAGACATGATGGCATCACGCCTCAACAAGAAGCTTCGGACATATTGTTCCAGGTCGAGGGACCCTCAGGCGATAGCAGTGGACGCGCTAGTAACACCATGGGTGTATCAGGCGGTCTATGTGTTCCCTCCGCTTCCACTCATCTCAAAAATATTGAGAATCATAAGAAGAACAAAGGTTCAGACGATACTCATTGTTCCAGATTGGCCTCGAAGGCCCTGGTATCCAGATCTTCAGGAAATGCTCACGGAAGATCCTTGGCCTCTTCCTCTCAGAGAGGACCTGTTACAACAGGGGCCGTGTGTGTTCCAGGACTTACCGCGATTACGTTTGACGGCATGGCGGTTGAACACCAGATCCTAGCTAGGAAAGGTATTCCAGGGGAAGTCATCCATACTCTACTTAAAGCTAGGAAGGAGGTAACGGCGAAGCACTATCACCGTATCTGGAGGAAGTATATGTCTTGGTGTGAATCCAAGAATGCTCCTACGGAGGATTTCCAGCTGGGTCGTTTTCTCAATTTTCTACAGACAGGAGTGGATATGGGCCTAAAGTTAGGCTCCATTAAGGTGCAGATTTCGGCCTTATCAATATTCTTTCAGAAGGAATTGGCCTCTCTTCCAGAAGTGCAGACTTTTGTGAAGTGAGTACTGCACATCCAACCTCCTTTTGTGCCCCCAGTGGCACCGTGGGACCTTAACGTGGTGTTACGGTTCCTTAAATCACATTGGTTTGAACCTCTTCAAACTGTTGATTTGAAAATTCTCACTTGGAAAGTGGTCATGTTATTGGCCTTGGCATCTGCAAGGCGAGTGTCCGAATTGGCGGCCTTGTCTCACAAGAGCCCCTATCTGATTTTCCATGAATATAGAGCGGAATTGAGAACTCGTCCTCAATTTCTACCCAAGGTGGTTTCGTCGTTTCACATGAACCAACCTATTGTGGTGCCTGTGGCTATGGAGGTCTTGGAGGATTCCAAGTCCCTTGATGTGGTCAGGGCTTTAAAGATCTATATAGCCAGAACGGCTCGTATTAGGAAAACAGAGGCACTGTTTATCCTATATGTGGCCAACAAGATTGGTGCGCCTGCTTCCAAGCAGACTATTGCACGCTGGATCTGTAACACGATTCAGCAGGCTCATTCTACGGCTGGATTGCCGTTACCAAAATCGGTAAAGGCCCATTCCACTAGGAAGGTGGGTTCTTCTTGGGCGGCTGCCCGAGGGGTCTCGGCGTTACAGCTTTGCCGTGCAGCTACTTGGTCGGGTTCAAACACTTTTGCAAAATTCTATAAGTTTGATACCCTGGCTGATGAGGACCTCATTTTTGCTCAATCGGTGCTGCAGAGTCATCCGCACTCTCCCGCCCGGTCTGGAGCTTTGGTATAAACCCCATGGTCCTTATGGAGTCCCCAGCATCCTCTAGGACGTAAGAGAAAATAAGATTTTAAACCTACCGGTAAATCTTTTTCTCCTAGTCCGTAGAGGATGCTGGGCGCCCGTCCCCGTGCGGACAGAAATCTGCAATAACTGTACATAGTTATTGATATGGTTACACAAGGGTTGTGTTACAGTTGAGATCAGGCTGTTGCTGATTTTTGTTGTTCATACTGTTAACTGGTTTACTTATATACCATGTTGTACGGTGTGTTTGTGGTGTGAGCTGGTATGTGTCTCACCCTTAATTAACAAAATCCTTTTCCTCGTAATGTCCGTCTCCTCTGGGCACAGTTCCTATAACTGGAGTCTGGAGGAGGGGCATAGAGGGAGGAGCCGGTTCACGCCCATTTAAAGTCTTAAAGTGCCCATGTCTCCTGCGGAGCCCGTCTATACCCCATGGTCCTTACGGAGTCCCCAGCATTCTCTACAGACTAGGAGAAAAAGATTTACCGGTAGGTTTAAAATCTTATTCCCCCCCCCATGAAATTTGCCTAATGAAAGCATAGCATGTGTTTTAAGTAAGTCATCCATACACACTACACCATAGGTTCTTAAACTCGGTCCTCAGGACCCCACACAGTGCATGTTTTGCAGGTCTCCTCACAGAATCGCAAGTGAAATAATTAGCTCTACCTGTGGACCTTTTAAAATGTGTCAGTGAGTAATTAATACACCTGTGCACCTACTGGGTTACCTGCAAAACATGCACTGTGTGGGGTCCTGAGGACCGAGTTTGAGAACCTATGCACTACACCAAAGGTTCTCAAACGCGGTCCTCAAGGCACCCCAACGGTCCAGGTTTTAATTATATCCATGCTTGGCTACAGGTGACTTAATTAGTATCTCAGTCAATCTGGTTTAACCATCTGCGCTGAGCCATGGATATAACAAGAAAAAAAGGCTGCGCTGAATGTCAGAAAGTATAATAAGAAGAGAGCCAACGTATAAATAGTAAAATAAGCAGATTTAATAAATAAAAACTGTAAGATAAGATAACATTAAAAACAATGAAGAATGAATGAATAATGCTCAGTCACTTGTCTTAAAGTGTCAACACAATTCAAGAGCTTATAACGTGCTGCAGCTGTAGTGTGAAAAGCTGAATCCATATTCTGTAGCTGGAAATAGATGCTGCTGATTAAGCACAATAATGAACAGAGGGTGCAATGATTAGGCTCCAATGGTAGATGGACTGTATGTGGCCAGTGAACATTCAGTAATTGATACCTCTCCGATGGGCTGGTCCGTTTACCGGGCGTCCCCGGTCGGGTGTCCTGCGTTGCCCACAAATGCTGTGCAGCGGAGAGGAGATGGAATGCTGTATGCTGTCGGCTGGCTTAGGCGGCGTGAATAACAGCGGCCGCTGGAAACGAAGATGCAGTCAGGAGCGTAAACGTCTAGAAATACTGAGCACTGCACCAGACGTGAGACACCTGAGCAAGGTGTGTAGAGAGGTGTGTCCTAACGCGTTTCGTCACGCTCCACGTGACGTTTTCAAATCACGTTAGGACACGCCTCTCTACACACCTCGCTCAGGTGTCTCACGTCTGGTGCAGTGCTCAGTATTTCTAGACGTTTACGCTCCTGACTGCATCTTCGTTTCCAGCGGCCGCTGTTATTCACGCCGCCTAAGCCAGCCGACAGCATACAGCATTCCATCTCCTCTCCGCTGCACAGCATTTGTGGGCAACGCAGGACACCCGACCGGGGACGCCCGGTAAACGGACCAGCCCATCGGAGAGGTATCAATTACTGAATGTTCACTGGCCACATACAGTCCATCTACCATTGGAGCCTAATCATTGCACCCTCTGTTCATTATTGTGCTTAATCAGCAGCATCTATTTCCAGCTACAGAATATGGATTCAGCTTTTCACACTACAGCTGCAGCACGTTATAAGCTCTTGAATTGTGTTGACACTTTAAGACAAGTGACTGAGCATTATTCATTCATTCTTCATTGTTTTTAATGTTATAATATCTTACAGTTTTTATTTATTAAATCTGTTTATTTTACTATTTATACGTTGGCTCTCTTCTCATTGTACTTTCTGACATTCAGCGCAGCCTTTTTTTCTTGTTATTTCTCTGCTGTACAATATCACACATAGTTGTTTGGCTAGCGCAGGATTTCAGAAATGTGCTTTTAATACACACTCAAATTATGGCCCTCATTCCGAGTTGTTCGCTCGTTCTTTTTCATCGCATCGCAGTGAAAATCCGCTTAGTACGCATGCGCAAAGTTCGCACTGCGACTGCGCCAAGTAACTTTACTATGAAGAAAGTATTTTTACTCACGGCTTTTTCTTCGCTCCGGCGATCGTAATGTGATTGACAGGAAATGGGTGTTACTGGGCGGAAACACGGCGTTTCAGGGGCGTGTGGCTGAAAACGCTACCGTTTCCGGAAAAAACGCAGGAGTGGCCGGAGAAACGGTGGGAGTGCCTGGGCGAACGCTGGGTGTGTTTGTGACGTCAACCAGGAACGACAAGCACTGAAATGATCGCACAGGCAGAGTAAGTCTGGAGCTACTCAGAAACTGCTAAGTAGTTAGTAATCGCAATATTGCGAATACATCGGTCGCAATTTTAAGAAGCTAAGATTCACTCCCAGTAGGCGGCGGCTTAGCGTGTGTAACTCTGCTAAATTCGCCTTGCGACCGATCAACTCGGAATGAGGGCCTATGTGATTATCCTCTGTTGAGGCGCTTTTTCAACAGTTAATGTCCTTTTGTTCTGAGCCATGGATATGCCTAAAACCTGGACCGTTGGGTGCCTTGAGGAACATGTCTGGGATTGGGAACCTCTGCATTACAAGATAGTTGGTTAAATAAGGTGTCCTGCAGTTATCCCTGTAATGAACGCAAGGGGGTATATTTACTAAGGTTCCGATTTTGACCGAGATGGTGTTTTTTCTTCAAAGTGTCATCTCGGGAATTAACTAAACTCAAATCACGGCAGTGATGAGGGCATTCGTATTTTTTTGGAAGTCCAAGAAAAAAAATACGAATGAATACACCATCGATCAAATACGCCTGTAATTTGGTAGAACTCGGTCATTTACTAAAAAGTGTAATTCACAAACACTGCCGACAATAGCCAAACACTGCTGTGAAAAAATACCAATCGTGAAAAAGTGCTAAAATAAAACAGACCTGCTTTTTTTTGCCGTGTTCTGATAGGCATGCACGGATCCATGAGATCCGTGCATGTTTATCAGTGGGAAGGGGTGGGAAAGTGTTAGATTTGCCCCCAAAAAATGCGTAGGGTCCCCCCTCCTAAGCAAAACCAGCCGGGCTCATTGAGCCGGTCCTGGTTGAAAAAATATGGGGGAAAAATTGACAGGGGTTCCCCCATATTTAATCAACCAGCACCGGGCTCTGCGCCTGGTCCTGGTTCCAAAAATACGGGGGACAAAATGCGTAGGGGTCCCCCGTATTTCTGAAACCAGCACCGGGCTCCACTAGCCAGATACATAATGCCACGGCCGGGGGACACTTTTATATTGGTCCCTGCGGCCCTGGCATTACATACCCAACTAGTCACCCCTGGCCAGGGTACCTTGGAGGAGTGGGGGCCCCTTCAATCAAGGGGTCCCCCCCCCTCCAGCCACCCAAGGGCCAGGGGTGAAGCCCGAGGCTGTCACCCCCATCCAAGGGCGGCGGATGGGGGGCTGATAGCCTTTTTGACAAAATTTGAATATTGTTTTTAGTAGCAGTACTACAAGTCCCAGCAAGCCTCCCCCGCCAGCTGGTACTTGGAGAACCACAAGTACCAGCATGCGGTTGAAAACCGGGCCCGCTGGTACCTGTAGTACTACTACTAAAAAAAATACCCCAATAAAAACGGAAGACACACACCTTGAAAGTAAAAGTTTAATTCATACATCCACACCTCCAAACATACATACTTACCTATGTTCACACGAGGGTCGGTCCTCTTCTCCATGTAGAATCCATGGTGTACCTGTTGGAAAAATTATACTCACATAATCCAGTGTAGATCGGTCCTCTTCTGTTCTATTTGTAATCCATGTACTTTGCAAAATGAAAAAACGGACACCCGACCACGCACTGAAAGGGGCCCCATGTTTTCACATGGGACCCCTTTCCCCGACTGCCAGGAACCCCCCCTGACTTCTGTCTAAGAGGGTTCCTTCAGCCAATCAGGGAGCGCCATGTCGTGGCACCCTCCTGATTGGCTGTGTGCTCCTGTAGTGTATGTCAGGCAGCACACGACAGTGATACAATGTAGCGCCTATGCGCTCCATTATAACCAATGGTGGGAACTTTGTGGTCAGCGGTGAGGTTACTTTCGGTCAACCGCTGACCACAAAGTTCCCACCATTGGTTACAATGGAGCGCATAGGCGCTACATTGTATCACTGCTGTGTGCTGCTTGATATACACTACAGGAGCACACAGCCAATCGGGAGGGTGCCACGACGTGGCGCTCCCTGATTGGCTGAAGGAACCCTCTTAGACAGAAGTCAGGGGGGGTTCCTGGCAGTCGGGGAAAGGGGTCCCATGTGAAAACATGGGGCCCCTTTCAGTGCGTGGTCGGGTGTCCGTTTTTTTTATTTTGCAAAGTACGTGGATTACAAATAGAACAGAAGAGGACCGATCTACACTGGATTATGTGAGTATAATTTTTCCAACAGGTACACCATGGATTCTACATGGAGAAGAGGACCGACCCTCGTGTGAACATAGGTAAGTATGTATGTTTGGAGGTGTGGATGTATGAATTAAACTTTTACTTTCAAAGGTGTGTGTCTTCTGTTTTTATTGGGGTATTTTTTTAGTAGTAGTACTACAGGTACCAGCGGGCCCGGTTTTCAACCGCATGCTGGTACTTGTGGTTCTCCAAGTATCAGCTTGCGGGGAGGCTTGCTGGGACTTGTAGTACTGCTACTAAAAACAATATTCAAATTTTGTCAAAAAGGCTATCAACCCCCCATCCGCCGCCCTTGGATGGGGGGGGGGACAGCCTCGGGCTTCACCCCTGGCCCTTGGGTGGCTGGATGGGGGGGGGGGCCTTGATTGAAGGGGCCCCCGCTCCTCCAGGGTACCCCAGCCAGGGGTGACTAGTTGGGTATGTAATGCCAGGGCCGCAGGGACCAAAATAAAAGTGTCCCCCGGCTGTGGCATTATGTATCTGGCTAGTGGAGCCCGGTGCTGGTTTCAGAAATACGGAGGACCCCTACGCTTTTTGTCCCCCGTATTTTTGGAACTAGGACCAGGCGCAGAGCCTGGTGCTGGTTGATTAAATATGGGGGAATCCCGGTCAATTTTTCCCCAAAATTTTTTCAACCAGGACCGGCTCAATGAGCTCGGGGCTGGTTTTGCTTAGGAGGGGGGACCCCACGCTTTAAAAAAAAAAAAATTTAACAATGTTTTATTTTTTACGAAAGGTGCACAATGAAGGCCAGCACGGATCTCACAGATCCGGCCGAGATTCATTGTGTTAAAGTCGGCAGTGTTTTACAATTCACTCCCGTAAAACACTGCCAAAAAATACGAATGACATCGACATCGGTAAATACGAAAATGCAGACTACGACAGCTTAGTAAATTAGTCGTAATAAATTCAAAAAGTTGCAATTTTACACTTTCGATGTCATTCGTGATTGAACTTTAACCTCATTCGTAAAAATACGAATTTTAGTAAATATACCCCAAGGTGTGTAGATTCTGCCACAAGCATTGGGATGTTTAGTACATGCCTGAATGTAGCTACCACTAATGCTATGAATTCTTGGAGCATTTGAAATAAGTTTTGTAACTACAGAGATCTAGGAGTCTGTGCAATCTCTCAAAAGGTTGGCAAGTATGCTGTATAGGCATGCCATATGTCGACATTTAAACCATGTCGGCATAGTGAAATTAAACATTCTGGTGTCAACATAATTACTGCCTATACAGTCATTACTGACTGCATACCACTATGGCCAATTTTGCCTTTTCTCCTCTTAAGGAAGCGTGATACATATCCCTCTTAGTACACATTGAGCCTTATTCAGGTTTGTTAGCAGTTGGGCAAAACCATGTGCACGACAGGTGGGGCAGATGTAATATGTGCAGAGAGAGTTAGATTTGGGTGGGGTGTGATCAAACTGAAATCTAAATTGCAGTGTAGAAATAAAGCAGCCAGCAGGGGCGGATCCAGAAGAAAATGATAGGGGGGGCACCATGGAAGGGGCAAGTACATTTGCGTGCGGCTTCGGTGCATGTGAGGTGGCGCTTCTTATACAATGCCCACAGTTGTAGCGCTCATTATGCAGTGTCCACTGTACTGGTAGTGCCCCTTATATAGACCCCATAGTAGTGGTGCCCCTTATGCAATGCCCGTATTGCCCCCAGTAGTAATGTTGCCTGTAGTAATGCCCCCAGTCATTTAGCGCCCTAGTAGTTATGCCTCCAGTGGTAATGCCCCTGCAGTTATGACCCCAGTAGTTTACCCCCGCCCCCTTTAGTTTAGCCTCCCAGTGGTAATGCCCCCAGTAGTTTGCCTGCTTGTAGTTTAGCCACCAGTAGTAATGCCCCCTGTAGTTTGCCCCATTGTAGTTTAGCCCCTGTAGTTATGCCCCCTTTGTAGTTTAGCCCCCAGTAGTTTGGCCCCTGTAGTTATCCCCCAGAAGTTTGGCCCCTGTAGTTATGCCCCCAGTAGTTTGCCCCCCCTGTAGCTTAGCCCCCAAGTAGTAATGCCCCTGTAGTTAAGCCGCCAGTAGTAATGCCCTCCTGTAGTATGCCCCCAGAAGTTAGCCCCTTTGTAGTTGGCCCCCAGTATTAATGTCCCCCAGTAGTTTGCCCCCAGTAGATGCCCCCCAGTAATAATGTCCTCCAGTAGTTTGCCCCCAGTAGTAATACCCCCTAGGAGTTTGCCCCCAATATATGACCCCCCAGTAGATGGCCCCCAGTAGATGCCCCCCAGTAATAATTCCCCCAGTAGATGGCCCCCAGTAAAAATGTCCCCCAGTAGTAATGCCCCCAATAGATGACCCCCCAGTAGTAATGCCCCCAGTAGATGCCCCACAGTAATAATGCCCCCAGTAGTTTGCCCCCAGTAGTAATGCCCTTTGTTGATGCCCCCCCAGTAGTAATGTCCCCCCATAGTTTGCCCCCAGTAGATGCCCCTGCTGCACTAAGGAAGAAAAAACCATCATACTTACCGAGCCCCGTTCCCGCTTCCAGACCGCTGCAGTCCTCCTCTCTTGGCGTACGCTCCTCAGCACTGTGAGAGAGACGTCATGACTGACGTCTCTCCCATAGCACACGCCGCACAGTGACAGCGCCGGAAGCAGGAGCTCAGTACTGAGCTCCTGCCTCCATCTGCCGCTGTGCAGGGAGATGGGCGCCCGCTGGTAACACAATCTCAGCGGGCGCCCGTCATCTCCCTGTGCGGCGCCGGGAGGGGACGGAGGCCACAAATGACAGGGGGGGCACGGGCCCGAGTGCCCCTTTCCCCCCCTGGATCCGCCACTGGCAGCCAGTATTTACCATGCACAGAAACAATGTAACCCACCCAAATCTAAATCTCTCTGCACATGTTACATCTGCCCCACCTGCAGTGCACATGGTTTTGCCCGATTGCTAACTTTTTTTGTTTGCTAACAAACCTGAATAATGGGTCTAACTCAGTAAGGATTGCAAATTCTTCTAATTAGCAGAATTTGCAATCCTTTGGATCGCATGCTGAAGGCCGTCCAGCATGCTGACCGGCACCTCCCCCAGTTTCACAAGCAGAAATTGCGAACGCATCACAATGTCTGCTTGTTAGCAGAAACTAAGGATGTCTCCTGCCGGATAATTCCGGTTGGATTGCACACTGCTATCCAACCTGAATAAGGCCCAATACCCATTATCCGTAGATTGCGAGAAGACCGTGGCCTGTCTGTGGGGTCACACATTAAATAATGTATAGGAGCCATAACAAATGAGTAGCAGATGATGACTAATTTTCCTCGAGCTTATATAAAACCCACTCAGTCCTACTGTCAGAAAATAAGGTGACATGTGACACGTGTGTGATATGTAACACGCGATGACTGTCACACAACACTCACCCTGGAGGAGACAGTATTGTGTCACCACATCTGCTTTACACAGTAACACATTCATGTTCTTTGTCCCCAGTATCATGTTTCCAGCAATCTGTACAAGACAACAATACAGCAACCTTGGCGCTGGAACGCTATTGACGACGTCCTCCATTATCAGAATACCACGTAAAGAGACACCGCACTTCACTCAGATTGATGTGTTTCATCATCAAGATTGCTCACATAACTGAGAGGACAAGAACGGTTCTTTACATTGGATTTGTCAGCAATGAAGTTTGCATTATGATACAACATAATGTGCATCTTGTGAGATATAATACATCAGAGGAGACACACCCTAAGGAACATGTATCAGTGTCTAAGTAATAATGGCATAAAACGGGAGTACTCCCATGTCTAACATGCTTTGCTCACAATCCACTACTTGGTAAAGGTGCAGGGGTATTATAACATGTTCAAAATACTTTACCACCTGTGGTGGCCGGTCCATAAAGGTCTACAGCAAATGATGTATCCGATAAGTGTAATAAAAATGACAGTGCACATATTGGTAAATAAGTATTTGGAATTTTTATGTACACATCAGTCTACAATTTATCAAATAACTATACAACTTACATGTCTGAATGTTATCATATAAAGGAGTGTGACACCCCTGTCTTCCAGTATTAGTGGGACAAGCGCCTCAAATCTCTTCTCTGTGCTGCTGGGGACCCTGCTTCTCCATTCCCCTCCTCACATCATGTCACTGCCCCTGTCACATGCAGCCCAGTCCTCATTGACACATCACTCATCTCCTGATATACTCTGTGCTGCTGGGGGACCCTGCTCCTCCCACTATATAACTCAGTCTGTGGCTTCCTGCTGCCCCCATTCTCCTCCTCACATCATGTCACTGCCCCTGTCACATGCAGCCCTGTCCTCACTGACACATCACTCATCTCCTGATATACTCTGTGCTGCTGGGGGACCCTGCTCCTCCCACTATATAACTCTCAGTCTGTGGCTTCCTGGTGCCTCCATTCTCCTCCTCACATCATGTCACTGCCCCTGTCACATGCAGCCCTGTCCTCACTGACACATCACTCATCTCCTGATATACTCTGTGCTGCTGGGGACACTGCTCCTCCCACTATATAACTCTCAGTCTGTGGCTTCCTGCTGCCTCTATTCCCCTCCTCACATCATGTTACTGCCCCTGTCACATGCAGCCCTGTCCTCACTAACCCATCACTTACCTCCTGATATACTCTGTGCTGCTGGGGTCCCTGCTCCTCCCACTATATAACTCTCAGTCAGTGGCTTCCTGCTGGCTCCATTCCCCTCCTCACATCATGTCACTGCCCCTGTCACATGCAGCCCTGTCCTCACTAACACATCACTCATCTCCTGATATACTCTGTGCTGCTGGGGACACTGCTCCTCCCACTATATAACTCTCAGTCTGTGGCTTCCTGCTGGCTCCATTCCCCTCCTCACATCATGTCACTGCCCCTGTCACATGCAGCCCTGTCCTCACTGACACATCACTCATCTCCTGATATACTCTGTGCTGCTGGGGACCATGCTCCTCTCACTACATAACTCTCAGTCTGTGACTTCCTGCTGCCTCCATTTCCCTCCTCACATCATGTCACTGCCCCTGTCACATGCAGCCCTGTCCTCACTGACACATCACTCACCTCCTGATATACTCTGTGCTGCTGGGTACTCTGCTCCTTCCACTATATAACTCTCAGTCAGTGGCTTCCTGCTGCCTCCATTCCGCTCCTCACATCATGTCACTGCCCCTGTCACATGCAGCCCTGTCCTCACTAACACATCACTCATCTCCTGATATACTCTGTGCTGCTGGGGACCCTGCTCCTACCACTTACTCTCAGTCTGTGACTTCCTGCTGCCTCCATTCCCCTCCTCTCATCATGTCACTGCCCCTGTCACATGCAGCCCTGTCCTCACTGACACATCAATCTCCTGATATACTCTGTGCTGCTGGGGACCCTGCTCCTCCCACTATATAACTCTCAGTCTGTGGCCTCCTGCTGCCTCTATTCCCCTCCTCACATCATGTCACTGCCCCTGTCACATGCAGCCCTGTCCTCACTGACACATCACTCATCTCCTGATATACTCTGTGCTGCTGGTGACCCTGCTCCTCCCACTATATAACTCTCAGTCTGTGGCTTCCTGCTGCCTCCATTCCCCTCCTCACATCATGTCACTGCCCCTGTCACATGCAGCCCTGTCCTCACTAACACATCACTCATCTCCTGATATACTCTGTGCTGCTGGGGACCCTGCTCCTACCACTTACTCTCAGTCTGTGACTTCCTGCTGCCTCCATTCCCCTCCTCTCATCATGTCACTGCCCCTGTCACATGCAGCCCTGTCCTCACTGACACATCAATCTCCTGATATACTCTGTGCTGCTGGGGACCCTGCTCCTCCCACTATATAACTCTCAGTCTGTGGCCTCCTGCTGCCTCTATTCCCCTCCTCACATCATGTCACTGCCCCTGTCACATGCAGCCCTGTCCTCACTGACACATCACTCATCTCCTGATATACTCTGTGCTGCTGGTGACCCTGCTCCTCCCACTATATAACTCTCAGTCTGTGGCTTCCTGCTGCCTCCATTCCCCTCCTCACATCATGTCACTGCCCCTGTCACATGCAGCCCTGTCCTCACTGACATATCACTCATCTCCTGATATACTCTGTGCTGCTGGGGACACTGCTCCTCCCATTATATAACTCTCAGTCTGTGACTTCCTGCTGCCTCCATTCCCCTCCTCACATCATGTCACTGCCCCTGTCACATGCAGCCCTGTCCTCACTGACACATCACTCATCTACTGGTATACTCTGTGCTGCTGGGGACACTGCTCCTCCCACTATATAACTCTCAGTCTGTGACTTCCTGCTGCCTCCATTCCCCTCCTCACATCATGTCACTGCCCCTGTCACATGCAGCCCTGTCCTCACTGACACATCACTCATCTCCTGATATACTCTGTGCTGCTGGGGACCCTGCTCCTTCCACTATATAACTCTCAGTCTGTGGCGTCCTGCTGCCTCCATTCCCCTCCTCACATCATGTCACTGCCCCTGTCGCATGCAGCCCTGTCCTCACTGACACATCACTCATCTCCTGATATACTCTGTGCTGCTGGGGACCCTGCTCCTCCCACTATATAACTCTCAGTCAGTGGCTTCCTGCTGGCTCCATTCCCCTCCTCACATCATGTCACTGCCCCTGTCACATGCAGCCCTGTCCTCACTGACACATCACTCATCTCCTGATATACTCTGTGCTGCTGGGGACCCTGCTCCTTCCACTATATAACTCTCAGTCTGTGGCGTCCTGCTGCCTCCATTCCCCTCCTCACATCATGTCACTGCCCCTGTCACATGCAGCCCTGTCCTCACTGACACATCACTCATCTCCTGATATACTCTGTGCTGCTGGGGACCCTGCTCCTCCCACTATACAACTCTCAGTCTGTGGCTTCCTGCTGCCTCCATTCCCCTCCTCACATCATGTCACTGCCCCTGTCACATGCAGCCCTGTCCTCACTGACACATCACTCATCTCCTGATATACTCTGTGCTGCTGGGGGAGCCTGCTCCTTCCACTATATAACTCTCAGTCAGTGGCTTCCTGCTGGCTCCATTCCCCTCCTCACATCATGTCACTGCCCCTGTCACATGCAGCCCTGTCCTCACTAACACATCACTCATCTCCTGATATACTCTGTGCTGCTGGGGACACTGCTCCTCCCACTATATAACTCTCAGTCTGTGGCTTCCTGCTGGCTCCATTCCCCTCCTCACATCATGTCACTGCCCCTGTCACATGCAGCCCTGTCCTCACTGACACATCACTCATCTCCTGATATACTCTGTGCTGCTGGGGACCATGCTCCTCTCACTACATAACTCTCAGTCTGTGACTTCCTGCTGCCTCCATTCCCCTCCTCACATCATGTCACTGCCCCTGTCACATGCAGCCCTGTCCTCACTGACACATCACTCACCTCCTGATATACTCTGTGTTGCTGGGTACTCTGCTCCTTCCACTATATAACTCTCAGTCAGTGGCTTCCTGCTGCCTCCATTCCGCTCCTCACATCATGTCACTGCCCCTGTCACATGCAGCCCTGTCCTCACTAACACATCACTCATCTCCTGATATACTCTGTGCTGCTGGGGACCCTGCTCCTACCACTATATAACTCTCAGTCTGTGACTTCCTGCTGCCTCCATTCCCCTCCTCTCATCATGTCACTGCCCCTGTCACATGCAGCCCTGTCCTCACTGACACATCAATCTCCTGATATACTCTGTGCTGCTGGGGACCCTGCTCCTCCCACTATATAACTCTCAGTCTGTGGCCTCCTGCTGCCTCCATTCCCCTCCTCACATCATGTCACTGCCCCTGTCACATGCAGCCCTGTCCTCACTGACACATCACTCATCTCCTGATATACTCTGTGCTGCTGGTGACCCTGCTCCTCCCACTATATAACTCTCAGTCAGTGGCTTCCTGCTGGCTCCATTCCCCTCCTCACATCATGTCACTGCCCCTGTCACATGCAGCCCTGTCCTCACTAACACATAAATCATCTCCTGATATACTCTGTGCTGCTGGGGACACTGCTCCTCGCACTATATAACTCTCAGTCTGTGGCTTCCTGCTGCCTCCATTCCCCTCCTCACATCATGTCACTGCCCCTGTCACATGCAGCCCTGTCCTCACTGACACATCACTCATCTCCTGATATACTCTGTGCTGCTGGGTACTCTGCTCCTTCCACTATATAACTCTCAGTCAGTGGCTTCCTGCTGCCTCCATTCCGCTCCTCACATCATGTCACTGCCCCTGTCACATGCAGCCCTGTCCTCACTAACACATCACTCATCTCCTGATATACTCTGTGCTGCTGGGGACCCTGCTCCTACCACTATATAACTCTCAGTCTGTGACTTCCTGCTGCCTCCATTCCCCTCCTCTCATCATGTCACTGCCCCTGTCACATGCAGCCCTGTCCTCACTGACACATCAATCTCCTGATATACTCTGTGCTGCTGGGGACCCTGCTCCTCCCACTATATAACTCTCAGTCTGTGGCCTCCTGCTGCCTCCATTCCCCTCCTCACATCATGTCACTGCCCCTGTCACATGCAGCCCTATCCTCACTGACACATCACTCATCTCCTGATATACTCTGTGCTGCTGGTGACCCTGCTCCTCCCACTATATAACTCTCAGTCTGTGGCTTCCTGCTGCCTCCATTCCCCTCCTCACATCATGTCACTGCCCCTGTCACATGCAGCCCTGTCCTCACTGACATATCACTCATCTCCTGATATACTCTGTGCTGCTGGGGACCCTGCTCCTCCCATTATATAACTCTCAGTCTGTGGCGTCCTGCTGCCTCCATTCCCCTCCTCACATCATGTCACTGCCGCTGTCACATGCAGCCCTGTCCTCACTGACACATCACTCATCTCCTGATATACTCTGTGCTGCTGGGGGAGCCTGCTCCTTCCACTATATAACTCTCAGTCTGTGGCTTCCTGCTGCCTGCATTCTCCTCCTCACATCATGTCACTGCCCCTGTCACATGCAGCCCTGTCCTCACTGACACATCACTCATCTCCTGATATACTCTGTGCTGCTGGGGACCCTGCTCCTTCCACTATATAACTCTCAGTCTGTGGCTTCCTGCTGCCTCCATTCCTTTCCTCACATCATGTCACTGCCCCTGTCACATGCAGCCCTGTCCTCACTAACACATCACTCATCTCCTGATATACTCTGTGCTGCTGGGGACTCTGTTCCTTCCACTATATAATTTGCTTAAGATATCAATATTTATCTCACAGGGTAGAGGTAAAGTAATATTCTGCAGATTTTGAGAGGTCACTAATATAATAATCTGCAGACTATGGGGTCTATCAGTAATCACACATTCATTGCAATCTGGGGGTGATATTAGTGCCCAGAATCACACTGCAGTAAGAGATTACACAGGCGCAGGGACAGGTGCTCCGAATGACGCTTGTCCCTGAGATGTGCTCTGTGGTTTCACCGGAGCTCCTGTGCAGTCCTGCTGACAACGCATGGCGGCCATTGCTGGGGAGGATGACGGGGGAATTATACAATGTGCAGCCCATAGGCTACAGCAGGCTAACACCATTTTTCAGATGGGCGTCAGCTGCGAGGGGCCCATCTCTGGAATGCATTGCATCCCAGATACTGATACATCTGGCAGCAGGGGCTAGAGCTGCAGGCAGGGTTGGCCCACAGGGGTACAGGGGAAACCACCGGTGGGCCCTACTGCATGGAGCCCCACTCCCTCCTCTAGGGATCAGGTTCCAGACTGTGCTGTTACTAATCTAGTACATAATCATTCATGCACTGCAGTATTTACTGAATATATATCTATCTAGGGGACCAACACTTGAAAAATGGTTAGGCAAACCAATGTGGTGGCTGGGCATACCCCCTCTAGAGACTGGCCACACCCCTAAACATGAGCCCCTACCACTGCATTCCCCGGGTGGGCCCTACATGCCCCAGTCCGACACTGGCTGCAGGCAGGAATGGGGGGATCACAGCAGGTATCGGAAATATCTGCTGCAGTGCCTCTGAGATAAATTCGGGGGATACCAAATATTTATAGTGCACCGGACATTTTTCGGGTTTTGTGTTTTGGTTTTGGATTCGGTTCCGCGGCCGTGTTTTGGACTCGGACGCGTTTTGCCAAAACCTCCCTGAAAATTTTTTGTCGGATTCGGGTGTGTTTTGGATTCGGGTGTTTTTTTTACAAAAAACCCTCAAAAACAGCTTAAATCATAGAATTTGGGGGTCATTTTGATCCCATAGTATTATTAACCTCAATAACCATAATTTACACTCATTTTCAGTCTATTCTGAACACCTCACACCTCACAATATTATTTTTAGTCCTAAAATTTGCACCGAGGTCGCTGGATGGCTAAGCTAAGCGACCCAAGTGGCCGACACAAACACCTGGCCCATCTAGGAGTGGCACTGCAGTGTCAGTCAGGATGGCACTTCAAAAAAATTGTCCCCAAACAGCACATGATGCAAAGAAAAAAAGAGGCGCAATGAGGTAGCTGTGTGACTAAGCTAAGCGACCCAAGTGGCCGACACAAACACCTGGCCCATCTAGGAGTGGCACTGCAGTGTCAGGCAGGATGGCACTTCAAAAAAATTGTCCCCAAACAGCACATGATGAAAAAAAAAAAGAGGCGCACCAAGGTCGCTGTGCTAAGCGACACAAGTGGCCGACACAAACACCTGGCCCATCTAGGAGTGGCACTGCAGTGTCAGTCAGGATGGCACTTCAAAAAAATTGTCCCCAAACAGCACATGATGCAAAGAAAAAAAGAGGCGCACCAAGGTCGCTGTGTGACTAAGCTAAGCGACACAAGTGGCCGACACAAACACCTGGCCCATCTAGGAGTGGCACTGCAGTGTCAGACAGGATGGCACTTCAAAAAAATTGTCCCCAAACAGCACATGATGCAAAGAAAAAAAGAGGCGCACCAAGGTCGCTGTGTGACTAAGCTAAGCGACACAAGTGGCCGACACAAACACCTGGCCCATCTAGGAGTGGCACTGCAGTGTCAGACAGGATGGCACTTCAAAAAAATTGTCCCCAAACAGCACATGATGCAAAGAAAAAAAGAGGCGCACTAAGGTCGCTGTGTGACTAAGCTAAGCGACACAAGTGGCCGACACAAACACCTGGCCCATCTAGGAGTGGCACTGCAGTGTCAGACAGGATGGCACTTCAAAAAAATTGTCCCCAAACAGCACATGATGCAAAGAAAAAAAGAGGCGCACCAAGATCGCTGTGTGACTAAGCTAAGCGACACAAGTGGCCGACACAAACACCTGGCCCATCTAGGAGTGGCACTGCAGTGTCAGACAGGATGGCACTTCAAAAAAATTGTCCCCAAACAGCACATGATGCAAAGAAAAAAAGAGGCGCACCAAGGTCGCTGTGTGACTAAGCTAAGCGACACAAGTGGCCGACACAAACACCTGGCCCATCTAAGAGTGGCACTGCAGTGTCAGACAGGATGGCACTTCAAAAAAATTGTCCCCAAACAGCACATGATGCAAAGAAAAAAAGAGGTGCACCAAGGTCGCTGTGTGACTAAGCTAAGCGACACAAGTGGCCGACACAAACACCTGGCCCATCTAGGAGTGGCACTGCAGTGTCAGACAGGATGGCACTTCAAAAAAATTGTCCCCAAACAGCACATGATGCAAAGAAAAAAAGAGGCGCACCAAGGTCGCTGTGTGAATGAGCTAAGCGACACAAGTGGCCGACACAAACATCTGGCCCATCTAGGAGTGGCACTGCAGTGTCAGACAGGATGGCACTTAAAAAAATAGTCCCCAAACAGCACATGATGCAAAGAACAATGAAAGAAAAAAGAGGTGCAAGATGGAATTGTCCTTGGGCCCTCCCACCCACCCTTATGTTGTATAAACAGGACATGCACACTTTAACGAACCCATCATTTCAGCGACAGGGTCTGCCACACGACTGTGACTGAAATGACTGGTTGGTTTGGGCCTCCACCAAAAAAGAAGCAATCAATCTCTCCTTGCACAAACTGGCTCTACAGAGGCAAGATGTCCACCTCATCTTCATCCTCCGATTCCTCACCCCTTTCACTGTGTACATCCCCCTCCTCACAGATTATTAATTCGTCCCCACTGGAATCCACCATCTCAGATCCCTGTGTACTTTCTGGAGGCAATTGCTGGTGAATGTCTCCACGGAGGAATTGATTATAATTCATTTTGATGAACATCATCTTCTCCACATTTTCTGGAAGTAACCTCGTACGCCAATTGCTGACAAGGTGAGCGGCTGCACTAAACACTCTTTCGGAGTACACACTGGAGGGAGGGCAACTTAGGTAGAATAAAGCCAGTTTGTGCAAGGGCCTCCAAATTGCCTCTTTTTCCTGCCAGTATACGTACGGACTGTCTGACGTGCCTACTTGGATGCGGTCACTCATATAATCCTCCACCATTCTTTCAATGGTGAGAGAATCATATGCAGTGACAGTAGACGACATGTCAGTAATCGTTGGCAGGTCCTTCAGTCCGGACCAGATGTCAGCACTCGCTCCAGACTGCTCTGCATCACCGCCAGCGGGTGGGCTCGGAATTCTTAGCCTTTTCCTCGCACCCCCAGTTGCGGGAGAATGTGAAGGAGGAGTTGTTGACGTGTCACGTTCCGCTTGACTTGACAATTTTCTCACCAGCAGGTCTTTGAACCTCTGCAGACTTGTGTCTGCTGGAAAGAGAGATACAACGTAGGTTTTAAATCTAGGATCGAGCACGGTGGCCAAAATGTAGTGCTCTGATTTCAACAGATTGACCACCCGTGAATCCTGGTTAAGCGAATTAAGGGCTCCATCCACAAGTCCCACATGCCTAGCAGAATCGCTCTGTTTTAGCTCCTCCTTCAATCTCTCCAGCTTCTTCTGCTAAAGCCTGATGAGGGGAATGACCTGACTCAGGCTGGCAGTGTCTGAACTGACTTCACGTGTGGCAAGTTCAAAGGGTTGCAGAACCTTGCACAATGTTGAAGTCATTCTCCACTGCGCTTGAGTCAGGTGCATTCCCCCTCCTTTGCCTATATCGTGGGCAGATGTATAGGCTTGAATGGCCTCTTGCTGCTCCTCCATCCTCTGAAGCATATAGAGGGTTGAATTCCACCTCGTTACCACCTCTTGCTTCAGATGATGGCAGGGCAGGTTCAGGACTGTTTGCTGGTGCTCCAGTCTTCGGCACGCGGTGGCTGAATGCCGAAAGTGGCCCGCAATTCTTCGGGCCACCGACAGCATCTCTTGCACGCCCCTGTCGTTTTTTAAATAATTCTGCACCACCAAATTCAATGTATGTGCAAAACATGGGACATGCTGGAATTTGCCCACATGTAATGCACGCACAATATTGGTGGCGTTGTCCGATGTCACAAATCCCCAGGAGAGTCCAATTGGGGTAAGCCATTCTGCGATGATGTTCCTCAGTTTCCGTAAGAGGTTGTCAGCTGTGTGCCTCTTATGGAAAGCGGTGATACAAAGCGTAGCCTGCCTAGGAACGAGTTGGCGTTTGCGAGATGCTGCTACTGCTGCCGCCGCTGCTGTTCTTGCTGCGAGAGGCAATACATCTACCCAGTGGGCTGTCACAGTCATATAGTCCTGAGTCTGCCCTGCTCCACTTGTCCACATGTCCGTGGTTAAGTGGACATTGGGTACAACTGCATTTTTTAGGACACTGGTGACTCTTTTTCTGACGTCTGTGTACATTTTCGGTATCGCCTGCCTAGAGAAATGGAACCTAGATGGTATTTGGTACCGGGGACACAGTACCTCAATCAAGTCTCTAGTTGCCTGTGAATTAACGGTGGATACCGACACACGTTTCTCACCACCCAGGCTGACAAGACCTGAGTTATCCGCTTTGCAGCAGGATGAGTGATGTGATATTTCATCTTCCTCGCAAAGGACTGTTGGACAGTCAATTGCTTACTGGAAGTAGTACAAGTGGGCTTCCGACTTCCCCTCTGGGATGACGATCGACTCCCAGCAGCCTCAACAGCAGCGCCAGCAGCAGTAGGCGTTACACTCAAGGATGCATCAGAGGAATCCCAGGCAGGAGAGGACACGTCAGACTTGCCAGTGACATGGCCTGCAGGACTATTGGCTTTCCTGTGTAAGGTGGAAATTGACACTGAGGGAGTTGGTGGTGTGGTTTGCAGGAGCTTGGTTACAGGAGGAAGGGATTTAGTGGTCAGTGGACTGCTTCCGCTGTCATCCAAAGTTTTTGAACTTGTCACTGACTTCTGATGAATGCGGTCCAGGTGACGTATAAGGGAGGATGTTCCTAGGTGGTTAACGTCCTTACCCCTACTTATTACAGCTTGACAAAGGCAACACACGGCTTGACACCTGTTGTCCGCATTTGTGTTGAAATAATTCCACACCGAAGAGGTGATTTTTTTTGTATTTTGACCAGGCATGTCAATGGCCATATTCGTCCCACGGACAACAGGTGTATCCCCGGGTGCCTGACTTAAACAAACCACCTCACCATCAGAATCCTCCTTGTCAATTTCCTCCCCAGCGCCAGCAACACCCATATCCTCATCCTGGTGTACTTCAACAGTGACATCTTCAATTTGACTATCAGGAACTGGACTGCGGGTGCTCCTTCCAGCACTTGCAGGGGGTGTGCAAATGGTGGAAGGCGCAAGCTCTTCCCGTCCAGTGTTGGGAAGGTCAGGCATCGCAACCGACACAATTGGACTCTCCTTGGGGATTTGTGATTTAGAAGAACGCACAGTTCTTTGCTGTGCTTTTGCCAGCTTAAGTCTTTTCATTTTTCTATGAGAGGATGAGTGCTTCCATCCTCATGTGAATCTGAACCACTAGCCATGAAAATAGGCCAGGGCCTCAGCCGTTCCTTGCCACTCCGTGTCGTAAATGGCATATTGGCAAGTTTACGCTTCTCATCAGACGCTTTCAATTTTGATTTTTGGGTAATTTTACTGAACTTTTTTTTTATGGATTTTACATGCTCTCTACTATGACATTGGGCATCGGCCTTGGCAGACGACGTTGATGGCATTTCATCGTCTCGGCCATGACTAGTGGCAGCAGCTTCAGCACGAGGTGGAAGTGGATCTTGATCTTTCCCTATTTTAACCTCCACATTTTTGTTCTCCATTTTTTAATGTGTGGAATTATATGCCAGTATCAATAGCAATGGCCTACTACTATATATACTGCGCACAACTGAAATGCACCACAGGTATGGATGGATAGTATACTTGACAACACAGAGGTAGGTAGAGCAGTGGCCTTCCGTACCGTACTGCTATATATACTGGTGGTCACTGTCAGCAAAACTCTGCACTGTACTCCTCCTATATAATACTGCTGGTCCCCAGTCCCCACAATAAAGCAGTGTGAGCACAGATATATGCAACACACTGAGCACAGATATGGAGTGTTTTTCAGGCAGACAACGTATACTGGTGGTCACTGGTCAGCAAAACTCTGCACTGTACTCCTCCTATATAATATACTGGTGGTCCCCAGTCCCCACAATAAAGCAGTGTGAGCACAGATATGGAGTGTTTTACAGGCAGACAATGTATACTGGTGGTCACTGGTCAGCAAAACTCTGCACTGTACTCCTCCTATATAATATACTGGTGGTCCCCAGTCCCCACAATAAAGCAGTGTGAGCACAGATATATGCAGCACACTGAGCACAGATATGGAGTGTTTTTCAGGCAGACAACGTATACTGGTGGTCACTGGTCAGCAAAACTCTGCACTGTACTCCTCCTATATAATATACTGGTGGTTCCCAGTCCCCACAATAAAGCACTGTGAGCACAGATATATGAAGCACACTGAGCACAGATATGGAGTGTTTTTCAGGCAGACAACGTATACTGGTGGTCACTGTCAGCAAAACTCTGCACTGTACTCCTCCTATATAATATACTGGTGGTCCCCAGTCCCCACAATAAAGCAGTGTGAGCACAAAATATATGCAGCACACTGAGCACAGATATGGAGTGTTTTTCAGGCAGACAACGTATACTGGTGGTCACTGTCAGCAAAACTCTGCACTGTACTCCTCCTATATAATACAGCTGCTCCCCAGTCCCCACAATTAAGCAGTGTGAGCACAGATATATGCAGCACACTGAGCACAGATATGGAGTGTTTTTCAGGCAGACAACGTATACTGGTGGTCACTGGTCAGCAAAACTCTGCACTGTACTCCTCCTATATAATATACTGGTGGTTCCCAGTCCCCACAATTAAGCAGTGTGAGCACAGATATATGCAGCACACTGAGCACAGATATGGAGTGTTTTTCAGGCAGACAACGTATACTGGTGGTCGGGATCTGGTCTGAAGATCGACAGTATCTAGGTCGACAATGTTTAGGTCGACCACTATAGGTCGACAGTCACTAGGTCGACATGGATGGAAGGTTGACAGGGTTTCTAGGTCGACATGTGCTAGGTCGACAGGTCTAAAGGTCGACATGAGTTTTTTACATTTTTTTCTTTTTTTTCATACTTAACGATCCACGTGGACTACGATTGGAACGGTAATCTGTGCCGAGCGAAGCGAAGGCACCATGCCCGAAGCATGGCGAGCGAAACGAGCCATGCGAGGGGATGCGGTGCACTAATTTGGGATCCCGGTCACTCTACGAAGAAAACGACACCCAAAAGAAAATAAATCCTCATGTCGACCTTTAGACCTGTCGACCTAGCACATGTCGACCTAGAAACCCTGTCGACCTTCCATCCCTGTCGACCTAGTGACTGTCGACCTACAGTGGTCGACCTAAACATTGTCGACCTAGATACTGTCGATTTGATGAACCACACCCCTGGTGGTCACTGGTCAGAAAAACTCTGCACTGTACTCCTCCTATATAATACAGCTGCTCCCCAGTCCCCACAATTAAGCAGTGTGAGCACAGATATATGCACTTTATGCAGCACACTGAGCACAGATATGGAGTGTTTTTCAGGCAGACAACGTATAATACTGGTGGTCACTGGTCAGCAAAACTCTGCACTGTACTCCTCCCAGTGGTGCAAGTAGAAAAAATGTCTTACGGGTACTGTGCGCGCGTGGGTGTGGCCAAATGCCACATGGGGCGTGGCCAATGAAAATGGGGGCGTGATACACATATGGGGGAGGGGCAGATACACGTATGACCCCAATAGTGCCAGATACACGTTGCCCCACAGTGCCAGATATACATTGCCCCACAGTGCCAGATACACATTGACTAACAGTGCCAGATACACATTGCCCCACAGTGCCAGATACAGAAATGCCCCCAGAGTGCCAGATATACATTGCCTCGCAGTGTCAGATACACGTTGCCCCACAGTGCCAGATATACATTGCCTCACAGTGCCAGATACACAAATGCTCCCACTGTGTCAGATATACATTGCCCCCCGTGTCAGATACAGAAATGCCCCTACAGTGCCAGATATGCCCCCAGTGCCAGATATCCCCCAGTGCCAAGTATACATGCCCCCCCAGTGCCAGATATCCCCCAGTGCCAGGTATACATGCCCCCCTGTGCCAGATATCCCCCAGTGCCAGGTATACATGCCCCCCTGTGCCAGGTATATATGCCCCCCAGTGCCAGATATCCCCCAGTGCCAGGTATATATGCCCCCCAGTGCCAGATATCCCCCAGTGCCAGATAGAAATGCCCCCCCAGTGCCAGATATCCCCCAGTGCCAGATAGAAATGCCCCCCCAGTGCCAGATATCCCCCAGTGCCAGGTATAACATGCCCCCCCCCCCTTCCCTGCTCACCGCTGCCGCTGGCCGCTGCCGCTGGCCGCTGCCGTCCTGTGTGAGGGAAGGAGAGCGCAGCCTGTGCCTCTCCTTCCCCTCAGTCTCCGGCGGGTGTCTCACAGTTTAATTCAGCGCCGATCCGTGAGCCAATCAGAGCTCGCACCGCGAGCTCTGATTGGCTCACGGATCGGCGCTGAATTAAACTATGACACCCGCCGGAGACTGAGGGGAAGGAGAGGCACAGGCTGCGCTCTCCTTCCCTCACATCAGCGGCGGTGCGAGGAGCGGCGGCCCGTCGGTGTGGGTACGGCGTACCCACGGCTAAATTCTTACGGGTACGCCGTACCCACCCGTACCCGCCCACTTGCACCACTGACTCCTCCTATATAATACAGCTGCTCCCCAGTCACTACAATTAAGCAGTGTGAGCACAGATATATGCAGCACACTGAGCACAGATATGAGTGTTTTTCAGGCAGACAACGTATACTGGTGGTCAGGGCCGGCTCCAGGCATGTTCCAATAGAGCGGCCGAACAGGGCGCCGCACTTTATGGGCGCCGCGAGCTCTGGCCGCCATATTGGAGCCTGGAGCCGTCCCTGCAGCACTGCACTGTCTGTCTCCCCCGCCCCCGCTAACCGGCCCGTGAGCCAACCAGAGCTCGCGGCCCGGCAGCTGAGGCTGATTGGCTGCCGGACCGCGAGCTTTGATTGGCTTGCGGGCCGGCGCCTAGTTGAAGTGGCCGCCGGAGATTGAGGGCTAGGAGAGGCGCACGCTGCGCTCTCCTCCCGCCCTCAGCTACAAAGCAGCACGGGCAGCGCAGCAGCCTCAACCCACAGGAGCAGACTCATGGTGAGCAGCTTGGGGGGGTATCTGGTGGCACTGGGGACATGTCTGGCACTGGGGGCATGGAACATGTGTATCTTGCATTGGGGGCATGGGACATGTGTATCTAGCACTGGGGGGCATGGGACATGTGTATCTGGCACTGGGGGCATGTATCTGGCATTGGGGGCATATCTGGCACTGTTTGGGGCATATATGTATCTGGCACTGTGTGGGGCATATATGTATCTGGCACTGTGTGGGGCATTTATGTATCTGTCACTGTGGGGGCATTTATGTATCTGACACTGGGGGCATTTATGTATCTGGCACTGGGGGCATTTATGTATCTGGCAATGTGTGGGCATTTATGTATCTGGCACTGTGGGGGCATTTATGTATCTGGCACTGTGGGGGCATATCTGGCACTGTGGGGCATTTACGTATCTGGCACTGTGGGGGCATATCTGCACTGTGGGGGCATTTATGTATCTGGCACTGTGGAGGCATATCTGCACTGTGGGGACATTTATGTATCTGACACTGGGGGCATTTATGTATCTGGCACTGGGGGCATTTATGTATCTGGCACTGTGGGGGCATTTATGTATCTGGCAATGTGTGGGCATTTATGTATCTGGCAATGTGTGGGCATTTATGTATCTGGCAATGTGTGGGCATTTATGTATCTGGCACTGTGGGGGCATTTATGTATCTGACACTGTGTGGGCATTTATGTATCTGGCACTGTGGGGGCATATCTGCACTGTGGGGGCATTTATGTATCTGGCACTGTGGAGGCATATCTGCACTGTGGGGGCATTTATGTATCTGGCACTGTGGAGGCATATCTGCACTGTGGGGGCATTTATGTATCTGGCACTGGGGGCATTTATGTATCTGGCACTGTGGGGGCATTTATGTATCTGGCAATGTGTGGGCATTTATGTATCTGGCACTGTGGGGGCATTTATGTATCTGACACTGTGTGGGCATTTATGTATCTGGCACTGTGGGGGCATATCTGCACTGTGGGGGCATTTATGTATCTGGCACTGTGGAGGCATATCTGCACTGTGGGGGCATTTATGTATCTGGCACTGTGGAGGCATATCTGCACTGTGGGGGCATTTATGTATCTGGCACTGGGGGCATTTATGTATCTGGCAATGTGTGGGCATTTATGTATCTGGCACTGTGGGGGCATTTATGTATCTGACACTGTGGGGGCATATCTGGCACTGTGGGGGCATTTATGTATCTGGCACTGTGTGGGCATATCTGCACTATGGGGGCATTTATGTATCTGGAACTGTGGGGACATATCTTGCACTGTTTGGCCATTTATGTAGCTGGCACTGCTGGGGGGCATGTCACGTATAGCTGGCACTGCTGGGGGGCATGTCACGTGTAGTTGGCACTGCTGGGGGGCATGTCACGTGTAGCTGGCACTGCTGGGGGCATGTCACATGTAGCTGGCACTGCTGGGGGGCATGTCACGTGTAGCTGGCACTGCTGGGGGGCATGTCACGTGTAGCTGGCACTGCTGGGGAGAATATCATGTAGTGTTCCCGCTAGGCGTCAAGGCTAGGCAATGTGTCTCAGTGCTCTAACTGGCGCAAAGTGTCTAACGTGCTGTGCCTGGCGCAAAGTGTATAGGAGGTTCTACCTGGTGCAATGTGTATTAGCTGCACTACTGTGTGGTGTAATGCGAATTGCCACTATTTTGTGGCCACGCACCTTCCCCACGAAGTAACGCCCCTAAATTTTAGCTGCGCGCCTTTGGCGCGCATTGTCCATGCTTTAGCATATAGATATGGGAACAACAAGCATTATAGTATGTACATAATTTAGCCCTCCTAACTTAAAAATGTGCCCTCCCTGTGATCAGCACCCTGCCCTAAAAAGTGAACACTATCATGTGTAGCTGGCACTGCTGGGGGGCATATTGTGTGTAGCTGGCACTGCTGGGGGGCATGTCATGTGTAGCTGGCACTGCTGGGGGGCATGTCATGTGTAGCTGGCACTGCTGCGGGGCATGTCATGTGTAGCTGGCACTGCTGCGGGGCATGTCATGTGTAGCTGGCACTGCTGGGGGCATGTCATGTGTAGCTGGCATGGCTGCGGGGCATGTCATGTGTAGCTGGCAGTGCTGGGGGGCATATCATATCTATCTGGCACTGCACATTATGTGTATCTGGCACTATACTGGAGACATTATGTGTAAGGAACACTACTGTGGCTGTTATGTGTAAGGCTGCTAATTGTGTGTGCGTAGAGGGGGTGTGAAAATATATTTATAGTTTGATGATATAAAGTTACGAGGCCACGCCCACTTTCCCATGGGGGCCACGCCCACTTTCCCATGGGGGGGGGGGGGGGGGCGCTTTTACATTTTCTCGCTCAGGGTGCTAATAGGCCTGGAGCCGGCCCTGCTGGTGGTCACTGGTCAGCAAAACTCTGCACTGTACTCCTCCTATATAATACAGCTGCTCCCCAGTCCCCACAATTAAGCAATAAGCAGCACAAATATTATTAATAAATGGAGAGGATGCCAGCCACGTCCTCTCCCTAACATTTCCAATGCACGAGTGAAAATGGCGGCGACGCGCGGCTGCTTATATAGAATCCGAATCTCGCGAGAATCCGACAGCGGGATGATGACGTTCGAGCGCGCTCGGGTTAACCGAGCCATACGGGAGAATCCGAGTATGCCTCGGACCCGTGTAAAATGGGTGAAGTTCGGGGGGGTTCGGTTTCCGAGGAACCGAACCCGCTCATCACTAATAGTTACCCCATGAACAGAGATGTTTTCAGGGAATAAGCCGCAAATATTTAATGATAAATGGGTCCCTATGTGTCTGTCAAGAGAAGATGGAACAGAGCAATGCTCTGCAGATCTCTAGTGAGGTCAGTAATGTAATAATCTGCAGAATATCTCCTATATATTTGCCTTAATCTGTGACTCTGTGCTCGTAACGCTGGGCGGAGTCACAGAGCTGGGCGGAGTCAACTGCATCTGCTGCAGGGAGCTACTCCATACCCAGCGCCAGCAGCAGTCAGGTGCAAGACCCTACCTTACAGTATAGGAGGTGAGGATGGCCACTAGCTGCCGGCTGCTGTGCCTGTCCTCCCCCCCCCCCCCCCAATCACCTGTGACAGCGGGCTGTGTGCTGTGCAGCGCGGGTCCCGAAAAAGGGGCGGGGCTACGTCGTCACGAGGGGGCGGAGCTACACGGAATAGAGGGGCGGAGCTACACTGGACCAGATAGCTGAACAGTGGTGGAATCAGCATTGCAGTGACGGCCAGCCAGACTTGGTAAGTGGAGGGTGAGAGAGAAATGTGTGTGCGTGTGTGTGTGTGTGTGTGTATATAGGGGGTAATTCCAAGTTGATCGCAGCAGGATTTTTGATAGCAATTGGGCAAAACCATGTGCACTGCAGGGGAGACAGATTTAACATGTGCAGAGAGAGTTAGATTCGGGTGGGATGTGCTCAATCTGCAATCTAATTTGCAGTGTAAAAATAAAGCAGCCAGTATTTACCCTGCACAGAAATAAGATAACCCACCCAAATCTAACTCTCTCTGCACATGTTATATCTGCCTCCCCTGCAGTGCACATGGGTTTGCCCAATTGCTATCAAAAATCCTGCTGCGATCAACTTGGAATTACCCCCCATAGTGTGTGTGTATATAGTGGGGGGGGTGTATATATATGGTGGGGTGTGTGTGTTTGTATATATGTGTGAATTGTGTGTGTGTGAGGTATGTCTGTGTGTGCGCACTTTATGGACGCCACTGCTGGGGGGGCCATTACATGCAAGGACGCTACTAATATAGGGGGGGCATTACGTATAAGGACGCTACTACTATAGGGGGGGCATTACGTATAAGGACGCTACTACTATAGGGGGGGCATTACGTATAAGGACGCTACTACTATAGGGGGGCATTACGTATAAGGACGCTACTACTATAGGGGGGGCATTACGTATAAGGACGCTACTACTATAGGGGGGGCATTACGTATAAGGACGCTACTACTATAGGGGGGCATTACTTATAAGGAGGCTACTAATACTGGGGGGCATTACATATAAGGACGCTACTATTGGGGGGGCATTATGTATAAGGACTCTATTACTTCTGGGGGGCATTATGTATAAGGACGGTGCTACTACTACTGGGAGGGCATTACATGTAAGGATGCTACTACTACTGGGGGGGCATTATGTATAAGGACGCTACTACTGGGAGGGCATTACATGTAAGGATGCTACTACTACTGGGGTGGCATTACGTATAAGGACGCTACTACTACTGTTGGGGGGCATTACATATAACTGCTACTACTACTGGGGGGCATTACGTATAAGGACGCTACTACTACGGGTGGGGCATTACGTATAAGGATGCTACTATTACTGTTGTGGGGCATTACATGTAACTGCTACTACTACTGGGGGGGCATTATGTATAAGGACACTACTACTATTGGGGGGGCATTACGTATAAGGATGCTACTACTACTGGGGGGGCATTATGTATAAGGACGCTACTACTACTGGGGGGGCATTATGTATAAGGATGCTACTACTACTGGGGGGGCATTATGTATAAGGATGCTACTACTACTGGGGGGGCATTATGTATAAGGATGCTACTACTACTGGGGGGGGCATTATGTATAAGGATGCTACTACTACTGGGGGGGCATTATGTATAAGGATGCTACTACTACTGGGGGGGCATTATGTATTAGGACGCTACTACTACTGGGGGGGGCATTATGTATAAGGATGCTACTACTACTGGGGGGGCATTATGTATAAGGATGCTACTACTACTGGGGGGGGCATTATGTATAAGGACGCTACTATTACTGTTGGGGAGCATTACATATAACTGCTACTACTACTGGGGGGGCATTATGTATAAGGACGCTACTACTACGGGTGGGGCATTACGTATATGGACGCTACTACTACGGGTGGGGCATTACGTATAAGGACGCTACTACTACGGGTGGGGCATTACGTATAAGATGAATACGATTGTGCTACATTGTGGCGTAATTTTAAATGGGGGTACTATTGTGTGGCCATGCCCCTTAGTTGTGAGACCACACCGCTTTTCCCGATGCACAACAAAGGAATAAGGGAGGGCGCAAAATTCATAGTTTGCAGGGGGGCGCCGAACACCCTAGCACCGGCCCTGGCCACCAGTAGCAAAAGTACACCACGGCCACTGACACTATCTGCAGGGAGGGGAACAGCGCTGATATGGAGGGTACTTGCAGGCAGCGAGTCGCCGCCCGCAGCTCCTCTCCCACCTACACACCATACCTGCCGCCTGACACCCACACCCCAGGGAGAGGGCGCTAGCTCAGGCACCGCTAGATCAGCATCTGCAGCATACACACAAGGGCTGCCATGCTCAGCGGCAAGCGGTGCGGAGCATGTGCAGCGGGACAGCGCCAGGACGGGACACGCACTAATCAACATTGCTGCTGGGCCGGAGCTCCCTCCGTCTGCAGCCTAAGGACGCGCGCCGCACCTCTCCAGGAAAACACCATGCCTGCCCGCCCACAGGGCTCCGGACGCTTACCTATGCTCCGCGATCACAGCAGCTGACGCTGCCATGCAGGATGGAGGAATGACGCCCGTCAGACGGGGCGGACAGTGTGCGGCGGAACGGGGCCAGGAAGGAATGCTGACCACGACCCATTGCTGCTGGGTCTGAGCTCCCTCCCTCTGCAGTCACCATCTCACAGCAGCAGCCTGGAGGTTAGTGGCCACCACGACCCGCACATCCTTACCTCACACATACCTCACACATACCTCACATATACCTCACATATACCTCACATATACCTCACACATGAGAGCAAAGGTACACACACTGTGACATCACACCTGTAGCCCACCCCTATATCTGCTAAGTACTCCCCGTCACTATGCCCTGTCACCCTCATCCTGCTCTCTAACTGCCTGTCTGTGTACTGGCCTTCACCCCTCTTACACCATCACCAACCCTCACTAACTACCACAGAGACTATGTGCACTGATATCTGCCCCTCCACCACCTGCAGCGCCCCTGGACCCCTCCCCATCCCCCGCAAACCCCCGCACCTGCCCCTCCACCACCCGTGGCACCCCCACCCACTGCGCCTTCGGACCCCCTACCCCACCCGCAGTGTCTTCCAAACCCCTCCCCCATCTGCAGCAGCCCCTCCCCCACTCCCCAATCCGCTGCACCCCCAGACCCATCCCCTGCACCCCCACCCCTCCAGCAACAGCAACACTTTCGGTCCCACTACCCCACCCGCAGCACTCACCCCACCACCAACCACTCCACCTGCGGACCCCCTACACCACCTGCTCCTCCACCACCTACAGCCCCTCCCGATCCACCGCACCCTCACCCCCCTCCCTCCCTCCCCCACCCGCAACGCCTCCAGGCCCCCTACCTCACCCGCAACACCTGCACCCTTCTCCACCAGCAGCGCCTCCGGAACCCCTCCCCCATCCGCAACAGCCCCTCCCCCGCCTCTCCCCCACCCACAGCACCTCACCTCTCCAACACTCCCGGACCACCTCCACCATCCGCTGCACCCCCCGCACCCACCCGCGCACACACCCCTCCACCACCTGCAGCACCTCCAGACCCCCTCCCCCATCCACCGCAAATCCACACACCTGTCCCTCCACCACCCGTGGCACCCCCACCCACAGCACCTACGGACCCCACACCTCAACACACACGGACCCTCCCTCCTCCGGACCCCTAACCCCATTCACAGCACCCCCCCCTCTCCCACCCGCAACGCCTCCACACCTCCTACCCACCCGCCACACACCCTTTCCCACCCGCAATACCTCTGGAACCCCTCCCCCATCCAGCCCAGCATCTGCCCCTCCCCCACCTGCCCCTCCCCCACACACAACGCCCCCCCGGCCCCCTCCCCCGGTACCCACCCGCGGCGCCTCCAGACCCCCTATGCCACCCGCCCCTCCACCACCTACATCACCTCCGGACCCCCTCCCCCATCCGCCACACCCCGCATCTGGCTCTCCCCCGCCCGCTGCACCTTTGGATCCCCTACCCCACCCACGCAGCAGGCCCTTCCCAATCCACATCGCCTACACCATTCGCAACAGCACCGCACCCGCCACTCCCCCACCCACGTTACCCCCGCATCCACCCCTCCCCCACCCACCGCGCCCCCTGGACTCCATCCACTGCACACCCGCACCCACCCCTTCCCCATCTGCAGCGCCTTCGGAACCCCTCCTCCATCCGAAACAGCCCTGCAGCTGCCATCCCCCACCTGCGACACCCCTGCTCCTACCCCACCCACAGCGCCTTCATACCCCCTCCCCCATCCGCGATCCCCACTCCCCAAACCCCTTACTGTTGCAAGGGACTACGCCCCCTTCATCATCGGACGCCCTTTCATTGTGCAATATTCAAACACTAACAAAACTAGGAATGCAGGTAATACTCCATATATTGAACCCCAGAAAGGCGTGCAGGGGTTAAGGGGGCGTAGCCCCTTCCGACGGTGTGAAGAGCGCCCGTAGGGCGCGATGAAGCACCTAGTATCATTATAATAAGATTTTACTTACCGATAAATCTATTTCTCGTAGTCCGTAGTGGATGCTGGGGACTCCGTCAGGACCATGGGGATTAGCGGCTCCGCAGGAGACAGGGCACAAAAATAAAGCTTTAGGATCAGGTGGTGTGCACTGGCTCCTCCCCCTATGACCCTCCTCCAAGTCTCAGTTAGGATACTGTGCCCGGACGAGCGTACACAATAAGGAAGGATATTGAATCCCGGGTAAGACTCATACCAGCCACACCAATCACACCATACAACTTGTGATCTGAACCCAGTTAACAGTATGACAACGTAGGAGCCTCTGAACAGACGGCTCACAACAAGAACAACCCGATTTTTTTGTAACAATAACTATGTACAAGTATTGCAGACAATCCGCACTTGGGATGGGCGCCCAGCATCCACTACGGACTACGAGAAATAGATTTATCGGTAAGTAAAATCTTATTTTCTCTAACGTCCTAGTGGATGCTGGGGACTCCGTCAGGACCATGGGGATTATACCAAAGCTCCCAAACGGGCGGGAGAGTGCGGATGACTCTGCAGCACCGAATGAGAGAACTCCAGGTCCTCTTTAGCCAGGGTATCAAATTTGTAGAATTTTACAAACGTGTTCTCCCCCGACCACGTAGCTGCTCGGCAGAGTTGTAATGCCGAGACCCCTCGGGCAGCCGCCCAGGATGAGCCCACCTTCCTTGTGGAATGGGCCTTGACAGATTTAGGCTGTGGCAGGCCTGCCACAGAATGTGCAAGTTGAATTGTGCTACAAATCCAATGAGCAATCGTCTGCTTAGAAGCAGGAGCACCCAGCTTGTTGGGTGCATACAGTATAAACAGCGAGTCAGATTTTCTGACTCCAGCCGTCCTTGAAATATATATTTTCAATGCCCTGACAACGTCCAGCAACTTGGAATCCTCCAAATCGCTAGTAGCCGCAGGCACTACAATAGGCTGGTTCAGGTGAAACGCTGACACCACCTTAGGCAGAAAATGAGGACGCGTCCGCAGTTCTGCCCTGTCTGAATGGAAAATCAGATATGGGCTTTTATACGATAAAGCCGCCAATTCTGACACTCTCCTGGCTGAAGCCAGGGCCAGTAGCATGGTTACCTTCCATGTAAGATATTTCAAATCCGCCGATTTGAGTGGCTCAAACCAATGGGATTTGAGAAAATCCAAAACTACATTAAGGTCCCACGGAGCCACTGGGGGCACAACCGGGGGCTGTATATGTAGTACTCCTTTTACAAAAGTCTGGACTTCAGGAACTGAAGCCAATTCTTTTTGGAAGAAAATCGACAGGGCCGAAATTTGAACCTTAATGGACCCCAACTTGAGGCCCATAGACAATCCTGTTTGCAGGAAATGTAGGAATCGACCCAATTGAAATTCCTCCGTGGGGGCCTTCCTGGCCTCACACCACGCAACATATTTTCTCCAAATGCGGTGATAATGTTGTGCAGTCACCTCCTTCCTGGCTTTTACCAGTGTAGGAATGACCTCTTCCGGAATGCCTTTTTCCCTTAGAATTTGGCGTTCAACCGCCATGCCGTCAAACGCAGCCGCGGTAAGTCTTGGAATAGACACGGTCCCTGCTGAAGCAGGTCCCGTCTTAGAGGTAGAGGCCACGGATCTTCCGTGAGCATCTCCTGAAGTTCCGGGTACCAAGTTCTTCTTGGCCAATCCGGAGCCACGAGTATCGTTCTTACTCCCCTTTGCCGTATGATTCTCAGTACTTTTGGTATGAGAGGCAGAGGAGGAAACACATACACTGACTGGAACACCCACGGCGTTACCAGAGCGTCCACAGCTATTGCCTGAGGGTCTCTTGACCTGGCGCAATACCTGTCCAGTTTTTTGTTGAGGCGAGACGCCATCATGTCCACCTTTGGTTTTTCCCAACGGTTCACAATCATGTGGAAGACTTCTGGATGAAGTCCCCACTCTCCCGGGTGTAGATCGTGTCTGCTGAGGAAGTCTGCTTCCCAGTTGTCCACTCCCGGAATGAACACTGCTGACAGTGCTATCACATGATCTTCCGCCCAGCGAAGAATCCTTGCAGCTTCTGCCATTGCTCTCCTGCTTCTTGTGCCGCCCTGTCTGTTTACGTGGGCGACTGCCGTGATGTTGTCCGACTGGATCAACACCGGCTGACCCTGAAGCAGGGGTTTTGCCAGGCTAGAGCATTGTAAATCGCTCTTAGCTCCAGTATATTTATGTGAAGAGATATCTCCAGGTTTGACCATACTCCCTGGAAGTTTCTTCCCTGTGTGACCGCTCCCCAGCCTCTCAGACTGGCATCCGTGGTCACCAGGACCCAGTCCTGTATGCCGAATCTGCGGCCCTCTAACAGATGAGCACTCTGCAACCACCACAGAAGAGACACCCTTGTCCGTGGCGATAAGGTTATCCGCTGATGCATCTGCAGATGCGATCCGGACCATTTGTCCAGCAGATCCCACTGAAAAGTTTGTGCGTGGAATCTGCCGAATGGAATCGCTTCGTAAGAAGCCACCATCTTTCCCAGGACTCTTGTGCATTGATGCACAGACACTTTTCCTGGTTTTAGGAGGTTCCTGACAAGTTCGGATAACTCCTTGGCTTTCTCCTCCGGAAGAAACACCTTTTTCTGAACCGTGTCCAGAATCATTCCCAGGAACAGCAGACGTGTTGTCGGGGTCAACTGAGATTTTGGAAAATTCAGAATCCACCCGTGTTGTTGCAGCACTACTTGGGTTAGTGCTACTCCGTCCTCCAGCTGTTCTCTGGACCTTGCCCTTATCAGGAGATCGTCCAAGTAAGGGATAATTAATACGCCTCTTCTTCGCAGAAGAATCATCATTTCGGCCATTACCTTGGTAAAGACCCGAGGTGCCGTGGACAATCCAAACGGCAGCGTCTGAAACTGATAATGACAGTTTTGCACCACGAACCTGAGGTACCCTTGATGTAAAGGGCAAATTGGGACATGCAGATAAGCATCTTTTATGTCCAGGGACACCATAAAGTCCCCTTCTTCCAGATTCGCTATCACTGCTCTGAGTGACTCCATCTTGAACTTGAATTTTTGTATGTACAGGTTCAAAGATTTCAGATTTAGAATAGGTCTTACCGAGCCGTCCGGCTTCGGTACCACAAATAGTGTGGAGTAATACCCCTTTTCCTGTTGTAGGAGGGGTACCTTGACTATCACCTGCTGAGAAAACAGCTTGTGAATGGCTTCCAATACCGTCGCCCTGTCTGAGGGAGACGTTGGCAAAGCAGACTTTAGGAACCGGCGAGGGGGAGACTTCTCGAAATCTAACCTGTAACCCTGAGATACTACCTGCAGGATCCAGGGGTCCACCTGTGAGCAAGCCCACTGCGCGCTGAAATTCTTGAGTCGACCCCCCACCGCTCCTGAGTCCGCTTGTAAAGCCCCAGCGTCATGCTGAGGGCTTTGTAGAACCCGGGGCGGGCTTCTGTTCCTGGGAAGGAGCTGCTTGCTGCCCTCTCTTACCCTTTCCTCTGCCTCGGGGCAGATATGACTGTCCTTTTGCCCGCTTGTTCTTATAGGACCGAAAGGACTGCGGCTGAAAAAACGGTGTCTTTTTCTGTTGGGAGGGGGTCTGAGGTAAAAAGGTGGATTTTCCGGCAGTTGCCGTGGCCACCAGATCCGATAGACCGACGCCAAATAATTCCTCCCCTTTATACGGCAATACTTCCATATGCCGTTTGGAATCCGCATCACCTGACCACTGTCGCGTCCATAAACTTCTTCTGGCAGATATGGACATCGCACTTACTCTCGATGCCAGAGTGCAAATATCCCTCTGAGCATCTCGCATATAAAGAAAAGCATCCTTTAATTGCTCTAAAGTCAATAAAATACTGTCCCTATCCAGGGTATCAATATTTTCAGTCAGGGAATCCGACCAGACCACCCCAGCACTGCACATCCAGGCTGAGGCGATGGCTGGTCGCAGTATAACACCAGTATGTGTGTATATACTTTTTAAGGTAGTTTCCAGCCTCCTATCAGCTGGATCCTTGAGGGCGGCCGTATCAGGAGACGGTAACGCCACTTGTTTTGATAAGCGTGTGAGCGCCTTATCCACCCTAGGGGGTGTTTTCCAGCGCGCCCTAACCTCTGGCGGGAAAGGGTATAATGCCAATAACTTTTTTGAAATTAGCACTTTTCTATCTGGGTTAACCCACGCTTCATCACATACATCATTTAATTCCTCTGATTCAGGAAAAACTACAGGTAGTTTTTTCACACCCCACATAATACCCCTTTTTGTGGTACTTGCAGTATCAGAGATATGTAAAGTCTCCTTCATTGCCGTGATCATATAACGTGTGGCCCTACTGGAAAATACGTTTGTTTCTTCACCGTCGACACTAGATTCAGTGTCCGTGTCTGGGTCTGTGTCGACCGACTGAGGAAAAGGGCGTTTTACAGCCCCTGACGGTGTCTGAGACGCCTGGGCAGGTACTAACTGGTTTGCCGGCCGTCTCATGTCGTCAACTGATTTTTGTAATGTGCTGACATTATCACGTAATTCCATAAACAAAGCCATCCATTCCGGTGTCGACTCCCTGGGGGGTGACATCACCATTACCGGCAATTGCTCTGCCTCCACACCAACATCGTCCTCATACATGTCGACACACGCGTACCGACACACAGCAGACACACAGGGAATGCTCTATTGAAGACAGGACCCCACTAGCCCTTTGGGGAGACAGAGGGAGAGTTTGCCAGCACACACCCAAGCGCTATAATATATATGGGAACAACCCTATATAAGTGTTGTATCCTTATAGCAGCTTAAATATAGTAATATCGCCAAAAAAGTGCCCCCCCTCTCTGTTTTACCCTGTTTCTGTAGTGCAGTGCAGGGGAGAGTCCTGGGAGCCTTCCTCACAGCGGAGCTGAGCAGGAAAATGGCGCTGTGTGCTGAGGAGAATAAGCCCCGCCCCCTATTTCGGCGGGCTCTTCTCCCGGAGTTTGTGAGATCTGGCAGGGGTTAAATACATCCATATAGCCTCAAGGGCTATATGTGATGTATTTTTAGCCATAAAAAAGGTATTATACATTGCTGCCCAGGGCGCCCCCCCCCAGCGCCCTGCACCCTCAGTGACCGCTGTGTGAAGTGTGCTGACAACAATGGCGCACAGCTGCAGTGCTGTGCGCTACCTCATGAAGACTGAAAAGTCTTCTGCCGCCTGTTTCTGGACCTCTTCAATCTTCGGCATCTGCAAGGGGGGTCGGCGGCGCGGCTCCGGGACCGGACTCCATGGCTGGGCCTGTGTTCGATCCCTCTGGAGCTAATGGTGTCCAGTAGCCTAAGAAGCCAATCCATCCTGCACGCAGGTGAGTTCACTTCTCTCCCCTAAGTCCCTCGATGCAGTGAGCCTGTTGCCAGCAGGACTCACTGAAAATAAAAAACCTAAAAACTTTTTCTAAGCAGCTCTTTAGGAGAGCCACCTAGATTGCACCCTGCTCGGACGGGCACAAAAACCTAACTGAGGCTTGGAGGAGGGTCATAGGGGGAGGAGCCAGTGCACACCACCTGATCCTAAAGCTTTATTTTTGTGCCCTGTCTCCTGCGGAGCCGCTAATCCCCATGGTCCTGACGGAGTTCCCCGCATCCACTAGGACGTTAGAGAAAATAGGGTAAAGATGGAACAGGGCAATGTTCTGCAGATCTATAGAGGGGTCTGGGACTCAAGGTCGACACCAATTGGTCGACACACCATAGGTCGACGCCTGAAATAGGTCGACATGGAAAAAGGTCGATGTGAGTTTTTAATGTTTTTTGTGTGCCATTTTCTCCGTAATGTGACCGGGAACCCCAATTAGTGCACCGTGCCCCTTGGCATGGCAAGCGAACTTTGGGCAAGGTACCTCGCTCGGCACAGGTTACCGTACCCAATTGTAGTCCACGTGGATCGTAAAGTATGAAAAAGTAAAAAAAAAATGGGAAAAACTCATGTCAACCTATTTCAGGTGTCGGCGTAAGGAGTGTCGACCAATTGGTGTCGATCTAAGTGGTGTCGACCATATTGGTGTCGACCCGGAGTCCGGATACTCTATAGAGAGTTCAGTAATGTAATAATCTTCAGAATATATCGCTATGCATCTGTCAGGAGTTAGGTGCAACAGAGTGACGTTCTGCAGATCTCCAGTGAGGTCAGTAATGTAATAATCTGCAGAGTATATCAGTATATATCTGCGGGTCTAGAACTGAGTTTTCCAATGAACACTGAAGCGATGACATCAGAGATAACTTTTTATATAAATAATATTACAGGAGGCTATTAGCATCACTTGTGTATTATAATACTCTGCACATTATCAGTACAGTACAGTTAGTAACAGTAGCACTTGGTTAGTAGCTGCCAGTGATACATACTGTATCTCCTCTCATTCCTTACTGCTCCTATAGCAACCGACACAGTAACCAGAAACATGAGACACGGTAACCAGGAAACTCTGCATGAGCCGACACTGAGACACAGAAAGCTCCCAGGACTGGGGACACCGGTAAGATCTGGGGCACAAGGCATATTAAGGAGCAATATTGTAAGTTCTATCACCTGTAATTCCTGTCCTGCTACACTTATACTGTGACTTGTTACCAGGTAAACCTTCTATGTCCCACATCATTTCCATACAGCAAACTCATCTCATTTCTGTTCCATACAATGACATTATGGTACATCACTCTAATACACACCCTTCTATGTCAGAATAATATCCTATAACACAATACAATTTCAATGAAAACTTATTTTTTGTATTATCTTTTAATGAATAATTCTATACTATATTGATGTAACTTTGAGAATTCCTGCATTACTTTCCAACAGACGTATTACAAATACAATGCTCACCCTTTTCCTCTTTTTCCTGGATTTTCCTTGCTTTCCTCTTTCTTCTTCTTACTTAACCCTTTATTTTTTTCCTGAACTTTCTGCTTCTCTAGTTTTTTATTTCTTTCTACTTCTGATGAAATTAAATAAGAGATGAGAATATATACGATTGTTTCTTACTACTTGGGTTTTTACGTGTTTAATCCAGTAGCATACCTATATTGTATTGTGTATTGGATGTTTATTTGCGGCCTCTGTGTAGGTCAAATTTATATTTCATGTTCTGTTGTTGCCCTCTCATCTTGTCAATAAAATTTGTTTAAAAAAAAAAAAAATACAGTGCTCATATAAATAAAAGTAATGGATCAATCAGTAAATTAGTGAATAAATCAAATGTTATATAGATTAAAAAAAGGTCGATTATTCAAATTACTTTTTTTTACAGCTGTATTTTATTATATTAGTTATTTAGTAATTAATGGATAGACAGCAGCAAAAATACACAAAACTTTTCTATATTTATATTGGAAGTTTCAATCATTATATAACGGTGTGTTTGTGTTTTGTGTAGTTATCTCTGTTTTTGGGTTGTGAAGGCAGGTTTGGAAAGTGCGTGCTGCTTTGTGACGTAAATATACTAAAGGACAATTTTAATCGATCCCAAATCGGTGTTGGGTTTCAGGGGCTGAAAGACACATTTGCTAACGTGATTTTTCTCTTACGTCCTAGAGGATGCTGGGGTCCATATTAGTACCATGGGTTATAGACGGGTCGACCAGGAGCCATTGGCACGTTAGGAGTTTAATAGTGTGGGCTGGCTCCTCCCTCTATGCCCCTCCTACCAGACTCAGTTTAGAAAAATGTGCCCGGAGGAGCCGGTCACAGCTAGGGGAGCTCTACAGGGCTTCTCTAGTAAAAAGTTTTTTTAGAGTTTGTTATTTTACAGGGAGGCTGCTGGCAACAGTCTCCCTGCATCGAGGGCTGAGGTGGGGAGCAGTGTCCGCCCTGCGGGGTCTTGAGCCACTGCCTCCACTGACTGGACATTGAGCTCCAGAGGGGACAGATCGCGCCCCGCCACAGGGGAACGCTCACCCCGGCAGCATGCCGCCACCCCCTCACTGTGCTGAAGTGTGGCGAGTTAGTCACTGTCCCCCCTTACAAGCGGGGGGTCAGTGTGAAACGGGCGGCTTAAGGGTGGGAGTGAGGTATTAACCGCGCTCCCGGACGGCTCAGCTGTACTACAGTGCGGCGCTGTGAGAGGTGCCCTGAGCCAGCACAGAACCCTGCACTGACCATTTCCAGCCTGTCGGGGTCCGCGGATCTCAGCCAGCGCAAATTTCCTCATGCCAGTATAATCTCCAAGAGCGGGAAGACAGTGCCATTGAAGGAGCGGAGCTTCTCCTCAAAGCGGACCCAGCAGCGTTCAGCGCCATTTTTCCTGCCTGCATTCACTACCAGTGGATGTCCAGGTCCTCCAGGGCAACGCCAGCTATCTGTACGGTACCAGGGGGTTGTAGAAGGGGGGGAGGCTGTATTTAGGCTGTGTCACCTATTAAGGGACACAGCGCGGGTCAGGGTCTCCCTATACCTCTAATAGCGCTGTGTGTGGGTTGGCTCCAATCTCTGTGTCTCTCTGCCATTCTTGGGGGGAAACTCTGTCTAGTAAATACCCTGTGTGTTTGTGGGGTGTTTGGTGTGTGTGACAACATGTCTAGGGACAATGTTTCATATGTTGCAGAGGATTTGTCTTCCCAGGAAAACTACATACCATGTAATCAGGATTGCACTGTTGTAGCGCAGATCCCGGCTAGAGAGCCAGAATGGTTTGTCTCTCTGAGGGGGACTATTTCTCAGATTTCTGATAGGGTTGTCAGGACTGAGCATGCTACTCAGGTCCTCCAGTCCTCTATGGTTGTATGGTCTGATACTGCTTCCTTGGGGTCCCCTGCGGTACATTCTCAGAAACGTGCACTTGCAATGCTTACGCAGGATGACACGGACACCGACTGACACTGCAGTCGGTGACGGGGATGTGTCAAGGGGGACGGCATCACTTGCTAAGGGGGTGCAGTTGATAATTGAGGTTGTTAGGGATGTTTTACACATTTCAGACACAGCTCCTGAGCAGGTGGAGGAGGCCTTCTTTACAAATAATAAGAAGACCCCCCTCACCTTCCTGGCATCCAAAGAATTAAACGCTATCTTTGAAAAAGCCTGGGAAACTCCGGAAAAGAAATTTCAGATCCCTAAGAGGGTCTTGGTTGCTTTTCCCTTCCCAGAGGAAGATAGAAAGAAATGGGAGTCCCGGCCGATAGTCGACGCCTCTGTCTCCAGGCTGTCCAAACAGGTGGTGCTGCCAGTCCCGGGATCTACCGCGTTGAAGGACCCGGCACATCGCAAGGTGGCTGCTACGCTAAAATCCATTTACACGGCTACTGGGGCTATATTACGGCCTACTATAGCCGGTGCTTGGATTGCAAAGGCTGTTGCCAGGTGGTCAATCACTTTGCAGGAGGAGTCGGCTCCACTGGATAGAGGTGACGTTGATTTATTTTTACGCCATATTCATGATTCTGCAGGGTTCCTGGTAGATTCCATGAAGGACCTGAGTTCCATGGCTGCGGGGATCTCCTCCATGTCTGTATCGGCTCGCAGGGGTCTCTGGCTGCGTCAATGGTCTGCGGACGCGGAATCCAGGAAAAGCGTGGAGGGCCTACCCTATACAGGTCAGGCTCTCTTTGGGGAGGTTCTGGATGCGTCGATTGTCACGGCTACCGCAGGTAAGTCTCCTTTTCTCCCCTCAGCTGCACTGGCTACGAAGAAGCCTTTTACACCAGCCATGTCACAGTCCTTTCGGCCTGCGAGGTCTAGAAGGAACAAGCCTTCGAATACCTTCTTCAGAGGTGATCGTGCCAAAGGAAAGAAACCTGCTCCCGCAGGTTCCCAAGCCCAGAAGCTCGCTTCTGAAACCCCTAAGTCCTCCGCATGACGGTGGACAGCTAGGCCTGGAGGAAGGTCAGGTGGGGGCGAGACTCCGGCAGTTCAACCACGTCTGGGTGTCAGCTGGCCTGGACTCCTGGGTCCTGGATATAGTGTCCAGGGGGTACAGACTGGAGTTTCAAGATCCCCCACCTCAGCGTTTCTTCAAGTCAGGCTTGCCGACTCTGCTGGCAAACAGAACAATTCTTCTGGAGGCCATCAGAAAATTGGTGGTGTCGGAGGCTATTGCTCCAGTTACACCTCAACAGTGAAACAAGGGTTATTATTCGAACCTTTTTGTGGTACCGAAACCTGATGGTTCGGTACGGCCTATTCTAAACTTAAAGTCTTTGAACCCTTATCTCAGGGAGTTCAAATTCAAGATGGAATCTCTGAGAGCTGTCATCTCAGAACTGACGGAGGGGGAGTTCCTGGTGTCGCTGGACATCAAGGACGCTTACCTCCACATTCCCCTTTGTTCGCCGCATCAGGCATACCTCAGGTTTGCACTGTTGGACGATCACTATCAGTTCCAGGTGCTGCCGTTTGGCCTCTCCACAGCATCAAGGATCTTCACCAAGGTGATGGCGGAGATGATGGTTCTCCGCAAACAGGGGGTGAACATAATTCCATATCTGGATGATCTCCTGATCAAGGCGTCGTCCAGGGAGAGGTTGTAGCGATCCATCGCGCTCACGACACAGCTGCTCAGGAAGCATGGTTGGATCCTGAACCTTCCAAAGTCTCATCTGGAGCCGACAAGGAGGCTGTCTTTCCTGGGAATGATCCTCGACACGGAAGTGCAGAGGGTATTTCTCCCAGTGGAGAAGGCATTAGTGATTTAATCAATGATCCGGGATGTCTTGAAGCCTACCCGGGTTTCGGTTCATCAATGCATCCGCCTTATGGGGAAGATGGTTGCCGCCTACGAGGCTCTGCAGTACGGCAGGTTTCATGCTCAACCTTTTCTGCTGGACCTATTGGACCAGTGGTCGGGCTCTCACCTACACATGCACAAGAGGATACTCCTGTCTCCAAAAGCTAGGATTTCACTCCTCTGGTGGCTACAACTTCCGCACCTTCTGGAAGGCCGAAGGTTCGGAATTCAGGACTGGATCCTTTTAACCACAGATGCAAGTCTAAGAGGTTGGGGAGCAGTCGCTCTGGGGAAAACCTTTCAAGGAAGGTGGTCGAATCAAGAATCCCTTCTTCCAATAAACATCCTGGAGCTAAGGGCCGTGTACAACGCCCTTCTGCAAGCAGCACCCCTTCTACAGGATCGGGCTGTTCAGGTGCAGTCGGACAACATGACCACTGTAGCCTACATAAACCGACAAGGCGGAACGAAGAGTAGGGCTGCAATGTCAGAGGTGTCAAGAATCCTCCTCTGGACGGAAAGGCACGCTGTAGCGGTGTCAGCAATCTTCATTCCAGGAGTAGACAACTGAGTAGAAGACTTCCTCAGCAGACAAGATCTCCATCCAGGGAAGTGGGGTCTACATCCGGAGGTGTTCGAGGAGGTAATCGGTTGGTGAGGTGTTCCTCACGTAGACATGATGGCCTCCCGCCTCAACAAGAAGCTGGGGAGGTACTGTTCCCGGTCAAGAGACCCTCAGGCAGTGGACGCACTGGTAACTCTGTGGGTGTTCCCGTCAGTGTATGTGTTCCCTCCACTTCCTCTGATTCCAAAGGTTCTTCAGCTGGTAAGAAGAACAAAGGTTCTGGCAATCCGCATTGCTCCGGACTGGCCAAGGAGGGCTTGGCATGCGGATCTACTGGATCTTCTGCTGGAAGATTGAAAGCCCTTACCTCTTCGGGAGGATCTGCTACTGTAGGGGTCCTTTGCCTATCAAGACTTACCACGGCTACGTTTGACGGCATGGCGGTTGAGCGCCAGATCTTAGCTCGGAAAGGTATCCCGAGTGAAGTCATCCCTACCCTGATTCAGGCTAGGAAGGGGGTAACGTCTAAACATTACCACCGTATTTGGAAAAAATATGTTTCTTGGTGTGAATCAAGAAGTTTTCCTGCAATGGAGTTTCAACTTGAACGTTTTCTCCTTTTCCTGCAGGCGGGAGTGGATGTGGGCCTGAGATTGGGATCCATCAAGGTCCAAATCTCTGCTTTGTCCATCTTTTTTCAAAAACAATTAGCTGTCCTCCCTGAGGTTCAGACCTTTTTGAAAGGGGTTCTGCACATCCAGCCTCCCTTTGTGGCGCCAACGGCACCCTGGAATCTAGATGTGGTGTTGCAGTTCCTACAATCAGCTTGGTTTGAGCCTCTACTGGATGCCGACATCAAGTTTCTCACGTGGAAGGCGGTCACTTTGTTGGCCTTGGCTTCTGCCCGATGCGTGTCGGAATTGGGGGCTTTATCTTGTAAAAGTCCTTATCTGATCTTCCATGAAGACAGGGCGGAACTTAGGATATGTCCACAGTTCCTGCCTAAGGTTCTATCGGCTTTCAATATCAACCAACCTATTGTGGTGCCAGTGGCTACTGACTCCTCAATTGCTTCAAAGGCCTTGGATGTTGTCAGGGCTTTGAAGATCTATGTGAAGAGGACAGCTCGTCATAGAAAAACTGACTCTCTCTTTGTCCTCTACGATCCCAAGAAAATTGGGTGTCCTGCTTCTACTCAGCCGATTTTGCGCTGGATCAGGTTCACTATCCAGCATGCGTATTCTACGGCGGGATTGCCGTGTCCGAAATCGGTTAAGGCCCACTCTACTCGTAAGGTGGGTTCTTCCTGGGCGGCTGCCCGGGATGTCTCGGCTTTACAGCTTTGCCGAGCTGCTACTTGGTCTGGTTCGAACACGTTTGCTAAGTTTTACCAGTTCGATACTTTGGCCTCTGATGACCTCAAGTTTGGTCAAGCAGTGTTGCAGGAGCCTCCGCGCTCTCCCTCCCGTTCTGGGAGCTTTGGTACATCCCCATGGTACTAATATGGACCCTGGCATCCTCTAGGACGTAAGAGAAAATAGGATTTTAATTACCTACCGGTAAATCCTTTCCTCGTAGTCCGTAGAGGATGCTGGGCGCCCGCCCATCGCTTCGTTTTCCTGCATTGGTTTTATAGTTCAGTACTGCCTGGTTCCTAGGTAAGTTCTGCGTTGTTTACTGTTTCAGTACTGTTTCAACTGTTGCTGAGTTTTCCGGCGTGTTAGCCGGATTTGTGTGATGTGTGAGCTGGTATGGATCTCGCCACTATCTGTGTATTTCCTTCTCTCGAAGTATGTCGTCTCCTCGGGCACAGTTTCTAGAGTCTGGTAGGAGGGGCATAGAGGGAGGAGCCAGCCCACAATATTAAACTCTTAAAGTGCCAATGGCTCCTGGTGGACCCGTCTATACCCCATGGTAGTAATATGCACCCCAGCATCCTCTACGGACTACGAGAAAAGGATTTACCGGTAGGTAATTAAAATCCTATTTTCTTATTATTAATTTTTAAATATTAATAAATGTGTGTTTTGGTCCTGGAAGTACAACATCGATATTGACCAATTTTTAATTGATTCAAAATAATGAAAACTGATCTTTAGTAAATTTCCCCCCAGGTGTATAAGGCACTGGCGTGTTTATAATCGGTGCAGTCCAGGGGGGCCACCACTGCACCCATTGTTTTTGACTACTTACCCCTCCGGAGTCCCGAGCCGACAGCAGCAGCACTGTAGAAATCAGCATTTTGCGCATGCCAGGTAGATAAATCACTGGAAAAATGGCCACCACGCCATTTTCACCGAGATCTGTGCATGTGCATTAGAGGCTGAACCCTTAGTGCGCAGACTTGACACCTCTACCGGCTAGAGAGTAGGGTGCCCGGATGGAGGAGACAGCACACAGACCTCCACCTCTTTTAAAGCTCCCCTGGTGAAACTGCTTCTGATTTGGAAGAAAAGCACAAAAAAAAAAAAAAAAGTAGCTTCACTGGTTCCTGCATCTTAGTTCAGGTGTCCATTCTGAAACACCTGAGGGTTGTTCAGAGGTCCAATGTGCGACCGATGTTACAATGTTGCGTTTTCGTAAGCAAGACACAGTTCTGAGACACGGATTGTAAGCATCTCAGTACTTAGAAGATAATTCCAAGTTGATCGCAGCAGGAAATTTTTTAGCAATTGGGCAAAACCATGTGCACTGCAGGGGGGGCAGATATAAAATGTGCAGAGAGAGTTAGATTTGGGTGGGGTGTGTTCAATCTGCAATCTAAATTGCAGTGTAAAAATAAAGCAGCCAGTATTTACCCTGCACAGAAACAAAATAACCCACCCAAATCTAACTCTCTCTGCAAATGTTCCATCTGCCCCCCCTGCAGTGCACATGGTTTTGCCCAACTGCTAAAAAATTTCCTGCTGCGATCAACTTGGAATTACCCCCTTAGTACACAACCTAGCAGCTTCAACATTTGCATATTTTCACACGGCTGGTGTGTAGAAAAGGAGCAGCCGCGAATCAATGCAATAGAAACTGATTCTGAGTTGGGTTCGAAGAAAAAAAAAAGAAAGCAAGAAACTCTGTATCTGGAACTTACCATGCTGCAATGCAAGTGGAGCAAATACACTTGTATATTTGCATGCAGGGTAAACATTGGCTGGTTTTGCATGTAGCTCACAAAAGCTGGCCAGCTTTATTTTACACCGCAATTTAGATTTGAGTTTAGACGCGCCCGTCCCAAATGTAAATCTCTCTGCTCGTGTTACATCACCTCCCCCCACCTGCAGTGCCGCATGGCTTATTTGGTTGCACTTTTAAATGCTTTTTATTTTGCGCTGCTTCCAACAGAGCCACATATAATAACGGCAGTCCTGATTTTGCCACAGGAGTCACGTAAGACTTTTCACTGTCTGCTGTGGGTTTATTATACCGGTTTTTGGTGTTACACGTGTGATCCCCATATTAATGAACTGTACTTTTGGGCTGACGTGTGACTCTCTCCCACAGAGCTGACAGTCACGATGGATCACTGTATCAGGTCGCTGTGTCTGGACCACAAGTATTGCAGTGTGACCTCTCCTATTACTACCCTCTCCTGCCACAGTATGATTTCCCATCCAGAGCCTTTATGTGGCTGTTCTGCTACAGCCCACCCGTGTGGTACCCACCACTCCATCCACGGACGGTAAGTACCCCTATCTCTTGCCAGAGACAAGGTTACTAAGCTGCTTCCAAATGTTACATTTACATATTAGATATTGTGCGCAGAATTCAACTGAAGGTGGGGTTTTCCTATTCAATTAGAGGAGAGAAAGTGAGACACAATGATTTCACTGGGACTTGCTCTGGCACTCTTGCGGCGCCCCCCTAAGGACTAATTAGGCAATCGGAAGTTTCCAATTAGCTTAATTAGTCTGTAATTACTCACCTTCCAAAGCGGATCCTTCTTCACCCAGCGTCGGGACACGGTCTCCTGCAGCAGCAGTGGAAGTATGTGAGGGTGTACATAAGTGTGTGTGACCCCCTGTCCCGCAGGCAGCAGCTGGGAGAATTACATCTGCCAGCAACCCCCTCTCCAGATCAAAGATGGAGGGGAGACCACTGGGAGCCACAGAGACCACCGGAGAGATAAGTTTTGTTTTTTTAGTCGGGCCGCAGGGTTTTCAAAGCTGCATTTAAAATTTTTTTATCAATACTGTAAGTATCAGGAGCGCGCATACCCTGGTAATCCAAAATTAGGCGCATGGTCCGCAAGTTGTTTTTTTGTTGTTGTGGTCAAGCCCAGCAGAATTCCCCCCTGTGCCTCTCTAACATCCAGTTGGTGCAGAGCAGCACCTCAAATCCTTTTTCCTTCTTAAATGAGGTCTTTGTGAATGGAACCACCAAATAGATTGAAATACTAATAACATTATTATATGTCTTCTGCGTGTGCCTGAGAACGTGAAATATAGGATAATGCAATCCCTACTGTACATTAGATGACTATCAGGAGTTACTGAAGAGTGGCTCATTGATTCCTAATGTAACATCAGAGCTGACTTCTAATAGCTGTAACAATGTACAGTGTAAGGGACCTATGTACTAAGACTTGCGGCGGGACAAGTGGCGTCCGAGTTTGCCAGGGATGTGCGGGATTCCGGGCCAAACTCAGATTTTTATTTTTTTAAAGTGACAGTCATTTACAAGGCATGGTTTAACGAGAAACATAGATTCCGTCAGCTGATACTCTAGTCTAACTGTTCAGGAGACCACACACGGGTGATAATAGAGCTGTGTGGAGCAGGTACTGATTACCCAGGCCCAGGCGTCTCTGGAGGACCCAGCAGGAGCTTGGCTCATATGGGGACGTGGAGTACAGTCTCCCAAGACTAGCCACACCCCTGCTCTAGTATAGGACCCATCTGACATCTTGTCGGCCACGCCCACATAGACCAAGAATTAACTAGTCTGAAAATGATTCATTCCATTTTAATCTTTATTGGACATCAGTGTAGTTTTGGGGACAATTATCCGTGTGACACCACAGTGCATGTGGCCAGCGATAGAACCACTTGTGGCCAAATCATGACACTATGACATTGGTGAATATTAATCGTCCTTTCACGCAGTTTCTCTTCTTTGCAGATGCTCATGGGCCGGCCATTACCCTTATTACACCAGCGTGACGTGTAAAAAGGTGGAATTATCGCCAACATTCCCGTGTCCAACCCCCATCATTAGACGTGAAACAGTGCTGGCACGCAGAGACCCCGACCAGTTTTATTACATGGGTGTGGTGAGACAAGAGGTAACCCGATAATCCGTGTATGATGTCATAATGTAACAAGGGAGAGGTAAAAGAGATTATAATGTTAATATAATATATATATAACATAATATTATTTTATATAAGAAAATATCTCTTTTATTTGTAATTTGCACCAAACTGTCAGTTGCACTGTACAAAGAGTAAACAATGTAAAATGACACAGCATACATAAAATAACATAGCATGTGTAAAGCACACAACAGTAAATCCATACACCAGAATCACATAGCAGAAGTACAAAACACAGGCAGTGAGTATGGCCTCGGACTGAGTAGACTGAGGGAGAGGGGGCAGGGGTAAGGCAAGCAGAGGTGAGTAACAGGGAGGGGAAGGCGATTCAGCACTCATGGAGCCTTTACTCAGCATATCGGTGATCACACAGTATCACAGTCGCACTGGGGAACATGGGACAGGCGTCAATGGATAGTACAAGGGTGATGACAAGAGGTAAGGTGACCCCTTGTCCAAGATCTGTGAGCTGATGGGTAAGTGTAGAGTTAAGAAGAGGCTAGTGGGTATTAATGAGAAGGTGAGTTTTTGTTGAGCCTTTGAAGTGATGGCTTGCTGAGCAAGTGAGTTCCAGGGAAGAGGAACACAGGAGGAGAAATCACGGAGGTGGAAGAGGAGGTGAGGTGGCAATCAGAGGAGGAGTGGAGAGGGTAGGCTGGGGGCATGGACAGAAATGAGGTTGGAGATGCAGGTGGGCATAGAGCAACTGATGGCTTTATATGCGATTGTGAGGAGTTTGAACTTTACTCCCAGGGGGAGATAGGTAGCCAGTGAAGCAGTTTGCAGAGTGGTGGGTGCCGGGGATGAGCTTTGGGAGAGTTAAGCAGCAGCATTTAAGATTGGGCAAAGTGGGAAAGAGGAGATAGGGGGAGACCAGAGAGATGGAGGTGGGATAAGTGCATGGAGAAGCGTTTTGGTGGCATCAGTGGTGAGAAAGGGCCTGATCCTAGAGATGTTACAGAGGAGGAAGTAGCCGCAAGGTTGCAATATATGTTGGGTATGGGGAGTGAAGGAGAGAGTCACAACTGGCACTCAGTCAGAGGACTTGGGGTACAGAGGAGAGAGTGACATTATCAATAGAAAGAGGGGATCCTGTTTTGTTCATATTAAGTTTAAGAAAGTGCTGAGACATCCAGAACATGGTGGCAGATAGGCAGATAGAGAGATGAGAGCACTTCGGGGGTGAGCAGTATATCTGATTGTCATCAGCATGAAACTAGAACTGTAGACTGAAGGAGTGGATGAACGTTCCAAGGGAGGAAGTGCAGAGATAAGAGGAGGGAGCCAAGATGGGAACCTTTGGGGACAGACAGCAACAGGTAGAGGAAGAGTGGGGGAGGTGAAGTCAGTAATAGAGACAGGAGAGGAGCTGTTAGAGAGGTTAAGAGGATAACCATGAGAGCTCAGAGTAACAGTGACCGATGGAATGGGTAGGACCCGGCCGCCTGCAATTCATACTACACCCGTGTGAAGAAGTGAGTAGCGAGAAGAGGATGCAGTGGTGGGGGTAGCAGGAGGACAGGGCAGGAATGCAGATAGGGGAGAGAGGGGGTGGTAAGAGATGAATGGTCACCATCTGAGCATAGCTATATTAGCGTGGTTGGATGATGACTGCACATATGCGCAGACCCCCCCTGCAGTGCATATGGTTTTGGCCAACTGCTAACAAATTTGCTGCTGCGATCAACTCTGAATTACCCCCATTGTTCCTGTAAAATACCTAGGAGCATATTTACCAAAGTTTGGGTTTTTAACAAGTGGAGATGTTGCTCATAGCAACCAGATTCTAGCTATTATCTTCTAGGAAGGTGCTAGATAAATAAGTAGAATAAAATTGGCTGCTACGGGCAACATCTACACTTTTAAAAACCCACACTTTAGTAAATATACCCCCCTCATGTTTTAAGATCATGTCTAGTACCAAACCACCACAACCCCTTACATACTGCACCTTTCACCGTTCCTGCCAATAGTTTATTACAGTTCCTGTCTCCCTGCTCAACCCCCTTCACCTGTGCACTGCTGCTAATCTGAACCCCATTTCTCTTGGCACCAGGAGAAACCGGGGCTGTTTCTAATTGAGTTTACCAAGCCGAGTTCGGAGGGTGAACGGTACACCGCCACGCTGCAGCAGACGAGTGTTGCTGACATTATCCAGTATGACGAAGCGCTGAGGCAGGCTATAACTCCCGGAGACAACGTCCTAGCCCCCTGGGAAGCAGAGCAGGCCAGATATGGGCCAGGGACGGTTATTTCAGGCCTGGAGACCAGAGATCCTCTACGCGGTACGGCTCAATTTAATCTCTATCATCCTCATTGCACAGGCATACACTGGAGCGCTGTATAGGCAGAGTTATTTTCTCATGTACACAGTATTGTGTGTTAGCCTCTGACTATTATAAGTCTATCAGGGCCCACTCCTGTAAATCACGCAACAAATTAAAAAAAACAAACAAACATTAATTGGGACAAAATTAATTTTGTCAATTTGCAGAAAGGATTAAGGTGGTCATTCCGAGTTGTTCGCTAGCTGCATTTGTTCGCAGCGCAGCGATCAGGCTGCAATATGGCAGTTCTGCGCATGCGTATGCGGCGCAATGCGCACTCACGAAGTACGGGCACAACGAACGATGCAGTTTTGCACACGGTCTAGCGATGCATTTCAGTCGCACTGGTTGCCGCAGAGTGATTGACATGAAGTGGACGTTTCTGGGTGGCAACTGACCGTTTTCAGGGAGTGTTCAGAAAAACGCAGGCGTGCCAGGGAAAATGCAGGCGTGGCTGGGCAAACGCTGGGCGGGTGTGTGACGTCAAATCCGGAACTGAATAGTCTGAAGTGAGTAGGTTTTAAGCTACTCTGAAACTACACAAAAATTTTTTGCAGGCACTCTGCGATACAATCGTTCGCACTTCTGCTAAGCTAAAATACACTCCCAGTGGGCGGCAGCATAGCGTTTGCACGGCTGCTAAAAACTGCTAGCGAATCTCTTTTTTCTGTTCCCCATTTCTGTGTGAAAAATCTTCAATAAAAATTTAATGTTTAAAAAAAAAAAACTGCTAGCGAGCGATCAACTCGGAATAACCCCCTAAGTACAGATATAAATAAATGACGTCACTTCACTAATTTAACCAGTACAAATAAATCCCCAAAACTGTGTTGAAATAAATGTAGCAATCACTAAACTATTTAAATGCTGATGTGCAATATTACCCGATATTCGCCATATACCGTCTTTGATATATTGCTTTGTCTCTATTCAAATTCATAACATGATCTAAATATTTTATGCAGCTACTGAGGACGAGGAGCTGACAGTTAGTTTTTGGAATGGCAAAAAGGCCAAAGTCCCTCTTATAGTGGCTGTGTGGATCTCCCCATCTCTTCACCGGAGGATCGTAGACAGACTTCACCACCCCATCAGTAGCCACCAGTATCACCAGGAGAGTGAGCAGAGCACCACAACCTATGTCATCACCGACCGCTGTACCCAGATACCTGTCCCAATGTGCTTAGCCAACCACGTCCACAAACACCGCTGGAACCACTGCACCGCCTACCCACAGCCCACCCATCAGCACTGCTCCTGTTGCTGCTTCCCAAACCATTCGTCATGCACCTGTTGCTACGACCCCAAGTGCCAGGACTGGTGGCCCCTCTCACCTAGGACCAGTGTTTACATCCAGGGTAAAAAGGATCCAGATGATGACAGTAGACTGCATTCAATCATGAAAGGAAGAGAGAGCCCCGGACGAGAAGGCCACCGGTTTTCATCGTCGTCGGAGACTGAAGAAGAGGAGTCTTTGGAGGATGAGGAGAGTGAGAATGAAACATGCCTGTCTAAGACCACGCAGAGCACCATGGTGGACAGTTCTGTGAACACAGATTCCAGCCTATGGGATAAGCCAAGGCTGGACATAAGCGAGCGGCCCGACTGGAAATACTGGAAGCATAGCCAGCCAGAACCCTTCTATAAAAAGCCAGGTATGCGACCTCTTATGTATATGGAGAATAATGGATTTTACCGTTTATATACACAGCTCTAAACATAAGATCAGTTATTAGAGATCTCTCCGACCAATGGCTCTCCTCCGCTGACACCTCAGCCTGGCAAAATAATTCTGTCTCTTACAGGAATTATGAAATCCAAGAATAAAGCATCCACATTGGATTCGAGGGCCACACTATCTGACATTGTTGGATTGTCCAATCAGAGTGCTCTGTTTGAAACAATATCAACTTCGCCAGCTAGACGCCTATCCATGAAAGATGTTCTGACGCACACAGATTTTTACCCCTCTGAGAAAGTAAGTAAATAGTGCATGAGTGCAAATTGTTGTTTGTGTAATGAAATAATAATCAAGAGAAAGCAGCTTACAGTATCTACAGACTAGGGCAGGCATGTCAAACTCAAAATCCCACCCAGTTCAAACAATCAAGGTCTAAAGGGGGGTACACACGGAGAGATCCGTGCTTAATTTCTAAACAATCTGACTAGATTGCTTATTATTATTACATTTTATTTACAAGCTTAGAAGAGAAGCATACATTGCTCCGTGTGTATGACCCATAGCGATAGCGATGCGCGGCCCAACGTATCGCTATGGCCGGTTCTAGATTGGCCTGCATGCAGGCAAAATCTAGTTACATCACTCACTTCACCGCTGGGTGAAGTGAGCGACCCCCCCTTTTGTTAGCAGTTGGGCAAAACCATGTGCGCTGCAGGGGAGGCAGATGTAACATGTGCAGAGAGAGTTAGATTTGGGTGGGTTATTTTGTTTCTGTGCAGGGTAAATACTGGCTGCTTTATATCTACACTGCAATTTAGATTTCAGTTCAAACACACCCCACCCAAATCTAACTCTCTCTCTGCACATGTTACATCTGCCCCACCTGCAGTGCACATGGGGGGTAATTCTGAGTTGATCGCAGCAGGATCTTTGTTAGCAGTTGGGCAAAACCATGTGCACTGCAGGGGAGGCAGATATAACATGTGCAGAGAGAGTTAGATTTGGGTGGGGTGTGTTTGAACTGAAATCTAAATTGCAGTGTAGATATAAAGCAGCCAGTATTTACCCTGCACAGAAACAAAATAACCCACCCAAATCTAACTCTCTCTGCACATGTTACATCTGCCTCCCCTGCAGCGCACATGGTTTTGCCCAACTGCTAACAAAGATCCTGCTGCGATCAACTCAGAATTACCCCCATGGTTTTGCTGAACTGCTATTGTCCTGTGCCATCAGTCATTTAAGCTTGAATGGACTCATCATCAGTCCCCTTTAGAGCAGCTACCTCGCTGGAGTTTTATTGGTTTGCTCAGTAAAAACGAGGTCATCTAGTTTCCATCAGTAGAGTTCAAGAACGTTAGCCTGCTGTGCACAGGAAAAATTAATCTAAAAGTTGTATCATACATAGTAAAATCAATGTGAGGAATCACTGGCTAAACATTATCTGATTAGTAACAGAGCTGTTATTTCATTAACATCCTTCCAGTTCTACATCAGTGAAAACCAATGTTCTCTATAATATCCATTTCCCAGCAACAGGCGTCTCTTGTGGCCGAAGGTTTCAGAGACTCAGAATTTGAAAAGCTGCGCAACAAGACGACTCTGGAGAAGCGACAAAATAAAATAAAGCATAATAAATGGGAGCAGAAGAGGGAAGAAGATGCCGGACAGAAGTACAGTGACAGCCAGGAGGCTCACAGGTACAGTGAAAGCCGGGAGACACAGGTACAGTGACAGCCGGGAGACTCACAGGTACAGTGACAGCCGGGAGACTCACAGGTACAGTGACAGCCGGGAGACTCACAGGTACAGTGACAGCCGGGAGACACAGGTACAGTGACAGCCGGGAGACTCACAGGTACAGTGACAGCCGGGAGACTCACAGGTACAGTGACAGCCGGGAGACTCACAGGTACAGTGACAGCCGGGAGACTCACAGGTACAGTGACAGCCGGGAGACTCACAGGTACAGTGACAGCCGGGAGACACACAGGTACAGTGACAGCCGGGAGACTCACAGGTACAGTGACAGCCGGGAGACTCACAGGTACAGTGACAGCCGGGAGACTCACAGGTACAGTGACAGCCGGGAGACTCACAGGTACAGTGACAGCCGGGAGACTCACAGGTACAGTGACAGCCGGGAGACTCACAGGTACAGTGACAGCCGGGAGACTCACAGGTACAGTGACAGCCGGGAGACTCACAGGTACAGTGACAGCCGGGAGACTCACAGGTACAGTGACAGCCGGGAGACACAGGTACAGTGACAGCCAGTAGGCTCACAGGTACAGTGACAGCCGGGAGACTTACAGGTACAGTGACAGCCGGGAGACACAGGTACAGTGACAGCCAGGAGACTCACAGGTACAGTGACAGCCGGGAGACTCACAGGTACAGTGACAGCCGGGAGACTCACAGGTACAGTGACAGCCGGGAGACTCACAGGTACAGTGACAGCCGGGAGACTCACAGGTACAGTGACAGCCGGGAGACTCACAGGTACAGTGACAGCCGGGAGACACAGGTACAGTGACAGCCAGTAGGCTCACAGGTACAGTGACAGCCGGGAGACACAGGTACAGTGACAGCCGGGAGACACAGGCACAGTGACAGCCAGTAGGCTCACAGGTACAGTGACAGCCGGGAGACTCACAGGTACAGTGACAGCCGGGAGGCTCACAGGTACAGTGACAGCCGGGAGGCTCACAGGTACAGTGTGTCAAAGTCAGAAAAATATCTCTATACACACTGCCATATTTGCACCTCACACTGGTCCGCGCTGCGCATGCGTGCGCTCTCCCGTGAAGGCGCATACCCGCTGTTGCGTGCACCCGCTGGTGCACGGTATGCGTATTTACGGTAAAGTTTGTGTAGTCGTAGCGTGCGACTCAATCGTTACACATTTTCACAAATAATGTATTTTATAGATCATGGTCCCTTTGATAGATTCTGAAAGTTTGGTTAATATAGAATGTTTATGAACAGAGGAATCCCTCTTTGTTTGATACGAAGGGTCAGATAGGAGTAATACAGTGGTGTTTAGTATCCATCGGAAGAATATTTAATTAGAAATATTCCGGTGTTGGTTTGAAGCAGATCAATCGCTCGTGCGAATAGTTATGGACATAAGAAGTTTATGAATATTTACTTTATTTGCACTTTATTACCCATGCGGCGGGAAACCCAGTTTCCCTCCCACCTGAGCAGTTGGAAATAGTCACGGCCCACCTGTATGAATCAACCTATGACCTTTTGTTATAATGCGAAGCCGAATTCCTGTGTCCAATGAACAATGAGATTGTAGGGACCATTGAATTGTATTGTGTGTGGGGCATAAATAGCAGGCCGACCATATCCAACTTCACTCTCTTCAACGGTTCTCATTGCTGATAATCGGGAGCTGGATATCGAGGCGCATGCGATCGTTCCCCTTGTGCGTAAGTTCTCTCCGTAATCATATTGTCTTACTGTGAGCCATTTCTCTCTCTCCCTCTCTTCTCTTTCTCTCGTATTTTTCCTTGATTAGACTTAATTGTATTGTATTGTATTTCCCTGTGTAGTTATCTGGTTAGTTGGTTTATGTTATATTGTAGTGTATGCTTTGTACTGTGATTCTTTTTGCAAGTATAATAGTCATAATACATATAATAGGTTTCGGACCCTAAGCCCAGGTATCTGTGTATTCTTTATAGTGTTAAGTATTCCCTGAGCATCGGTGACGCTCAAGCAGCTTTGTAGTTAATCAGGTTACACAAGGTTGCACTTACACTTTGGCCCTCATTCCGAGTTGATCGGTCGCAAGGCGAATTTAGCAGAGTTTTTTTTTTAAATAGAGTAATTTTTATTCAACAGTGTTTTATATATACAGACATTTCAGTGTACACTGGGAAGCATATTGGGGTTACACGTTATTCAAAGCAATATTGTCTCCAAGGATAAACGTATATTTATACTGATACGAATAACAATTCCCATTTTTTCAGTTCCCGTGCAATCTTCCCACCATATACATATTTTCTGAGGTCTGTAACCAGGTCATTTTTCGCATACTTAACATTTTGTATTTCCTCCCTCCCCCCCTCCCAGGACCTGTGTTAAAGGTTACCCCGTCTATCAGGCCCTGAGTATCCCCCAACCCCTCTACCCCGAACAAACCCTTTAACTAACTTAAGCCTAGTTACCTAACATATGCGTGATGTGGTGTGGCGACCAGATATGTATACAGCTATAATGGAGGAAAGGTGAAGGTCCGACTCAGCGCCCCAGGGCCCTAATATCGCTCCACGGCGAAGGTCAGTGCCTCTAAGTCCTAAGGGCAAGGGATGAGTATGTGGAATTAATCCAAGGAGACCATATCTTCTCGTATTTGGTAAGGGCGTTAAATTTCATGTAGACATAACGTTCTTTTATTAGAGTATCGTTTACCAAACCTTTAAAAGCATGTATCGTGGGAGGTCGCGGGGCCATCCACGTCCGCGCGATGCACACCTTTGCAAGGGCGCACATGCTGCGGGCGTATAAGTCTTCCCAGCGGGACCCAGAATCGGGGTCTCCCACCCCCAGAATGCAGAATTTCGGAGTCAGCAAGCTTCTCTGTATCCCCGTATGTTCCAGAATCGACCCGACCCCAGCCCAGAGCACCTGCAGCAGCGGGCATTCCCATGTAAGGTGCCAGAATGTGCCTCCGGCATCCCCGCACTTGGGGCAAGCACCAGCGCTATCTGTCCTAAATCTGGCCAGCCTGCTCGGAGTCATGTATGATCTATGTAGAATAAAAAGCTGTATCTGTTGAAACCGCAGCGATTTGGTGACCTGACTCGGGTTACCCAGGGCGCCCTCCCAGTCCTCCCCGTCCATGGGACCTACGTCACTCTCCCATCTCTCCCTAAGGCTTGAGAGCGGGTCTGCATGTGTCGTTTGAAGGAGATACGAGTAGGTGAAGGAGATCACCTTAACTCGGCCCAGTGAATGTAGAAATGCTTTCATGGGGAAGGGGAAAAGCGTTGGGGAAGAATCTGCGAATTGCGCCTGCAGGGCATGCCTCAGTTGTAAGAATCTATAGAAGTGGGAATTCGGGAGACCAAACTCCTCTTTCAATTGCTGGAATGATTTTAACGTGCCATTGCTGTATAGCTGGGACACCGAAACTATCAAGTACGGAGCCCATACCTCCTCACCCCCCAGGGACCCCAGTTCACTAAGAGATCTGGAGTGCCACAGAGAGGTGTCCGGGTCCGTTCCCTCATACCCAAGTAGGACCTTCAATGCCAACCATATCTTCAGAGCCTGGAAGACAATTGGAGGTGGAATTTAGCAGAGTTACACACGCTAAGCCGCCGCCTACTGGGAGTGAATCTTAGCTTCTTAAAATTGCGACCGATGTATTCGCAATATTGCGATTACTAACTACTTAGCAGTTTCAGTGTAGCTCCAGACTTACTCTGCCTGTGCGATCATTTCAGTGCTTGTCGTTCCTGGTTGACGTCACAAACACACCCAGCGTTCGCCCAGGCACTCCCACCGTTTCCCCGGCCACTCCTGCGTTTTTTCCGGAAACGGTAGCGTTTTCAGCCACACGCCCCTGAAACGCCATGTTTCCGCCCAGTAACACCCATTTCCTGTCAATCACATTACGATCGCCGGAGCGAAGAAAAAGCCGTGAGTAAAAATACTTTCATCATAGTAAAGTTACTTGGCGCAGTCGCAGTGCGAACATTGCGCATGCGTACTAAGCGGATTTTCACTGCGTTGCGATGAAAAATACCGAGCGAACAACTCGGAATGAGGGCCTTTGTCTCTACATTAAGGTTTGCTGTGTATTTCATTACTAAAGGTATAGATATAAAGGTTTAACGTTGTGAGCGTCTGCATCGCTGGTGATCTCCTCGTGGTCCCGAGCGCCGCTACGCTATAGCGAATCATTACGATAAGTCAACAGCCAATAGTCTGCCTGCCTGCGATCACTTGGCCGTGAGTGAACGTGACGCCTGAGCGTCTCGATCACGGCTAAGCGATCGATACGCAACTTGCGTACCCTTACGGTACTTCTTACGTAGATAGCGTACAGTGTTCTTAGACCTCATAAAGGGTTATATACACGATAAATATTCAGCTTTATCAATTGGCGGCTCGTCCTGTCCTTCACATATCTGCACTAGGTAGATCAGCAGACATTATCCCTCAGCAAAGGGCGGGAGGTTGTCTCGTAGTGCTGACGGGATAAGCGTCTGCTTCGCTTAGATAAAAGAGTGCTGAAGGAATCCGGGAACCGGAGGTAAGAACAAAACGCTAGTGTCTTTTAAAACTGTATTTTTCTGTCTTGCGTACACACGCACGCACACATATATATCTGCATTTCTTTTTCTTTTTCATTTTCGTATATCACTCTCCTGTCTGCCAGTTTTATAGTCGATAGAAGTGCTAAAAAAAGATTTGCCGTTATTTCATAGTTTAAGAGTAAAGGTAATATAGTTAAAAGATAGACAAACACACAGTTTTGCCTGGGAGATAAGGCGAAGTCAGTGTGTTGTGTGGTAGATGACCAGGGATCATCTACATTGATAAAAATATAAATTGTGTTACGGTGGATCTTTGCTTTGCGTACACGTGTCCCTAACAAAAGACTTGTGTACGCAATCCAAAGGCAGACGCACGCAGCGTACATTACGCAACGGAGCGTCCGGTTACGCCCACGTAGCTCAAGTCACGATAAGTTGATTTTTAACGCAACGCGATAAGTAACGCAAAGCGGTAAATAGCGCCACAGGCGATAAATAACGCAAGTCTATTTTTGGAAATCCAAAATTTAAATTAACAGATCCTGCTCCTAATTGGTAACACAGCTGGGCTAAAGAAAAATTTCTGCGCAGAAATAGAAATAGAAGCAAAAGTGTACATGTGATGAGTGAGTGTTTTTGTATTACATAAGTTTATATAACTTAAAGGTTGAACCACAAGAAAAGTCGAGTACTCGTGAGGTACACGCGTGTAAGTGACGTGCACGGTGGCTAGGGAGGCATCCTTGGTTAAACATAATATTTGAGCATTAGAGTATAGCGGACCAGTATAGAACAAGACCAGGAGGTCAGACCAGGAGGTCGTACAGAACAAGACCAGGAGGTCATAGTAGACCAGCAGGTCCAGGTACAGTAAACAGGGAAGTCCGCTATACAGTTCAGAGGCACAACACCAAAAGAAGGGTTGGTGCAAGACCCATATAGGCCGTACAAGCTCTGGCTGAAGGAATTCGCAGTCGTAAGTTTCGATTCCATTGGTCTTTCCGTACACAAGCTTAGTTGTTTGTGTACTGAACGACTGGACCGCACGTAATTGTGTACAGTAGTTTGTAATCTGACCTAGTACCATTAGAGTAAAGGGGTCACAAACGCTATTTGTACATTCTGACGTGATTTGTGTAATTTTTTATTTTTCAAGAAGGGAAGTTCGCTGGTCACTCAGGAACTATCTGACAAACCTCACCTTTACTGGAAAGAGTAAGTGTTCTGCGGATAACCCTCGCATGTTCCAGTAAACAACGGTTTTTATAGGTGCCCTGGGTCGAGTGCGCCAGCACCATATCGGTGTGATCAGGTCGCATTGGTCGGCGTGGGCGAGTGAGTGGGGTACTCGGTAAACCGCCACCGTCAGCCTATTGTGAACAATCTGGTTTTCTGTAAGGGTTCGCTGAAGACCTTGATATAGAGATTAGAGGTAGAGCAAGCAACGCCTGCAGAGTTATGGGGGCCAGTTGTTCAGGTAGGGGGCGATCAACCTCGGTTCGGGTTGATTCAGTGGTCCGACCAATTGGGTCGGCCAGGTATATCATGTGTGAGAAATATGGAAGTCACACAGAGGTTTTATGTGATGAATGGGAGAGAATGACGGTACAAGACCGGGAGAAATTCCCAAGAATAGGTAGCTTCAGCCCAGAGGTGTTACAAAATTTAAGGAGGAGGATATGTCTCATAAAATCAACAAAGAGACGAGTTCAGCATTATGATTATTTACAGTTGTGGCAACAGGAAGGTGAGATACAGAGAGGTTTGGCTCAGGCGGCGGGATCTGGCTCTAACAGAAAACTGATTGCCACGGCCCCGCCGCCACCATATATATCAGGAGAGAAGTTGATTACGGAGAAAGACGCACTAAGGTGTAACACAAAATCACTTAGTAACTGTGTAAATGTTAATGATAATGTTAACCCATTAACCCATGCAAGTATTAACCCGTGCAAGTTGTACCCTGTTTTGAACTTTCCTCAGGAGTGTGATCAAGAGGACGAAGCGACAACGATTTCAGCGCTCTCTCTAGCAGCCACCATAGCAGAGACCACAGTAGGCACAGCAACACCCACGAGATTAGTAAAGGCCCCTAGCGGAGGGATAGGTGAGGTCGTATCAACTGGTAAGTACGGCACCATGCATTATGCTGAGACTATTTCACCACAAGCTGTAGAATCTACACAGAATGAGGTTGTTAGAATTACTCCTGTTAGGGTAATAGCAGTTCCCAATGGGAAAACAGATGTATCAGGAGCCACTCCCATAAGGAACATTGCCATGTACAGCCCATTTTCCCGAATGGAATTAAGGACCATAGTGTCTGAATTCCCTGACCCTAGAAAAGATTTAGTTGCCAGCCAAAAATACATCACAGACTTAGGAAACACTTTAGAGCCCAATAATAAAGATTGGCAGATATTGCTAAAAGCTTGTTTACCCTCCAATGTCGACTCAGCTCAATTTTTAGCTGATTGTGGACTAGATCTGGATGTACCTCTTACAGATGTGTACAACAAAGATAACGTAAGAAGGATAAACTTACAGTTAAAGGAGCATTTCCCAGCAGTTGTTAAATGGAACAAAATATTTTCCATTAAACAAAAAGAGTCAGAAACAGCTGCAGAATATTTTCACCGGGCACTATTAGAAATGGCAAAGTACACTGGTATAGAGGACATTAGGACAAATCCAAACCATCGAGAAGTAGCAGTATCTGTACTAATGGATGGTTTGAAGGAAACATTAAAGGCAAGGGTACAGACCACGCAACCATGTTGGCGAGGTCTGTCAGTGTCCACTTTGAGAGAGGCTGCTATTGATCATGACCGAAACATCACCAGACACAGGGAGTCGCAGAGTGATAAGCTAATATCAGTAAGTATACAGGCCCTGACCACAAAGCAGCCTGCGTATGTACCATCCAACCCTGTGGGTAAGTCAACTATGATAACATGTTATTCTTGTCAAAGACAGGGACACTATGCACGAGACTGTAGAGCGAAAAATTCGCAAAGATCATACCAACCCCCTAGACAACGACACGACACACGACATTGGGAGCAAGGTCCGCAGAAACGGAGTTATGAGCCACATACAGGGGAAACAAAAAGATATCCCCCACACAGAGATTGGCATGCCTCTGGTAGTTCCCAACTATCTCCCTCACAAATAGTTGCTGCCAGCGGGATTCAGGGAGGTCACCATACCCAATAGGGGTGTGGCCATACCTGTAATCTGCAGCCAGTGAAATTGATTGCCAACCTTGAAAGTGAACCCGAGGTCGCAATCAATGTAGCTGGTAAAACTTTAAACTTTCTTGTAGACACAGGGGCGGCCAAGTCAGGGATAAATTCGACAGTGGGCATGAGAACAACTGGTAGGACAATTCCAGCCATGGGAGTAACAGGAGTAGTCCAGCACTACCCTGTTAGCAAACCAGCCGAGATTACAATAGGGCCTTTGCATACCAAGCATTCCTTTTTGCTGGCTGCATCGGCACCAACCAATCTCCTGGGAAGAGACTTACTGTGTAAAATGGGGTGCGTCATTTATTGTACTCCTGAAGGTGTATTCTTGGACATACCTGAGAATCACGCTCAGGAAGTGCGAGACATGTTAGACTCCCCATCAAAATTAATGTCACATACCATTATGACAAATAGGAATCCATCCCAAGTAGAAGAGATGACATCTCAGATACCAGAGTCACTTTGGACAAAAGACGGACAGGACACTGGATTAATGGCAAACGTAGCTCCAGTAGTTGTACAAGTAAAAGATGGTAGGATAGCTCCAAAAATCCCACAGTATCCTCTGAAGCCAGAGGTGGAATTAGGAGTTTACCCAGTAATAGAGCGCTTGCTACAACAGGGCATTCTGGTAAGAACGTCCAGCACTGCCAATAGTCCCATCTTCCCTGTTAAAAAGAGTGGGGGGAGGGGTTACAGGCTAGTGCAGGATCTAAGGGGGATTAACAAAATAGTTGAGAGTCAGTTCCCCGTAGTGCCAAATCCAGCTGTCATCCTAATGCAAATCCCTCCCACTGCCAAATTTTTCACTGTTATTGACCTCTGCTCCGCTTTCTTCTCGGTACCTCTGCACCCTGACAGCCAATATTTGTTTGCATTCACATACAGAGGAGTCCAATACACGTGGACTCGATTACCCCAAGGTTTCATAGATAGTCCAAGTATATTTTCTCAGGCTTTGCATGATTGTTTACAGTCTTTCCAACCAGACAGTGGATCAGTATTGATACAGTATGTGGACGATTTATTACTGTGTTCAGATTCACTGGAAGCATCTCTGAAGGATACGAAACAGCTCCTGTTTCATCTTTCAGACACCGGACACAAGGTGTCCAAAGACAAGTTGCAATTATGCCAAACTAAGGTAAAATATTTGGGACACTGTCTAACACAAGGACTGAGACACCTGACCGCTGATAGAATCCAAGCAATTAGAGACATGACCCTGCCACAAACCCAGCAACAGATCAGAACGTTTTTAGGAATGTGTGGGTATTGCCGTAATTGGATCCCAGGGTTTTCCATTTTAGCGTTACCTTTGCAGGAAATGGTCTCCTCAAACAAACCTGATAGGATTTCGCATACAGACGAGTCCGAAACAGCATTTGAGAGACTCAAACAGTGCCTAACGCAGGCACCAGCACTAGGTATGCCAGACTATGGGAAACCCTTTGAACTATACGGAACAGAAAGTGCTGGTTGCGCGGCAGGCGTACTAACCCAAAAACACGGTGATGCCAGCAGGCCAGTTGCATACTACAGCGCTCAGCTAGATACGGTAGCGCGATCCCTCCCCACTTGCTTGCGAAGCGTGGCTGCAATAGCATTGCTAGTGACAAAAAGCGAAGATGTCGTGCTAGGCCACAACCTCACAATCCATACGCCACATGCGGTATCAGCCTTATTGAATTCTGCCCAAACCAGACACGTCTCATCAGCGAGGTTTACAAGATGGGAATTAGCACTAATGGCCCCCGTAAACATCACCATAAGGAGATGCAGTGCATTAAATCCTGCAACATATCTCCCAGGTGTGCCTGGTCAGGCACAAAGGGTGGAAGGTGAGAGTGCTGGGGAAGGAGGATTTAATACAAAGGAAGATACACATGATTGTATGGAATATTTGACCCAAAATTTTACCGCAAGGCCTGACATCAGTGACAACCCACTGGAAGATGCAGAACTCACGTTCTACACGGACGGTAGTTGTCACAGACAGTCAGACTCGGGAGACTTGTGTACTGGATACGCAGTCGTAGATGACCAAGACACCATAGAAGCGGAACCGCTAGGCCCACCTCACTCAGCCCAGGTTGCTGAACTGGTCGCCCTAACCAGAGCATGTGAATTGGCTAAGGGTAAGTCAGCCAATATCTACACCGATTCTAGATACGCATTCGGGGTAGTCCATGATTTCGAAGCCCTATGGCGCCTCAGAAATTTCATGACGGCAGCTGGTACACCGGTAGCGCATGCAGCTCACATAAAAAGGCTTCTAACAGCGATACAGGAACCCGACAGAGTGGCTGTTATCAAATGTAAAGCACATACATATAGCCAAGACCCGGTATCACTTGGTAACAGCCGAGCAGACGAAGCTGCTAAGTTAGCAGCTGCTACCCCCATACAGACAGACACCACACAACTGATGGTATTCAATACCATCAACACACAGAAGTTGTGTAAAATGCAAAATTTGTGTTCCACACAGGAAAAGGCAGTCTGGAAGGCAAAGGGATGTGGCCAAGAGTCCTCAGGACTCTGGACGGATGGACATGGTAAACCAGTGGCCCCCAGAGCATATCTTCCATGTCTGGCTGAAGCAGCTCACGGGCTGACTCATCTAGGCAAGGAGGGAATGTGTAAATTGGTAAGAGCATATTGGTGCGCCCCAGGATTCTCCTCTCATGCGAGTAAAAGAGCAATGTCATGCCTTACCTGTCTGAGAAAGAATATTGGAAAGGCAATACCTACAGAACCATCCCATATCCCACCTGCCGGCGGCCCTTTCCAGGTAATACAAATTGACTTCATTCAATTACCCCCTTGTCGGAATTTGAAATATGTACTTGTCTGTATAGATGTTTTCTCGAATTGGGTCGAAGCATTTCCTGCAGCTACAAATACCGCTATGTTTACAGCTAAGAAAATTGTGCAGGAATTTGTATGTAGATATGGTATCCCTAGAATAATCGAAAGTGATAGGGGTACCCATTTTACAGGTGATGTCTTTCAAGGAATGTGTAAGTTGATGGGAATTGATAGCAAGCTGCACACTCCGTACCGTCCACAGGCGAGTGCGAAGGTCGAAAGAGTGAACAGCACTATTAAAAATAAATTGAGTAAAGTGATGGCAGAGACAGGATTGACATGGCCAGAAGCTTTACCCATTGTATTGTACAGTATCAGAACCACTCCCAGGTCCCCTCTTAATCTGTCCCCCTTTGAAATCTTATTTGGTCGACAACCGCATGTCATGATTAACCCTCAGGATGATTTGAAATGTAACAATGAAGTAACTGTAAAGTACTTGATTAACATGAGTAAACAGTTAAGGAATCAAAATGATAATCTAAAGTTGGTGATTCCTGATCTACCTGATAGTAGTTGTCATGACATTGAACCTGGGGATTATGTAATGATACGAAATTTTCTACGCTCAGGTTGCCTTATTGACAGATGGGAAGGACCATACCAGGTCTTATTGACTAGCACTACAGCATTGAAGGTTGCTGAGAGAGAGACTTGGGTCCATTCATCCCACTGCAAGAAGGTTGCTGATCCAGAGAAGTCCCGTGATAAGGAACAGACGGTAGAGGTTGTATCACTGGAGTGTCTGTTCCAGGAGGACTGAGGCGGCACCTGAGCCTTGAAGACCGAGAGCTGTTGTCGACTCCCCACTCCCTTTTATTGTTTTTCTCCACTTCCCATCCCCTATCCCTCAAATGTATTTTTCCTCCTTCTCATTCTTCTTCGTCTCCTCCTCAAAGATGGACTTGCCCCAAGAGACTGTGATCCGGATTTTCCTGTTGACCATGATGTTGACCAGAGCAGTCTGTTCCGGCGAGAGTACCATGGAGGTCGATAGAGGTTCTGGAATGAGTTCTGATGATAAAGATGGTGGCGTAGTTTTCCAAGATCAACCTAACCAACAAGCAAAGGCGAGTATCAGAAAACGATCCGATAGCATTGATCATAGAAGAAATTGTGACGGATTGTTAGCTGAAGAAAATTGTATCTGTAGGCTCTGTAACAATGTCATTGAAGATGGGTGCATTAAGAAATGCCAATCCAGTTTTAATATCCATATGGACTGGCATCCATTGAGTGACTATCACTCCTTAGTGGGTAACGTGTTAAACAAAACAGATTGTTGGGTATGCTCTCAAGTACCTCAGGGTCATAGCAAATCAGGGCTAGTACCATTTCCTTTAACGATAGGGGAGGTACTTGAGTTAAATGGTGGGAGACCGGTGGACCGGAGGTTTAATATCTCCAGCCCTCCTAGTTTGAAGCTCCACCAATACCACGTGGATAGGTCCCTATTATGTTTTAACATCTCCAATCCCAGAAAGCCGGGAAATTGGGAAGTATCATGGAGTAACCACACCATGACCTTTTCACATAGAGCAGATAGAATGCCTACAGACACAGAGCTTGTACGCCACATAGCCAGTAGAGGAAAATCTTTCCGGTATAGATACACCCTAGGAAATAGGATTACTAGAGTTGGAGAAGTATCACCAGGATACTGTGCACATATCGTACAACCTGATACGTGCATTAAGCAGATGGAAGAATTAGGGCTAGGAGATTTCACCTGGAAGGTGTGTAATATGGTAATGTCTTTCTCCGTCCCATATGTTCTCCCCGATGATGCATATTTCATATGCGGGAGAAAGGCGTACAAGTGGCTTGCCCCAAACTCGGAAGGATTGTGTTATATTGGAAAAGTATTGCCTGAAGTAATGACTGTAACACATGACAAAATGAAAGACATACACCGTGGTGCCCAAGCTCCTTATACTCACACTCATTATGAGCACCTCGTTAAAAGACAACTGTCAGAAAGGTTAGAGCATCCGGCCTCTGATCTGATCCATGAATCCACCGGGATTCAGGTTCTGGTGGCGTTAGATTTCACTCGCACCGCTCGAGGAGTGATGAATTATAGATACATTTCCGCACTCGCCAATTTGTTAGATAATATCACTGAAATGTATGATGACACGTTTAGATACACTGGAAGAGAACTTCAGGCTTATAAAACAGAACTGGTACAGCATAGAATGGTTCTTAATTACCTCACAGCAGTGACAGGCGGATATTGTGTTACATTGGCAACACAGTACGGCGTGAAGTGTTGCACGTATATCACAAATAGCACCGAGGATCCGGTAGAGGTCATAGACCAAAAGATGGACGATATTCTCCAATTAAAGTGGGAATTTCGCCGAAAACACAATCTCACTCTTGCTGCTGTAGGTAATGAGCTGACTGGTTGGGTGTCATGGTTGAACCCGCGAAATTGGTTCTCCGGTTTGGGAGACTGGGCTCAAGGAGTCATAATGGATGTTGGGAAGTTTCTACTATGTATCTTAGGTGTCGTTATATCGATTGGATTGATATTTAGATGCGGGCAGGCTTTAATGAGGTGCAAACAAAGTACCAGAGTGATGAGTTTGAGGAGTGAGGAAACTGTAATTAACCTGGATTTGATTTACGACCCAACGATAGAAACAATGATGTGATGAAAATGCGATTTCTACGGTCCGTTTCTTTCACCTGTTTTTCTGGTTTTTCTCCAAGATAACAAGACCCCCTTGGACGAGGAAGTTGATGAGACGCTATACAGACAACGGATGGACCAAAGAAGGAGTTTTGACCACTTGAGATATGGACATTTGATGAACTTTGCCATGGATCCCCAGTTTCCCTAGAATTCTTAAAATTACGCTAGCCCAACATTTTTTGTAAATCTAATGGCATTGACAAAGCTTATTGCTCACGCCTAATGAGCAAAACAGCGCAAAGAAGACGACTTTCAACTGATACCGAACAAAACTTCAACCGACAGATGTACATTAACCTGACATAGAATACCACCGCATTTACCGTAATTATGTCTTTTCTTCATTTCTACAACCCTCAGGTAATGACACACATAGTATAGGGAACAGATATCAGCAATCACATATTCCCCCATTCATGTATCATCAACTAAAATGTGCTCCCCATTTTGTTCAAAATCCGAAAAGAGCTCGGTAAAGTTTGACAGCCCATCCACAGACCCGTACCACGGGATAAGAAGGAATTCAAATGTATACTTCGCAATACCTCGAAGCTTGATTTACAACACGTACGGCACGATGATACATGACCCCCCAAACATGGACTCATACACACATGCTTCTGCTATCACACTAGGTCATACCCTCTTCACACCTACTCCTCTCTCCTCCCTCACCCAACCATGGAAATGAATTAACCCCTGACATATATTTTTCTCCTTTTGAAATGTTTTAGAAGGTGGCAGTTATTATTGACTGCCAAAGGGTGGACTGTCAAAGTCAGAAAAATATCTCTATACACACTGCCATATTTGCACCTCACACTGGTCCGCGCTGCGCATGCGTGCGCTCTCCCGTGAAGGCGCATACCCGCTGTTGCGTGCACCCGCTGGTGCACGGTATGCGTATTTACGGTAAAGTTTGTGTAGTCGTAGCGTGCGACTCAATCGTTACACATTTTCACAAATAATGTATTTTATAGATCATGGTCCCTTTGATAGATTCTGAAAGTTTGGTTAATATAGAATGTTTATGAACAGAGGAATCCCTCTTTGTTTGATACGAAGGGTCAGATAGGAGTAATACAGTGGTGTTTAGTATCCATCGGAAGAATATTTAATTAGAAATATTCCGGTGTTGGTTTGAAGCAGATCAATCGCTCGTGCGAATAGTTATGGACATAAGAAGTTTATGAATATTTACTTTATTTGCACTTTATTACCCATGCGGCGGGAAACCCAGTTTCCCTCCCACCTGAGCAGTTGGAAATAGTCACAGCCCACCTGTATGAATCAACCTATGACCTTTTGTTATAATGCGAAGCCGAATTCCTGTGTCCAATGAACAATGAGATTGTAGGGACCATTGAATTGTATTGTGTGTGGGGCATAAATAGCAGGCCGACCATATCCAACTTCACTCTCTTCAACGGTTCTCATTGCTGATAATCGGGAGCTGGATATCGAGGCGCATGCGATCGTTCCCCTTGTGCGTAAGTTCTCTCCGTAATCATATTGTCTTACTGTGAGCCATTTCTCTCTCTCCCTCTCTTCTCTTTCTCTCGTATTTTTCCTTGATTAGACTTAATTGTATTGTATTGTATTTCCCTGTGTAGTTATCTGGTTAGTTGGTTTATGTTATATTGTAGTGTATGCTTTGTACTGTGATTCTTTTTGCAAGTATAATAGTCATAATACATATAATAGGTTTCGGACCCTAAGCCCAGGTATCTGTGTATTCTTTATAGTGTTAAGTATTCCCTGAGCATCGGTGACGCTCAAGCAGCTTTGTAGTTAATCAGGTTACACAAGGTTGCACTTACACTTTGGCCCTCATTCCGAGTTGATCGGTCGCAAGGCGAATTTAGCAGAGTTACACACGCTAAGCCGCCGCCTACTGGGAGTGAATCTTAGCTTCTTAAAATTGCGACCGATGTATTCGCAATATTGCGATTACTAACTACTTAGCAGTTTCAGTGTAGCTCCAGACTTACTCTGCCTGTGCGATCATTTCAGTGCTTGTCGTTCCTGGTTGACGTCACAAACACACCCAGCGTTCGCCCAGGCACTCCCACCGTTTCCCCGGCCACTCCTGCGTTTTTTCCGGAAACGGTAGCGTTTTCAGCCACACGCCCCTGAAACGCCATGTTTCCGCCCAGTAACACCCATTTCCTGTCAATCACATTACGATCGCCGGAGCGAAGAAAAAGCCGTGAGTAAAAATACTTTCATCATAGTAAAGTTACTTGGCGCAGTCGCAGTGCGAACATTGCGCATGCGTACTAAGCGGATTTTCACTGCGTTGCGATGAAAAATACCGAGCGAACAACTCGGAATGAGGGCCTTTGTCTCTACATTAAGGTTTGCTGTGTATTTCATTACTAAAGGTATAGATATAAAGGTTTAACGTTGTGAGCGTCTGCATCGCTGGTGATCTCCTCGTGGTCCCGAGCGCCGCTACGCTATAGCGAATCATTACGATAAGTCAACAGCCAATAGTCTGCCTGCCTGCGATCACTTGGCCGTGAGTGAACGTGACGCCTGAGTGTCTCGATCACGGCTAAGCGATCGATACGCAACTTGCGTACCCTTACGGTACTTCTTACGTAGATAGCGTACAGTGTTCTTAGACCTCATAAAGGGTTATATACACGATAAATATTCAGCTTTATCAAGTGACAGCCGGGAGACATAGGTACAGTGACAGCCGGGAGACTCATAGGTACAGTGACAGCCGGGATACTCACAGGTACAGTGACAGCCGGGATACTCACAGGTACAGTGACAGCCTGGAGACTCACAGGTACAGTGACAGCCGGGAGACTCACAGGTACAGTGACAGCCGGGAGACTCACAGGTACAGTGACAGCCGGGAGACTCATAGGCACAGTGACAGCCGGGATACTCACAGGTACAGTGACAGCCGGGATACTCACAGGTACAGTGACAGCCGGGAAACTCACAGGTACAGTGACAGCCGGGAGACTCACAGGTACAGTGACAGCCGGGAGACTCACAGGTACAGTGACATCCGGGAGACTCACAGGTACAGTGACAGCCGGGAGACATAGGTACAGTGACAGCCGGGAGACTCATAGGTACAGTGACAGCCGGGATACTCACAGGTACAGTGACAGCCGGGATACTCACAGGTACAGTGACAGCCTGGAGACTCACAGGTACAGTGACAGCCGGGAGACTCACAGGTACAGTGACAGCCGGGAGACTCATAGGCACAGTGACAGCCGGGAGACTCACAGGTACAGTGACAGCCGGGAGACTCACAGGTACAGTGACATCCGGGAGACTCACAGGTACAGTGACAGGCAGGGATACTCACAGGTACAGTGACAGCCAGGAGGCTCACAGGTACAGTGACAGCCGGGAGACACAGGTACAGTGACAGCCGGGAGACACAGGTACAGTGACAGCCGGGAGACACAGGTACAGTGACAGCCAGTAGGCTCACAGGTACAGTGACAGCCGGGAGACTCACAGGTACAGTGACAGCCAGTAGGCTCACAGGTACAGTGACAGCCGGGAGACTCACAGGTACAGTGACAGCCGGGAGACTCACAGGTACAGTGACAGCCGGGAGACTCACAGGTACAGTGACAGCCGGGAGACTCACAGGTACAGTGACAGCCGGGAGACTCACAGGTACAGTGACAGCCGGGAGACTCACAGGTACAGTGACAGCCGGGAGACACAGGTACAGTGACAGCCGGGAGACACAGGTACAGTGACAGCCAGTAGGCTCACAGGTACAGTGACAGCCGGGAGACTCACAGGTACAGTGAAAGCCGGGAGACTCACAGGTACAGTGACAGCCGGGAGACTCACAGGTACAGTGACAGCCGGGAGGCTCACAGGTACAGTGACAGCCGGGAGACACAGGTACAGTGACAGCCGGGAGACACAGGCACAGTGACAGCCAGTAGGCTCACAGGTACAGTGACAGCCGGGAGACTCACATGTACAGTGACAGACAGGAGACTCACAGGTACAGTGACAGCCGGGAGGCTCACAGGTACAGTGACAGCCGGGAGGCTCACAGGTATAGTGACAGCCGGGAGACACAGGTACAGTGACAGCCGGGAGACATAGGTACAGTGACAGCCGGGAGACTCATAGGTACAGTGACAGCCGGGATACTCACAGGTACAGTGACAGCCGGGATACTCACAGGTACAGTGACAGCCTGGAGACTCACAGGTACAGTGACAGCCGGGAGACTCACAGGCACAGTGACAGCCGGGAGACTCACAGGCACAGTGACAGCCGGGAGACTCACAGGTACAGTGACAGCCGGGAGACTCACAGGTGCAGTGACAGCCAGTAGGCTCACAGGTACAGTGACAGCCGGGAGACTCACAGGTACAGTGACAGTCGGGAGACTCACAGGTACAGTGACAGCCGGGAGACTCACAGGTACAGTGACAGCCGGGAGACTCACAGGTACAGTGACAGCCGGGAGACTCACAGGTACAGTGACAGCCGGGAGACACAGGTACAGTGACAGCCAGTAGGCTCACAGGTACAGTGACAGCCGGGAGACTCACAGGTACAGTGAAAGCCGGGAGACTCACAGGTACAGTGACAGACGGGAGACTCACAGGTACAGTGACAGCCAGTAGGCTCACAGGTACAGTGACAGCCGGGAGACACAGGTACAGTGACAGCCGGGAGACACAGGTACAGTGACAGCCAGTAGGCTCACAGGTACAGTGACAGCCGGGAGACTCACATGTACAGTGACAGACGGGAGACTCACAGGTACAGTGACAGCCGGGAGGCTCACAGGTACAGTGACAGCCGGGAGGCTCACAGGTATAGTGACAGCCGGGAGACACAGGTACAGTGACAGCCGGGAGACACAGGTACAGTGACAGCCGGGAGACATAGGTACAGTGACAGCCGGGAGACTCATAGGTACAGTGACAGCCGGGATACTCACAGGTACAGTGACAGCCGGGATACTCACAGGTACAGTGACAGCCTGGAGACTCACAGGTACAGTGACAGCCGGGAGACTCACAGGTACAGTGACAGCCGGGAGACTCACAGGCACAGTGACAGCCGGGATACTCACAGGTACAGTGACAGCCGGGAGACTCACAGGTACAGTGACAGCCGGGAGACTCACAGGTACAGTGACAGCCGGGAGACTCACAGGTACAGTGACAGCCGGGAGACTCACAGGTACAGTGACAGGCAGGGATACTCACAGGTACAGTGACAGCCAGGAGGCTCACAGGTACAGTGACAGCCGGGAGACACAGGTACAGTGACAGCCGGGAGACACAGGTACAGTGACAGCCAGTAGGCTCACAGGTACAGTGACAGCCGGGAGACTCACAGGTACAGTGACAGCCAGTAGGCTCACAGGTACAGTGACAGCCGGGAGACTCACAGGTACAGTGACAGCCGGGAGACTCACAGGTACAGTGACAGCCGGGAGACTCACAGGTACAGTGACAGCCGGGAGACACAGGTACAGTGACAGCCAGTAGGCTCACAGGTACAGTGACAGCCGGGAGACTCACAGGTACAGTGAAAGCCGGGAGACTCACATGTACAGGGACAGACGGGAGACTCACAGGTACAGTGACAGCCGGGAGGCTCACAGGTATAATGACAGCCGGGAGACTCACATGTACAGTGACAGCCGGGAGACATAGGTACAGTGACAGGCAGGGATACTCACAGGTACAGTGACAGCCAGGAGGCTCACAGGTACAGTGACAGCCGGGAGACACAGGTACAGTGACAGCCGGGAGACACAGGTACAGTGACAGCCAGTAGGCTCACAGGTACAGTGACAGCCGGGAGACTCACAGGTACAGTGACAGCCGGGATACTCACAGGTACAGTGACAGCCGGGAGACTCACAGGTACAGTGACAGCTGGGAGACTCACAGGTACAGTGACAGGCAGGGATACTCACAGGTACAGTGACAGCCAGGAGGCTCACAGGTACAGTGACAGCCGGGAGACATAGGTACAGTGACAGCCGGGAGACACAGGTACAGTGACAGCCAGTAGGCTCACAGGTACAGTGACAGCCGGGAGACTCACAGGTACAGTGACAGCCAGTAGGCTCACAGGTACAGTGACAGCCGGGAGACTCACAGGTACAGTGACAGCCGGGAGACTCACAGGTACAGTGACAGCCGGGAGACTCACAGGTACAGTGACAGCCGGGAGACACAGGTACAGTGACAGCCAGTAGGCTCACAGGTACAGTGACAGCCGGGAGACACAGGTACAGTGACAGCCGGGAGACACACAGGTACAGTGACAGCCGGGAGACACACAGGTACAGTGACAGCCGAGAGACACACAGGTACAGTGACAGGTGGGAGGCTGGTTGAAAGTGGAGTGTTATACTGCACAGACTGCATGTTATTCCCCCAGGGTGGCTTCATTCCCTGTACCAAGATGGCTGCCGGTCTAAGTACTGCACATGCGTGTCCCATCGCGTATATGTAAAAGCACCACAGTGCTCGGGTGAGACCTGCCATTATAAGCTGTTACAAACGTTTCCAGAGAGTCCTGCACTGCTACCCCCAAGATGCATACACTCACTAGCTAGAGAGCTGTATGACACCCTGCTCATCTCAAGCTCCACTAAATGACCAGAGTGTATATCAGCGAGTACGGCTGGTTAAGTAATGGGCTGTTCTAGTTGTAAAGCATCCACTGTTGTGTACATCCTCAAGCCTGTACATGCATATTTCCAACAAGGCTCAGAGGGTGTAGTGACAGCCAAGAGGCTCAAAGGTACAGTGACAGCCTGGGGGAGAAAGAGAGACAGAGAGAGAAAGGGAGGGATAGAAAGAGAAGGAAAAGAGAGAGAAAAGAAGGAAGAGCAAGAGAGACAAAGAGATAAGAACTGGAGCAAACACTGTGTAACTTTCGCAGTCTCTTGTTCATTATAATTATTACTATCTTCCTGTAAATGATATGATTGTTTTCTCCAGATTATCTCTAGAAGGGACATTACAGTGAATGTGATAGATATGGGGAATTGTAATGTCCAAATAACACTGGAAGTGCCTCCAGAGTATAACACTGAGACTTGTGTGTCCCCAGAAAGAAGACTCTGCATCGTTTGCAGAACGAGGAGATGAAGCTCAGGGAGCAGGAAATGAGGAACATTGATGTGATGAAGGCCAAGCTCGCTGTACAAGAGGAGCGCAGTGAACACCACCAGACCATGGCCGCCGAGGACAAGAAGAGAGAACAGCGCAGGATGGATCACCTGAGGAAGGTCCGCGAGAAGATCGACCAGAAGGAATATCAGAAGTGTGCAGCCAATGAGCAGAGAGAGATGAATCATATGGTGGGTGCACCCGGAAGGGTGGGGAGCTGGGGAAGGTCTTGTTCCATGGAAAAGTCATTTTTTAGAACTCTGAAATTTGGGGGCCACCTCTGGGGGCTAGAGATTGACTGAAGGAAACTTATTTCAGACTCAAAAGAGAAACGGATAAGATGGAGCTGGGGAATTATTTTCCATGCTCCTGTGGGTCGGCTTTATCCTTGACCCCTGCCCTCAGCTTTATTCCACACATCCAGTGCCTCGTGATGTCATGTCGCTCGCCTCATCAGCACATTGCCAGAATAAGTCTCTTTCTCACTCAGGATGCTACTGAACCTCTTTTCCATTCTAACTTTATTTCCAGCTCTGCCTACTACTACTGCAACATCCTGCTATCTGGTCTTCTCCTTGCCCGTCTATCTCCACTGCAATCAGTCATTATGCTGCGGCAAGCCTCCCCTTCTCCTGCTTCTCTGCAGCCACTGCACCACTCTGCAAATCAGTACGCTAACTCCTAATAATATCCAGAACCCAATCGAATCTTCTCAACTCATAGTCCTTACCAACATCATTTATCTCTGACCTCATTGCAAGATGCTCTCCTGCTCTCCTCTTAGATCTGAATCTCTGATAACCACCTCTCACTCTCTCATCAAGACTCCTGCCACTCCTCACACATGGACCTCTCTCCCCGCCTGACAAGACTTTCTACAACTCTGTCAAACCTACAACTTCTCTATAACGTATCCTACCCCCTGGTACCGATAGTTGGTTCTACTCCTTCTGATGCTTTAACAGCTAAAGACCCATGTCCACTTGCCCACTAGCTCCTATTAGCTCAGCATCACCCTTTAAATCTAGACTGTCAGCTCACAGGACAAGGGCCCTCTCTACACTTTGTCTCATGCTTGCACAATCTCTATAAAGCTCATAGGTTATTGTTTTTACGCAGGATATTTTCTGAATGATTTATTATAACAACTATTTAATGGCACCTAATAGGCCTGCATTAGGCCCTGGGAGCGGTTACTGTGCCTCCAGACTAAAGAATAAATGCAGATGCTGAGCGGATTACGGTGAGCCCGGTTCCAGTAATTGGTTTCTCCTTTGGTCACAGGCTGCGCAGAGGAGGAGGGTACAGAACCACTACAAAGAGGTGGCAGAGAAAGTCTTCCAGGCCGAACTGCAGGAAATGCAGCGCAGCAACCCTAGAGTGTCATATATGGAGGCGTAACACCCTCACCAACGACGGAGATTATACAAGGAGGCGTTATATTCACCCCAGGGTGGAGATTCTATATGGAGAAACTGATGGCAGAGACTATACATGGAGGCGTAATACACTGGGGTGGAGATGCTTTGTGGATGGGGGAAAAAATCATACCTGGGCTGACATTATACAATATCATTTTCTGAGAGTCCGTGATTATAACATGAATATATTAAATGAGTTTAAGGCTTGTTTACATACATAAGAAAAAAAATCTTAAATTGCTTTATGTATAAAATTATTTATTTTCACAATGTATTAATCAGTAAACAGTGTCTGTGCAGTTCCCTGTGGAGCCTGCAGGTGGTGCTGGTGTAACAGTATGATTCTGTCTGTGGTACAGGGCATGCATGGCACCCTTATAGAAAACAAAAGTTACTACGATCTGTATGTTGGGAAATTATAGCAAAAACGGCACTTAGTAGGTACAAACCACCCCAGAGCACATGGTAATATTACTATGGCCATAAGAAAACATTTAAACATACGACCAGTTTCCATGTGGTATAAACTATGGAACCAGGGGGTAAAGAACTTTCAAAATGTCAGTCACTTAAAAGGCAAAGCCAGGTTGGGAGATTTGCTGTGATCTTGCCGATGCCCCATGGTGATAGAAACATTAATAGGGATCAGTGATCTCCATTACTGAGCATGTACTACATGATGTCACTACATGGTGGCAGTATGTAACTCAGCAAAGGGTGGGACAGCATTACAGAATTGCACACATTGGTGGGCTGAGCCGGGGGCAGGGTGCCATGTTCTCCAGGCCGCTCTGTCGCCAAGTGTCCAGGGCCACACTCACCAGACGTCAAAGGCCCTTGGTGGTCCATTGTTTCACGCGGCTATAGCCGTGGTTGCTATCTGATGGTGACTGTCGGAGCAGCTGCTGTCACGTGATGCATTTCTCACGCTGGGGCAGATGTATTACACCTGGAGAAGGGATAAAGAAGTGATAAAGCAGTGATAAGTGCAAGGGGATAATGCACTAGCCAGTCATTACGGATTTGAAAAATATTAGGAGCTGACTGGCTGGTGCGTTATCACCTTGCACTTTGCACATTCCGTGCAAAAATATGGCCAGCATGGTTGGAGTTATGGTCAGCATTACTGCTTTACAGCACTTAGGTCTTCGGCTTAATTCCCACCACAGCTGTGTGTGGAGTTATTACGTTTTCCCTGGGTTTCCACCAAAACATACGGGTAAGTTAAATTAACCCTAGTGTGTCTGTGTGTTCGTGTGGTAGGAAATATAGATTATAAAGTGCACTTGCTGATGCGATCTGCTATGGAATATGTGTGCGCTATATAAATAACTATTAATAGTAGCTGCAGGTGTATTCAGCGCCCTCTACTGTATAAACAAGAAATAAATCTCCCTGCTCAGCCCATTATTGAGAAAGGAGGACACGGTCTGTTGCTGCAACAATAAATGATTATACTAAGGTACGAGAAAATAAACAGCTCATTGAAATAAAATATAACATCTTTATTATAAATAATTGAAAAGAACAACATTTAGAAGACAGCACCTGGGAAAGGCCTGTGATACCAGCGTGATCTCTGCTGCCCTGCAGCATATATTACAGTCTGAGTACTCATCACTCGGGCCTAGAAGTACTTATTACACTGTATTACTTTTTCTGTGCACCATAATAGTTCCCCAACACATCCTGCAACCCAGACACTCACCACGTCCCAGCAAAAGAGCCCCCGGAAGATTATAAATGCTCTGTACTCCGTAATATAGAATACACTGGCAACATTATCTCGAGAATACAGGAAGGATATGAACATAAAGTGCATTTAAGAAATAATCATACAAACATTACTGTCTATTGCATAGGTAGAAAATGGGTTAAATACATGATAATTGCGTATAATACAAGACCGATGTGGGGCCCTGACAGGTTTAATCACAGTATGTGAACAGGTTGCACCCAAGATTTGGCTACAAACAAAATAATCATTCTATAACTATTGAGCCTATTACATATTCTAGTGCACAGAGTCCCAAAGTAAGGTGCACTGGATATAAGACACCCCGGTAACAGGTAGTGATGTCACATACGACTCGTCACCAATTCGGTTGAAGAAATGGCCTATCCATTGAACGTTAAATCCACGCTCTGTCCGGGAGTGATGTTCACCACATGAGTCTGCTTCTGCCCATTACTGGAACCTCCAGAGATACTGTACGTTCCTGGAGCCACCTCAATGTAGACATCGCAGGGGCCGTACTGTGGGGAAGCGGCCACTGAGCTCTGCATTGTGCAGACACGGGGATCCCACTAAATGTAAAGGAAACAACATCAGCTCATCCAGTGCCAGGATATCCTCTACGCTGTCGCTCTGACATGGAAATATGGCATACAGCTCAATTACCAACAGAGCAGCCTCCACACTATCTTATAATGTATATACTGTACAAGCCTGGGTCTGTACAAGGGTACAACGCTACTTGTGTGGGTTTGCATAAGACGACACATTCATGCACCCATTGCAAACAGACACAACGTGGCCAAGGGTGGAATATGTATTACACCTTTAGAAACCAGCCAGGTCTTCATTTCATTTTCACACCTAAAATACAGAGAATCTGCCATTTCCCATATTAAGGAGAAGGAAAAGGGTTACGTAGTAACACTGGCTTGTCAGTTACCTGTCTAAGTACATTGGTGGTCATTCAGAGTTGATCGCTAGCTGCATTCGTTCGCTGTGCAGCGATGAGGCAAAAAAATGGCACTTCTGCACATACGCATGCGGCGCAATCCGCACGCGCGCCGTACTATTACAACGAACTATGTAGTTTCACACAAGGTCTAGCGAAGCTTTTCAGTCGCACTGCTGGCCGCAGAGTGATTGACATGAAGTGGGTGTTTCTGGGTGTCAACTGACCGATTTCAGGGAGTGTTCGAAAAAACGCAGGCATGCCAGGAAAAACGCAGGCGTGGCTGGGCGAACGCAGGGCGTGTTTGTGACATCAAAACAGGAACTAAACAGTCTGAAGTCATCGCAAGCGCTGTGTAGGTTTTGAGCTACTCTGAAACTGCACAAAAAAAACTTAGTAGCCGCTCTGCGATCCTTTCATTCGCACTTCTGCTAAGCTAAAATACACTCCCAGTGGGAGGCGGCATAGCGTTTGCACGGCTGCTAAAAACTGCTAGCGAGTGATCAACTCGGAATGACCACCATTGTCTGCACTGACCAGGTTACCTCTCTGAATAAGCAGTGAGCAGGGAGACCGTTACCTACATGAAACATTTATTTAAACTTTTTGGTATAAACCTGTAAGGCAGGAAATGCAGAATAAAACCTATTTCCTGCTCACCGAGCGTGAATCTGTTTTTAGTGCGACTGGCTGAGATTTTCTACAGTGAAACCTTAGAGCGTGCTGTTTGGCGTGTCCATCAATCTCTCGCAGCGGTAAACAGCTGTGATACCTCTAAAGGAGGGGAAAATAACAACAAGAGAATCAGAAACATCATCCTATACCATATTATATGAACACGCCATATAATATACACATCGCTGGCTCTATACATATATGCTGTTTTGGACGTATGACAGAACACAGTTACATGGAAGACAAAATTTGCTTTCATCTTCCCAGAATTCATAGGGTAAGGCTTAATCTTCACGGTTTGGTTTTGTGGCACAATGATGGTTATTACAGTAAGTTTAATTAATGAGAAAACCTGTTACAGGGTGAGTATCCCATATCCAAATATTCCGAAATACGGAAAATTCCGAAATACGGGCTTTTTTGAGTGAGAGTGAGATAGTGAAACCTTTGTTTTTTGATGGCTCAATGTACACAAACTTTGTTTAATACACAAAGTTATTAATAATATTGTATTAAATGACCTTCAGGCTGTGTGTATAAGGTGTATATGAAACATAAATGAATTGTGTGAATGTAGACACTTTGTTTAATGCACAAAGTAATAAAAAATATTGGCTAAAATGACCTTCAGGCTGTGTGTATAAGGTGTATATATAACATAAATGTATTCTGTGCTTAGACTTAGGTCCCATCACCTTGATATCTCATTATGGTATCTAATTATTCCAAAATACGGAAAAATCCCATATCCAAAATACCTCTGGTCCCAAGCATTTTGGATAAGGGATACTCAACCTGTATAAGAAGCCATGATTACTGCATTATTTATAGCAGGGACTAATGCCATACAGACCATGGCACAGTGGTTAGCACTGCGGAGTCACAGAGTTAGGGCCCTGTGATCAACTCCAATCAAGGTACTATTTGTGTGGACTACAACTCCATTCCTAGTATATGGACGTGCCATAAGGATTATTGTCTGGTATAACTGAAGTGACCCTAGTGTGTACGGTACGGAAACTAGATTGTAAGCTCCAGCAGAGACGGATGAGAATGAATATTAACAATACACCAGAAATCAGCCTTCTTTTACTGCCCTCTGCTGATCAGTTCTTGTACTACTATGCAGTGGAGGAAGAGTGTCCAAATAGGATGCTTCTGGGAAACATGCATCCCAAGCAGGCACGTCCTTTAAATCCCTTTTGTGTAAGGTAGACTAGGAGACGCTAGGTTGTGATGATGTAACGGAATGGAGTCTCTTTTTGGTTTCAACATTTTGCCTAGTGTTGTCTTGGCTGCTGTCAGTCAAGGCTATAAAAGTCCTATTTTGGGTGTGGCTCACAAGCCATCTGGATGTTACTAATACCTCATTTATACTGATATCGGGGGTCGCAGCCGGGAGCCCGACACGGGTGCTATCCGGCTGCGACCCGCGTCAGCCCCCTTTCCCACTGCAGTCAGCAGCCCGGCATATAGCCAATTCGGTGACGTTGCCGGTGACGCGGCGCTTGGAGATCACATGATCTCCCAGCGCCGCCCATACATTCACTGTAAACGGGAAGCCTGGTCGATGCGACCCGACTACCGTTTACACTGCACAGTTTTCCGATTTGAACCCGTGTTCAACATTGCCAACTACCCAAGTTGGAATACCGTGTCACTCGACCCGGATTATTCCAACTCTGCCCTTTTACACCGCGCAGTGCGTTCATCTGCAATAACCCGTGTTATATGCTGGCGATATAAAAGGGGTATAAGAGGTGAGGTGAGTGTATATTTACTAACATCTATTGGTGTTTTAATCATATATGCTAGTGTAGGGCTTGCAAAGATGGAATATGTTTGTTAGGTCGACCCTATTTATGTCAACACTTATTAGGCACTAGGTTGACACCTTGAAAAGGTCGACATAGAAAAAGGTTGACACAAGTTTTTTCCTGGGATGCGGTTTTCTTCAAAAAGTGACCGGGAACCCCAATTAGTGCACCGTGTCCCCTCGCATGGCTCACTGTGCCATAGTTACTATTCCCAATTGTAGACCACGTGGATCGTAAAGTATGAAAAAGCTCAAACTTATTTTATTTAAATGTGAAAAACTCACGTTGACCTTTTTATGTGTCGACCTTTGTCATGTCGACCTTTTGCAGGTGTCCAATAGTGGTCAACCTATTGACTGTCGACATAAGGACGTATCCCGAAAAGATTGGTGATCCCTTGAAGCTGGACTGTACAATTGTACATACAAAGTATGTACAAAGACCCGGTGCTTTTATTTGCTCAATACACACAGATCTGCAGGAGAGGCGTTATCTCTGACAATAGTCCTACAGAACGGGGCCTCAGGCAACGGTATCCGGTCTCTAAGTCGACAGTAACTAGGTCGACCACTATTGGTCGACAGTAACTAGGTCGACAAGGTTTCTAGGTCGACAGGGTCTCTAGCTCGACATGTCAAAAGGTCAACATGAGTTTTTCACAATTTTTTTCTTTTTTTTAACCTTTTCATACTTAACGATCCACGTGGACTACAATTGGAACGGTAATCTGTGCCGAGCGAAGCGGTAGTGGAGCGAGGCACCTTGCCCAAAGCATGGCAAGCGAAGCGAGCCACGCGAGGGGACACGGTATACTAATTGGGGTTCCCGGTCACTGTATGAAGAAAACAACACCAAAAAAACTCATGTCGACCTTTTGACCTGTCGACCTAAAGACCCTGTCGGCCAATAGTGGTCGACCTAGACACTGTCAATCTAGTTACTATCTACCTTCAATACCACACCCCAGGCAACGTACAGTGTATAACAGAAGAGAGAAAGTGCAAGGCATCATGTGACTGTCACCGTGTAATTACCTCGCACTGCTCGGTGGTACGGCACATGAAGTGCGACAGCGTACAAAATGCTTCTTCCAAGATCATGTTCCGCTCTTCCTCCTGCACAAAGTGACGCACAACATGGGCAATACTCTTACTACTACTGTATATGGGACTGTATATATATATATATATATATATATATATATATATATATATATATATATATATCAAAACAAATATTTTGAAAGTCATTTATTTCAAAGTCACTAATAAATGTAAAAAAAAAAAAAAAAGAAAGAAAGAAAGAAAAACTAAACTGACTTTAGAGCAATTTTATCCAAGAAAAGGTAAGTTACCAAGACCCCAGTGTGCACTCTCCGTACATAGGCCCTCATTCAGCTTTAGTAGCTTGCGCAGACGGACGTAAATAGTCCTTTTGCGGTTTTCGGACTGTAACAACTGAAGATGAATGAGGGCCATAATACGTTGTGTAATGTTTCACTCTGAGAACGATACACTATTATATTCTGCAGTCTGCGCTACAGCATCAGTCCCTGAGAGGTGGCAGTAGCAGCAAAGGGGGAAACACATCACCAACCTCGGGGGTCTTCTTCCCATGCTGTGCCCCTAGTGGCAGCCCCTCATTCTCGTATGAAGACCACCAGCCCATGTCCCTGCGCCGTGCTCGCTCCAGCACTTCTCGCCCCAACTGAGATGTTCTTCTCAGGGAGTCCTCCATCCGCCCTACAGAGACAGGAAGAGACATCAGCACAGATACCTATCAAAATAACGACACCGGATCGTGACCGCTGAGAATGTTGACAGCTATGCCAGGGCTATTCCCACTCGTGGGTGTCCACGACACCCATAGAGTGGGAATAAAACCTGTGGCGAGCGCAGCCGCCGGGATTCCATACCCAACCCTGGAATAATGCCGGGAACACAGCCCAGTACACACCATACATGTCACATGTACAACACATCACTGAGACACGTCCTACAGAGACAGGACAACACATCAGCTTCCAATACCCGGGAACACAGCCCAGTACACACCATACATGTCACATGTACAACACATCACTGAGACACGTCCTACAGAGACAGGAAGACACACCAGCTTCCAATACCCGGGATCACAGCCCGTAACACACCATACATGTCACATGTACAACACATCACTGAGACACGTCCTACAGAGACAGGAAGACACATCAGCTTCGAATACCCGGGATCACAGCCCAGTACACACCATACATGTCACATGTACAACACATCACTGAGACACGTCCTACAGAGACAGGAAGACACATCAGCTTCCAATACCCGGGATCACAGCCCAGTACACACCATACATGTCACATGTACAACACATCACTGAGACACGTCCTACAGAGACAGGACAACACATCAGCTTTCAATACCCGGGAACACAGCCCAGTACACACCATACATGTCACATGTACAACACATCACTGAGACACGTCCTACAGAGACAGGACAACACATCAGCTTTCAATACCCGGGAACACAGCCCAGTACACACCATACATGTCACATGTACAACACATCACTGAGACACGTCCTACAGAGACAGGACAACACATCAGCTTCCAATACCCGGGAACACAGCCCAGTACACACCATACATGTCACATGTACAACACATCACTGAGACACGTCCTACAGAGACAGGAAGACACACCAGCTTCCAATACCCGGGATCACAGCCCGTAACACACCATACATGTCACATGTACAACACATCACTGAGACACGTCCTACAGAGACAGGAAGACACATCAGCTTCCAATACCCGGGATCACAGCCCAGTACACACCATACATGTCACATGTACAACACATCACTGAGACACGTCCTACAGAGACAGGAAGACACACCAGCTTCCAATACCCGGGATCACAGCCCAGTACACACCATACATGTCACATGTACAACACATCACTGAGACACGTCCTACAGAGACAGGACGACACATCAGCTTCCAATACCCGGGAACACAGCCCAGTACACACAATACATGTCACATGTACAACACATCACTGAGACAAGTCCTACAGAGACAGGACGACACATCAGCTTCCAATACCCGGGATCACAGCCCAGTACACACCATACATGTCACATGTACAACACATCACTGAGACACGTCCTACAGAGACAGGACGACACATCAGCTTCCAATACCCAGGAACACAGCCCAGTACACACCATACATGTCACATGTACAACACATCACTGAGACACGTCCTACAGAGACAGGACAACACATCAGCTTCCAATACCCGGGAACACAGCCCAGTACACACCATACATGTCACATGTACAACACATCACTGAGACACGTCCTACAGAGACAGGACGACACATCAGCTTCCAATACCCGGGATCACAGCCCAGTACACACCATACATGTCACATGTACAACACATCACTGAGACACGTCCTACAGAGACAGGAAGACACATCAGCTTCCAATACCCGGGAACACAGCCCAGGACACACCATACATGTCACATGTACAACACATCACTGAGACACGTCCTACAGAGACAGGACGACACATCAGCTTCCAATACCCGGGATCACAGCCCAGTACACACCATACATGTCACATGTACAACACATCACTGAGACACGTCCTACAGAGACAGGAAGACACATCAGCTTCCAATACCCGGGAACACAGCCCAGTACACACCATACATGTCACATGTACAACACATCACTGAGACACGTCCTACAGAGACAGGACGACACATCAGCTTCCAATACCCGGGATCACAGCCCAGTACACACCATACATGTCACATGTACAACACATCACTGAGACACGTCCTACAGAGACAGGATGACACATCAGCTTCCAATACCCGGGATCACAGCCCAGTACACACCATACATGTCACATGTACAACACATCACTGAGACACGTCCTACAGAGACAGGACGACACATCAGCTTCCAATACCCGGGATCACAGCCCGTAACACACCATACATGTCACATGTACAACACATCACTGAGACACGTCCTACAGAGACAGGAAGACACATCAGCTTCCAATACCCGGGATCACAGCCCAGTACACACCATACATGTCACATGTACAACACATCACTGAGACACATCCTACAGAGACAGGAAGACACATCAGCTTCCAATACCCGGGATCACAGCCCAGTACACACCATACATGTCACATGTACAACACATCACTGAGACACGTCCTACAGAGACAGGAAGACACATCAGCTTCCAATACCCGGGAACACAGCCCAGTACACACCATACATGTCACATGTACAACACATCACTGAGACACGTCCGACAGAGACAGGACGACACATCAGCTTCCAATACCCGGGAACACAGCCCAGGACACACCATACATGTCACATGTACAACACATCACTGAGACACGTCCGACAGAGACAGGAAGACACACCAGCTTCCAATACCCGGGATCACAGCCCAGTACACACCATACATGTCACATGTACAACACATCACTGAGACACGTCCTACAGAGACAGGACGACACATCAGCTTCCAATACCCGGGAACACAGCCCAGGACACACCATACATGTCACATGTACAACACATCACTGAGACACGTCCTACAGAGACAGGACGACACATCAGCTTCCAATACCCGGGATCACAGCCCAGTACACACCATACATGTCACATGTACAACACATCACTGAGACACGTCCTACAGAGACAGGACGACACATCAGCTTCCAATACCCGGGATCACAGCCCGTAACACACCATACATGTCACATGTACAACACATCACTGAGACACGTCCTACAGAGACAGGAAGACACATCAGCTTCCAATACCCAGGAACACAGCCCAGTACACACCATACATGTCACATGTACAACACATCACTGAGACACTGAATGTCACACAGACATGCCACACAAACATCACTGAGACATAGTAACACATAACACATATCATACACACATCAGAAACATGGGAAGCTGTAAGGCATGCCTCTAAGGCAGGGGTGGCCAAACAGTCGATCGCGATCCGCCGCCCAGCCACCCAAAGCCGCGCCTCTCCTGCCTGCCGCTCTGCCTCCTCAGTCTGGTCTGCGGCAGTGACGGCCGAGTGTATAGCTCAAATCAGGTGCCGGTTCGTTAGCCAATGAGAGCTCGCGGACCGGCGCCTGATTTGAGCTATACACGCTGCCGTCACCGCCGGAGATTAGACTGAGAAGCAGGGCGGCAGGCAGGAGAAGCGCGCGCTGCGCTCTCCACACAGTAACGGTGAGCTCTTCTATGGGGGCATATCTGGCATTGTGGGCACATGGCTCAGTGGGGGCATATCTGGCACTGTGGGGTCATATGTGGCACTGAGGGCATATCTGGCTCTGCGGGCACATGGCACTGTGGGGGCATATCTGGCACTGTGGGGGCATATCTGTAATCTGGCGCTGTGGTGGCATATCTGACACTGTGGGCACATGGCACTGTGGGGGCATATCTGGCACTGTGGGGGCATATCTAATCTGGCGCTGTGGTGGCATATCTGACACTGTGGGCACATGGCACTGTGGGGGCATATCTGTATCTGGCACTGTGGGGGCATATCTGGCACTGTGGGGGCATATCTGTATCTGGCACTGTGGGCACATGGCACTGTGGGGGCATATCTGTATCTGGCACTGTGGGGGCATATCTGGCACTGTGGGCACATGGCACTGTGAGGGCATATCTGGCTCTGTGGGCACATGGCACTGTGGGGGCATATCTGGCACTGTGGGGGCATATCTGTAATCTGGCACTGTGGGGGCATATCTGGCACTGTGGGCACATGGCACTGTGGGGGCATATCTGTATCTGGCACTGTGGGGGCATATCTGGCACTGTGGGCACATGGCACTGTGGGGGCATATCTGTATCTGGCACTGTGGGGGCATATCTGGCACTGTGGGCACATGGCACTGTGGGGGCATATCTATAATCTGACGCTGTGGGAGCATATCTGGCACTGTGGGCACATGGCACTGTGGGGGCATATCTGTATCTGGCACTGTGGGGGCATATCTGGGACTGTGGGGGCATATCTGGCACTGTGGGCACATGGCACTGTGGGGGCATATCTGGCACTGTGGGGGCATATCTGGCACTGTGGGGGCATATCTGGCATTGTGGGCACATGGCGCTGTGGGGGCATATCTGGCACTGTGGGCACATGGCACTGTGGGGGCATATCTATCTGGCACTGTGGGGGCATATCTGGCACTGTGGGGGCATATCTGGCACTGTGGGCACATGGCACTGTGAGGGCATATCTGGCACTGTGGGCACATGGCACTGTGGGGCATATCTGGCACTGTGGGGGCATATCTGGCACTGTGGGGGCATATCTGGCACTGTGGGGGCATATCTGTAATCTGGCACTGTGGGGGCATATGTGTATCTGGCACTGTAGGGGCATATCTGGCACTGTGGGCACATGGCACTGTGGGGGCATGAGTATCTGGCACTGTGGGGGCATATCTGGCACTGTGGGCACATGGCACTGTGGGGGCATATCTGTATCTGGCACTGTGGGGGCATATCTGGCACTGTGGGCACATGGCACTGTGGGGGCATGTGTATCTGGCACTGTGGGGGCATATGTGTTTGAGGTTTTTACCTGTGGGGGCCAATGTGTTATTTCGTGTGAGGCAGTCATTACACTCTGTGCAGCAAGGCTACGTCCCTTTTTTTAGTTATACCACGCCCACTTTTAGTTATACCACGCCCACTTTTTGTTATGCCACGCCCCTCCTAGGTAGATCACAAAAGTTTTTTAGCTTTCACAGTAGATCACCGACTCCAAAAGTCTGGCCGCCCTTGCTCTAAGGCATGGTAATGTGTAGCACACATGTCTAAAATGGGTCTACTACGATATCCCCCCTGTTAGGATCCCAGCGTCCAGTATACCGGCACCGGGATCCTGACCGCCGGAATGCCGGCAGTGGGGCGAGTGCTAAAGAGCCCCTTGCGAGCTAGCTGCGCTCGCCAAGCTGCGGGCACGGTGGCGCGTTATGCTATTTATTCTCCCTCCAGGGGTGTCGTGGACACCCCAAGAAGGAGAATAGTTGTCAGGATCCTGGCGCCGGAATGCTGAGCGCCGAGATCCCGACAGCCAGGATATCGAATGCTTCCCATCTGAAATATACCAGAGAGTAACATACATGACATACACACATCACAGACACTGTAACATACACATACCACTGAGAAACAGTAACATGGAATATACAATGACACTGAAACAGGTAACATATGCATCAAAAGAGGAAGAAGAGGAAGCGCTGTACATGAAAATAGGATTTTAATTACCTACTGGTAAATCCTTTTCTCGTAGTCTGTAGGGGATACTGGGAATCCATTTAGTACTATGGGGTGCAGAGGGGTCCACTTGGAGCCATGGGCACTATAGAAGTTTGATAACGTGTTCTGGTTCCTCCCTCTATGCCCCTCCTACCAGACTCGGTCTAGGAAACTATGGCCGAGGAGACGGACATACTTTGAGAGAAGGATAGATAAGGAAAGTGGTGAGATTTCAAACCAGCACAACCAGAACAAGAGGAAAGCCATGCTAACCAAACTTGAAAACCGGAACAGCAACAGCTGAACCAAACAGTAGTTAAACAAGTAACCTTGCAGGAAGAACAAAGCACCGGGCAGGCGCCCAGCGTCCCCTACGGACTACGAGAAAAGGATTTACCGGTAGGTAATTAAAATACTATTTTCTCTTACATCCTAGGGGATACTGGGAATCCATTTAGTACCATGGAGAAGTACCAAAGCTCCCAAACCGGGTGGGAGAGTGCTGAGGTTCCTGCAGAACTGAACGTCCTCAGAGGCCAAGGTATCGAACTTGTAAAACTTTGTAAACGTGTTCAAACCTGACCAAGTAGCTGCTCGGCAGAGCTGTAATGCAGAGACACCCCGGGCAGCCGCCCAAGAGGAACCCACCGACCTAGTAGAGTGGGCTTGTACAGATTTTGGAATCTGCAAGCCTGCCGTGGAATAAGAATGCTAGATAGTGAGCCTGATCCAGCGAGCAATTGACTGCTTTGAAGCAGGACACCCAATCTTGTTGGCATCATATAAAACGAACAGCGAGTTCGATTTCCTGGTACGAGCAGTTCGCTTTACATATACCTTCAAAGCCCTTACAACATCCAAGGACTTTGAAGTAGCAGAGGTGTCAGTAACAACCGGGACCACAATTGTCTTGTTGATGTGAAACGCTGACACCACCTTAGGAAGGAATTGCTGACGAGACCCGAGTTTAGCCTGGTCCTCATGGAAAATCAAGTAGGGGCTCCTGTGAGACAACGCCCCCCTCTCCGACACGCGCCTTGCCGAAGCCAAGGCCAACACCGTGACGGTCTTCCACGTAAGATACTTTACGTTTACCTCCTATAACAGTTCACACCAGTCCGATTGGAGGAAAGTTAGAACCAAATTGAGATCGATCCCAAGGTGCCGTTGGAGGTACAAAGGGAGGTTGGATGTGAAGAACACCTTTCAAGAATGTCTGAACCTCAGGGAGAGAAGCCAATTGTTTCTGAAAGAAAATAGACAGGCCGAAATCTGAACTTTTATGGAGCATAGGCGTAGGCCCGCGTCAACTCCCGACTGCAGAAAAAGCAGGAAACGTCCCAGATGAAATTTCACCGTAGAATATTGTCTGCTCTCACACCAAGAGACATATTTCCTCCAGATACGATGGTAATGCTTTGACGTTACCCCCTTCCTGGCTTGGATCATAGTCGGGATAACCTTGTAAGCAATCCCTCTCCTGGCTAGAATCAGCCGTTCAACTTCCATGCCGTCAAACGTAGCCGTGGTAAGTCTTGATAGACGAACGGGCCCTGTTGCAGAAGATCCTCTAGAAGAGGCAGAGGCCACGGATCTTCAATTAGCATCTCGAGAAGATCCACATACCAGGCCTTTTGTAGCCAGTCCGGAGCAATGAGAATTGCTTGAACTCTTTCCCTTTTAATTCTTTTGAGAACTCTTGGGATCAGAGGAATGGGAGGAAACACGTACACCAGCTGGTAGACCCACAGAGTTGTCAGGGCATTGACCGCTACAGCTTGTGGGTCCCTCGACCTGGAACACCTCCGGGTGGAGGCCCCATTCCCCTGGGTGTAGGTCGTGTCCGCTGAGGAAGTCTGCTTCACAGTTGTCTACTCCCGGAATAAAAATCGACGACAATGCCACGGCATGTTTTTCCACCCAGAGGAGTATTCTTGACACCTCTGACATTGCGGCCCTGCATTTCGTTCCGCCCTGTCGGTTGATGTAAGACACCGCTGTCACATTATCTGACTGAACTTTAATGGCCTGATTCTGAAGAAAAGATGAGGCCTTCAGAAGGGCATTGTAGATAGCCCTGAGGATGTTTATTGGAAGAACGATTTCCTGACTTGACCATCTTCTTTGAAACTGCACGCAGTTGGCGACTGCCCCCAACCTCTGAGGCTTACGTCTGTGGTTATCAGAATCCAATTCTGAATCCCGAACCTTCGACCCTCCACTAGGTGAGAAGTTTGTAGCCACCACAGGAGGGAGATCCTGGCTTTTGGCGACAGATGAATCCGCTGATGCATGTGAAGATGCAATCCGGACCATTTGTCCAACAGATCCAGCTGGAAGGCCCTCAAATGAAACCTTCCGTACTGAATTGCTTCGTAAGAAGCAACCATTTTCCCCTGAAGGCAGATGCACAGATGTACTGAGATTCGGGTCGGCTTCAAGACAGCCCGAACCATCGACTGGATCACCATTGCCTTTTCCAAGGGAAGGAACACTCTCACACTCTGTGTCCAGTATCATTCCCAGGAAATGAAGCTTCCGCATTGGCTCTAGGTGAGAGTTTGATACGTTCAGAATCCAACCATGATCCAGGAGTAATCTGGTCGTGAGACCAATATTCTCCAACAACTGCTCCCTGGATGCAGCCTTTATCAGAAGATTGTCCAGGTAAGGAATTACGTTTACTCCCTATCTGTGGAGTAACATCATCATCTCTGCCATCACTTTGGTGAACACCCTCGGTGCCGTTGAGAGACCAAATGGCAGGGCCTGAAAGTGGTAGTGACAGTACTGCAGTGCAAACCGTAGATAAGCCTGATGAGGCGGCCAGATCAGAATGTGAAGGTACGCATCCTTGACATCCAGAGACGCTAGGAATTACCCCTCTTCCAGACCTGAGATCACCGCTCTCAGAGACTCCATCTTGAACTGGAACACTCGTACATATGGGTTCAATGACTTGAGACTCAGAATCGGTCTTACCGAACCGTCCAGTTTCGGAACTACAAACAAGCTGGAATAGTATCCCTTGTTTTGTAGATGAGGTGGAACTGGAACAATGACATGGGTCTGTAACAGTTTTTAAATGGCTTCTTGTAAGGTTACTCTTGCTTCTTGTGAAACTGGTAAGCCTGATTTGAAGAATCTGTGAGGTGGAAAATCCTGGAACTCCAGCCTGTAGCACTGGGATATAAGGTCTATGACCCAGGGATCCTGGCAAGATCTTGTCCAGGTCTGACTGAAGGATTGTAGCTGGCCTCCCACCTGCCTGTCTCCCAGGCATCGCGGTCCACCGTCATGCAGAAAGATTTGAGGAGGCAGAGACTGAGATCTGTACCTGTAAACCAGCAGTCACTGGTTTGCGTGGTTTACCTCAAGCACCTCTGGCGGCGGTAGAAGAACCTCTGGCCTTGCCCCTACACTTGGCAGTCCGAAAGGACTGTAAATTGGGTCCTGAGTAGGCCTTCCTGGCTGGTGGAGCTGCAGAAGGTAAATAAGTGGACTTACCAGCAGTAGCTCGTGAGATCCACTTGTCGAGTTAATCGCCAAATAAGGCCTCACCTGTGAAAGGCAGGCCTTCCACACCTTTCTTGGAGTTCACGTCAGCAGTCCACTGACGTAGCAATAATCCCCTGTGTGCCGACACTGCCATAGCTGTAGTGCATGCATTAAGCAAACCTATCTTTTTAATGGCTTCCACCATGAAGTTCGCAGAGTCTTGTATGTGTTGCAGGAGTAACACAATTTCCTCTTGAGGTAAGGTGTCTAATGCCCTCAAATAAATTACCAGACCATTTAGCAATGACTCAAGTAATGCACCCACATGCTATAGTGGGTCTCTGGGCCACCCCAGCAGCTGTATACAAAGATTTGAGTGTGGTCTCAATCTTACGATCAGCTGTATCCTTTAGGGAGGCTGCACCAGGAACAGGTAATACTATTTTACGTGAAAGCCTGGAGACTGATGTATCCACTAGAGGTCAAGTTTTTTACATGGAAGGCGGTCACGTTGTTGGCCTTAGCTTCTGCTAGACGTGTGTCCGAGCTGGGGGCTTTATCCTGTAAAAGTCCGTACTTGATCTTCCACGAAGATAGAGCTGAGCTCCGGACACGTCTGCAGTTTCTTCCGAAGGTTGTGTCGGCATTTCATATCAACCAACCTATTGTTGTGCCAGTGGCTACTGACTCCTCAATTACATCAAAGTCCTTGGATGTCGTAAGGGCTCTGAAGATATGTGAAGAGAACTTCTCGTCAAAGAAAGTCGGACTCTCTGTTTGTCCTTTATGATCCCATGAAAATTGGGTGTCCTGCTTCTATGCAGACGATCTCTCGCTGGATCAGGTTCACTATCCAGCATGCTTATTCTACGGCAGGACTGCCGTGTCCAAAATCTGTTAAGGCCCACTCTACTCGTACGGTGGGGTCTTCCAGGGTGGCAGCCCGGGGTGTCTCGGCAGTGCAACTTTGCCAAGCTGCAACTTGGTCTGGGTCGAACACGTTTGCAAAGTTTTACAAGTTCGATACTTTGGCATCTGATGATCTGAAATTCAGTCAATCAGTTCTGCAGGAGCCTCCGCACTCTCCCTCCCTTTCTGGGAGCTTTGGTACATACCCATGGTACTAATGTGGACCCCAGCATCCTCTAGGACGTAAGAGAAAATAGGATTTTGGTACCTACCAGTAAATCCTTTTCTCATAGTCCGTAGAGGATGCTGGGCACCCTGCAAATGTTATTTGGTTCAGTACCACTTCGTTTAGTAGAGTACTGCGTTATTACTGGGTAAGTAATGTTTCAGCAGTTGCTGAATGTACAAGCTACGTTGGCTTGATGTGCCTAGTATGTGTGAGCTGGTATGAATCTCACCACTATCTGTGTATAATCCTTCTCTCAAAGTATGTCGGCTCCTTGGGCACAGTTTCTAGACTGAGTCTGGTAGGAGGGGCATAAAGGGAGGAGCCAGCCCACACTCTCGAACTCTTAAAGTGCCAATGGCTCCTGGTGGACCCGTCTATAACCCATGGTACTAATGTGGACCCCAGCATCCTCTAGGACGTAAGAGAAAAAGGAGTAAGCCCCCTTTTATGGCTGTAGTGCCAGTCTGGGTGCTGTGTACACTACAGTGTACTAAGTCTGGAGACTCAATCCGTCCCGTGTAGAAGGCGTGCGTCTCTGTACCCTTATGCCGCCATAATGGGCGGCCAACCGCCAGACGTGACGCCGGCTTAGTACTCACCACTCTTCATTCTTCTGGCTCTGTTAGGGGTGGCGGCGCGCTGCGGGAATGTACGCTTGCCGTGGTGGGGCTAACGAATAGTTCCTTCAGGAGCTAATGTCCTGTCAGCGGGGAACGGGACCATTAACCCTTAGGGGGGGGGGGGGGGGGGCCCAACCCCACTAAGCAGGCAGACTGGTGCCATCCAGACCTGCCTGTAAATAACAAACTTTAAAAATAAATGCAGAAAACTCTCCAGGAACTTCCAGAGATGTGACCGGCTCCTACAGGCACATTTTCTAAACTGAGTCTGGCAGGAGGGGCATAGAGGGAGGAGCCAGCACACACTATCAAATTCTTAAAGTGCCCAAGGCTCCTAGTGGACCTGTTTATACCCCATGGTACTAAATAGATTCCCAGTATCCCCTAGGACGTAAGAGAAAGTATCATACAACGCACAATTTATTACAAATTAATTACATATATTCTCATAAAAACAAATAAAAAAAACCCCAAAATCAAACATTCTCTTTAGAGCCTTTTAAATAGTCTGCAGACCCAGCGCTAAAGATAGATTAATTGTATCCTTTAATTGGAGAAGGAACAAATTGTATCCAAATATTGAGTCTCCTTGTTATTTTGTAACAATATTTTATGTTTCTGAGGAAACAGCCCCACACCAGCGGCTGAGAAACGCGTCAAGCACCGCCAGGCATCTCCATATGCTGAACTCTGCAGACACATCCACATTGTCAAATGCCTCAAGTGGAAGTCAGCCCAGCTCTTGTCGGCTCCAAATCACTGTTCTGAATTACCCGGGTAGCCATCACCCGGGGTTAGGAAGGAAGACTGCACGGACCGCTTATAACTGAGGCTGGGTAAGCGCTGTTTATCTATAGACTGCTGATTGTCAACGTAATAAACAAGATTAACAGCTTACACTATGATTGTGCCTTGCACTAAGCCGCCCCATTATAGCCTCATATTATCGGTCTGTTACTATCCGGTGACTTACAATGGAGCATACTATGATTTATAAATGACGGAGTATATTACTAATTAAACGGGAAACTTCGCAACTGATAAGCAACCTCTGTGGAATGCCCTCCCACGCACAATAAGACTCACCTCTAGTCTCCAAACCTTTAAACGGTCCCTGAAAACTCACCTCTTCAGACAAGCCTACCAAATTCCAGACCCACACACATAACCTTCACTGCTTCCCTATCTAATTACATCCCCTCTGTACAGTACACATAACATCACATATCTTGTCTTCCAGCATTGCTGGGTGATCATATCATACAACCCATTAAGAACCTAGCAATCTGGGGGACCATTATGTAACAGGTAGCATCTATCCTTGTGTATCAATGCCTATTTCCCTATAGATTGTAAGCTTGCGAGCAGGGCCTTCCTACCTCTATGACTGTCTGGTTTTACCCAGTTTTGTTCTATTACTGTTGTTCTAATTGTAAAGCACAACGGAATATGCTGCGCTATATAAGAAACTGCTAATAAATAAATCATTAGTCAAATAGACTTTGCATTTACTTCAGCCACTTGTGGAATATTATTTATTTCACCTACCTGTGGAATTACAGCATCTGAGGACATCAAAACGGTTTATAAAACATTGTTACAAAATAAAGAGCCCCATACACTTATGCGACAAGTCCGACCGTCATGTTGCAGGTGATCAACCCTGGCTGCCTCCCAGGCGGCAGGATCGCCCAAGATACATCGTAAACTGTCCTTTTACATCTGCTGTATCTTGTGTGATCCCAGCCATGCCTGCGGGGTCCGACATGATTGCTAGTGTGGCACGGTCAATCTGGAGGACCCGATCCGATGCTCACGGGAACGCGCATCGGATCGGATACACCTCCAAAAATAAACGTTATGGTAAGAACTTACCGTTGATAACGTGATTTCTCTTATGTCCACAGGTATCCACAGGATAACATTGGGATATTGTCGAGCGACAGCGAAAATGGCACCAACACGGTCACGAGCTTTCTGGCCTCCCAGGATGCATTGGGGCCTCCACTATATAGTCCCGCCCACTGACTCAGTCAGATCAGTTCTTTCCACAGCGATTATAGGCAGGAACATTAGGTAGAGACCTGTACAGGCGATAAGAACACACATACACACCCTTCCATACAAGAAGGAAGAGGTTTTTAGTGTTTGTCTAGATCCTCAAATCAGATGCGTCCGGGTGGGATCCCTGTGGATACCTGTGGACATAAGAGAAATCACGTTTTTAACGGTAAGTTCTTACCATAACGTTTATTTCTCTGGCTGGGTCCACAGGATTATCCACAGGATAACATTGGGATTCCCAAAGCCATTTTAGTGGTGGGGACGCTCCTGATTGCACAGGAGGACCTTTCGCCCGAAGTCTGCGTCATGAGAGGCAAAAGTATCCAAGGCATAATGTCTGATGAATGTGTTTATGGAAGACCATGTGGCTGCCTTACATATCTGTTCTGCTGATGCACCCTGTTGTGCTGCCCAAGAAGGACCTACCTTACGTGTAGAGTGTGCAGAGACATTAGCCGGAATAGGGAGATCTGCATGAGAATAAGCTTCAGATATTACCACTCGGAGCCATCTCGCCAGCGTCTGTTTACTAGCAGGCCAACCTCTCCTATGGAATCCGTAGAGGATGAAGAGGGAAACTGTTTTCCTGATGGCACTAGTACGATCTATATAGATTTTTAAAGACCGGACCACGTCCAGTGACGCTTCTCCCGCAGATAGTCCCGATACCTGAAAAGCTGGGACTACAATCTCTTCATTCAGGTGAAACTTTTACACCACCTTTGGAAGATAACTAGATCTCGTTCTGAGAACTGCTCTGTCTGGAAAAAAACTTAGGAAAGGAGACTTACATGATAATGCTCCTAAATCTGACACTCTTCTGGCTGACGCCATTGCCAGTAAAAAAAGAACTTTAATCGTTAACCACTTAAGATCCGCTCTCTCAAGTGGTTCAAACAAAGGACCCTGGAGAAATTTAAGAACTAAATTCAAATCCCAGGGAGCTGCAGGAGGAACAAATGGAGGTTGAATATGTACTACTCCTTGGAAAAACGTACGTACATCCTGTAGGTCAGCAATCTTCTGCTGAAACCATACAGTCAACGCTGAGACTTGCACCCTCAAGGAAGCAACCTTCAACCCCTTATCCAATCCTGCCTGCAGAAAATCCAAAATTCTAGCTACTTTAAAGGCTCTTGGATTGTAATTTTTTCCAGAACACCAATGAATATAGGCTTGCCATATTCTATGATATACACGGGCCGAAGAAGGCTTTCTTGCTCTAAGCATGGTTTGGATTACTTGCTTTGAAAATCCTTTAGCCTCTAAGATAGAGGTTTCAACAGCCACGCCGTCAAAGACAGGCGATCCAGATGACTGTGACAACAAGGACCCTGCATTAACAGATCTGGACGTTGAGGGAGCAGTATCGGTGCTTCCACGGACATTCTCCACAGATCTGTGTACCAATGCCTTCTTGGCCAAGCTGGAGCTATTAGAATGATTGCTCCTTTTGCCTGTTTTATCTTTCTCACTACTCTGGGTAACAGAGATATTGGAGGGAACAGATATGCCAGCTGAAACCTCCATTCTACTGACAGTGCGTCTACCAGGACTGCTCCTGGGTCCCTTGTTCTTGATCCGAACCTCGGAACTTTGTTGTTTAGACGAGACGCCATAAGGTCTATCTCCGGTAGACCCCATCTGTTCACCAGTGTCTGAAACACTTCTGGGTGTAGTGCCCATTCGGTTTCCTGAATGGTGTGCCGACTGAGAAAATCCGCTTCCCAATTTAGTACACCCGGGACAAATACTGCTGACAATGCTGGGAGATGGAGTTCTGCCCACTTTAGAATGGGAGTTACTTCCTCCATCAGACTCTTGCTGTGAGTCCCTCCTTGATGATTTAGGTATGCTACTGCCGTCGCATTGTCTGAGCGGATCTGGACTGGTCTTCCTTGTAGATTGTCCTTTGCCTGAACTAGGGCCAAGTAAATGGCTCTTATTTCTAACAGATTTATCGGCAGGCGACTTTCCCTTGCGGTCCATTTTCCCTGGAACCATAGGCTTCCGAGTACCGCCCCCCAACCTTGCAGGCTGGCATCTGTCGTCAGGACTTGCCACTCTTTTATCCAAAAGGGTCCCCCCTTGTTTAAATGGTCTGTCTGTAGCCACCATGCTAGAGACCTTTTTACATTTACTGGAATCTTTATCATCTGCTTCTTTATTGTTTGATGATTTCCGTTCCATTTTGTCAAAATGAGATGCTGCAATGGTCTGGAGTGGAATTGCGCATATTCCACCATGTCGAACGTTGATACCATCAGACCCAACAGTCGCATTGCTGCATGGACTGACATTGTCTGGGCTTGCAACGCTTCCTGAGCCATGACCTGCACCTTGACTATTTTCTTCTCTGGTAAGAGAACTCTCTGTAGGTCTGAATCCAATATGGCTCCCAAATGAACCATCCGCTGTGATGGATTCAGGGACGACTTCTCCCAATTTATGAGCCACCCGTGTCTCTGTAAACAAACTATCGTCTGTTGGAGATGGCTCAACAGTAAATCTTGCGACTGTGCTAAGATTAATAGGTCGTCTAGGTATGGGAATATCCTTATCCCTTGTTTGCGCAGACAAGCTGCCATAACCACCATGATCTTGGTAAACACCCTGGGTGCTGTAGCTAGCCCGAAGGGCAGAGCTTGGAACTGGAAGTGTTCCTTGAGGATGGCAAACCTGAGGTAACACTGATGTGATAGTGCTATAGGCACATGTAGGTAAGCATCCCGCACATCCAGAGATACCATATAGTCTCCCGGTTCCATAGCCAACATTATGGAGCGTAACGTCTCCATGTGGAACTTCGGGATCCATATGTAATTGTTCAACATCTTCAGATTTAGAATTGGTCGATATGACCCATTTGGTTTCTGGATTAGAAACAGATTGGAGTAATACCCCTGTCCCTTTTGTGATGGAGGTACTGGGACAACCACACCTGACTGCAGTAATTTTTGGACTGCTTCTTGCAGGGCATTGGCCTTCGACTCTATACGAGACAGGCTGGTGCAAAAAAATCTTTGAGGAGGCTGCCTCCTGAATGGGAACCCATACCCCTGAGATACTACCTTCTGCACCCAGGCATCTGTTGTTGACTGTTGCCATGTGTGTGCAAATTGCAGGAGTCGGCCCCCAACCCTGGAATCCTCCAGGCGGAGGCCCGTCTCTTCAGGCTGAGGGCTTTTGTTCAGGTTTGGAAGCTGGCTTTTTGCTAGCCCACTGCTTCCTACCCCTGGATTTAAACTGGGGTTGTTTAGGCTCCTCTTTACCTTTCGCTTTGCTTTGCCAGCGAAATGAGCGAAATTTTAAACCCTTGGACTTAGGGTTGTAGGTAGCCGGAAATCTGACCTTCTTCGATTCAGCCTCTGACTCTAGGATATCCGATAAAGGTTTTCCAAATAATATATTACCCACGAAAGGCAATGCTTCCAATTCCTTCTTGGACTCCGCATCTGCCTTCCAGGTCCGTAGCCAGACTGCTCTGCGAGCGACTACTGCCAGGGCTGAAGCTTTAGAAGCAACAGTGCCTACATCAATGGCTGCTTCTTCTAAATACTGGGCAGATTGTCTTAAACGGCAAAGACGATCCTCTTGCTCCCTAGTAGGAGAGGGGATGTCATTCTCTAGTTCCTCTATCCATTCGCCCATTGCCTTTGCTACCCAGGCCGAAGCCATAGCAGGTCTTACCACTGCACCCACAAGAGAAAAAATATTTTTCAATAGGCTCTCTACCCTCCTGTCTGTGACATCATTCAAAGAGGTAGATGACAGTGGCAAAGCAGATTTGTGCACGAGTCGCAGAACATGTGCATCTACTTTTGGAGGAACTTATCTCTTCGATCAATCTCCAGCAGGAAATGGATAATAAGAATCCCATCTCCTAGGAATCTTATACTTTTTACCGGGCGCTGCCCAAGACTCATCCATCATTTCCGTCAACTCCTCCGACGCTGGAAATTCAGCTTTCACTGACTTTGTTCGTTTGAATACAGGTGCTTTTGCTTTTAACGCTGTCTTGGCTGGTTCTTCCAGAGAAAGCACAGCCTTTACTGCATTAATGAGTTCAGCTACATCATCTGAACTAAAGCTCTGCGACTGATCATCACACGGAGTTGAATCTATTGTTTCCGCATCATCATCCGATGTATCCTCTTGTGTAGTCTGCCATACAGACGTATCTGTCTTAGTCTTACCTACCCCTTGGTTGCTTGTAGAGGCTACTGGAACCAAACCATAGGAAGGGAGCTGCATGTATGGGTTCATAGTGTAACCTAACCCTTGAGGTGGTGCTACTGGAGCTAACCTGTCCGCTATTGAAGACAGAGTCTTTGCGAACATATTCCATGGTGGCTCTACTGGAGGTTGAACTAACTCCTGTTTTTTACTTCGCTGAAAAGCGAAACAGTTTGCACACAAACCCTCATAAGTGACCAATTGAATCATATCAATTACCCCTGACTTACAAGATAAGCATGTTAGGGCTGTAGGAGTGCTTGACAAATTCTCCTCATCACTTTTGCCGCTCACAGACATTTTTTCTGATATTGACTACACGATTTTGTGACTGAACCACACCCTATAATCAGTATATAGAGGTGAAATCAATCTGACCACAGTGCACCTGATTTGAGGGTCAGAACAGGACTGACATTACACAGAAAAGTCAGCACACATACTAGCAGTCAGTCACATGTTAAAGCATTAGACATTGTCATATGAGAATACAACCTCCATAATAACTTATACATAAGTAGGAAAATTGTACTTCTGTTTAACTGGTTCTTTTTCAACATAACATGCAGAAAACACAGTAATATACAGGTCTCATATGCAATAGGTACTAAAAATTAACAGTGCACACTAAGAAGTAGAAGAAATTTTTAGTACTGTATACCCTGCCTCCAGGGAGCGGGATACAGGGAGACTCACCACACTTCCATATCCAAGCAAAGACGCTCGAAAGACGCTGAGTGGATTCAGACGCTACTGGTGTACACTGCCACTCTTGGTAACTGATAACGGACACGGACGCTCACCAACGGACACGGACGCTGAGCGACTCCACGTGCATGCAGACACTAAAGGCCTGCGACTCGGTCTGGGCGGGTTTATATCCAGTGTACACAACCGCAGCGTCTAAGCTGCGACCGAGTACCCTCGTGGTAGCGTCTGAGCCGGAAGTGAGGTCATTCAGTTCATGAAACGAGAGACCCGCGGGAACTGGCCATGAACTCGGAGGAGGGACGGCCAGGAGAGCGTCTGAAACCCCCTGTTGACTTAAACTCCCAGGATCGCGGCCTCACCTAGTCCTGGCGCCTATGATCCCCGGAGCGTAGCGCTGTCACACTCGAGATGTTCGGCGCATCAACACGCTGTTTGTAGTCTCCACCAAATCAGCGTAGCTGTGTCCTGACCCCTCTAGTAAGAGGAAGTCCATATACTCACTGTCTCCCCATGCTCCGGCCACAGCCTGGTAACGTCTGCTGGACCTGCTAGAACATCCGACACAGACGCCCGTCGAGACAGCACTGTACCGCGAAGGTAAGCGTTGTTGCGACCCGGTGGGGAGTTGTTGGAGCGACTCTTTCTAATACACGTTTAAGACGCTGTTAAGAGAAGTCGCTCAAACCAAAACAGTAAGTCTATAAAAATAAAGTAATGAAAACTTGAGGCTGCTTTCACAGCAGCCCTGTGACCATGCGGCTTCCTGCCGCACCAAGCAAAAAACTGATCTGACTGAGTCAGTGGGCGGGACTATATAGTGGAGGCCCCAATGCATCCTGGGAGGCCAGAAAGCTCGTGACCGTGTTGGTGCCATTTTCGCTGTCGCTCGACAATATCCCAATGTTATCCTGTGGATAATCCTGTGGACCCAGCCAGAGAAATAAGATTTTAAACCTACCGGTAAATCTTTTTCTCCTAGTCCGTAGAGGATGCTGGGGACTCCGTAAGGACCATGGGTATAGACGGGCTCCGCAGGAGACATGGGCACTATAAAGAACTTTAGAATGGGTGTGCACTGGCTCCTCCCTCTATGCCCCTCCTCCAGACCTCAGTTAGAGAAACTGTTCCCAGAGGAGACGGACAGTACGAGGAAAGGATTTTGTTAATCTAAGGGCAAGATTTATACCAGCCCACACCATCCACACCGTATAACATGGAATATACTAACCTGTTAACAGTATGAAACAAAACAGCATCAGCCCGAGACTGATCAAAACTGTAACATAACCCTTATGTAAGCAATGACTATAAACAAATCTTGCAGAAATATGTCCGCACTGGGACGGGCGCCCAGCATCCTCTACGGACTAGGAGAAAAAGATTTACTGGTAGGTTTAAAATCTTATTTTCTCTTACGTCCTAGAGGATGTTGGGGACTCCGTAAGGACCATGGGGACAGTCCCGGCGCTACCCGCTCAGCAAAGGGATGCAGTGCAGGTAGGCGCCGGGCAGGAGAGGCGCCTTCACTGCTCTGCATCCCAGCTGAAGCGCCGTCCTCACACTGACAGGCAGCCGCAGCAGCATGAAGCCTTCTCCTCTCTCCCCTGTGACAGGGAGAGGAGTGTCAGTGATCGTTCGGCCGAAAAGGGGACGGAGCTACAAGGACCAAGGGGGCGGAGCTACACAGGATCATACTATTGAAGATCTGGCCAGCCCAACTGTGGTAAGTGGATGTAAAAAGAGTGAGAGAGAAAGTGTGTGTGTGTGTGTGTGTGTGTGTGTGTGTGTTTGCATTTATGTATATACTGTATTTATGTATGTGTGTATCTGTATGCAGAGCAGTCATGTGTAAAAAGGGGACGCTGTCTGCCGTAATGTGTAATAAGGGGGATGCGGTCTGCCGTAATGTGTAATAAGGGGGATGCTGTCTGCCGTAATGTGTAATAAGGGGACACTGTCTGCCGTAATGTGTAAAAAAGGGGACGCTGTCTGCCGTAATGTGTAAAAAGGGGGCGCTGTCTGCCGTAATGTGTAAAAATAAGAATTTACTCACCGGTAATTCTATTTCTCGTAGTCCGTAGTGGATGCTGGGAACTCCGTAAGGACCATGGGGAATAGCGGGCTCCGAAGGAGGCTGGGCACTCTAGAAAGATCTTAGACTACCTGGTGTGCACTGGCTCCTCCCACTATGACCCTCCTCCAAGCCTCAGTTAGGTACTGTGCCCGGACGAGCGTACACAATAAGGAAGGATTTTGAATCCCGGGTAAGACTCATACCAGCCACACCAATCACACCGTACAACTCGTGATATGAAACACAGTTAACAGTATGAAACAATAGAGCCTCTCAACAGATGGCTCAACAATAACCCGATTTAGTTAACAATAACTATGTACAAGTAATGCAGATAAACCGCACTTGGGATGGGCGCCCAGCATCCACTACGGACTACGAGAAATAGAATTACCGGTGAGTAAATTCTTATTTTCTCTAACGTCCTAGTGGATGCTGGGAACTCCGTAAGGACCATGGGGATTATACCAAAGCTCCCAAACGGGCGGGAGAGTGCGGATGACTCTGCAGCACCGAATGAGAGAACTCCAGGTCCTCCTCAGCCAGGGTATCAAATTTGTAGAATTTTGCAAACGTGTTTGCCCCTGACCAAGTAGCTGCTCGGCAAAGTTGTAAAGCCGAGACCCCTCGGGCAGCCGCCCAAGATGAGCCCACCTTCCTTGTGGAATGGGCATTGACAGATTTTGGCTGTGGCAGGCCTGCCACAGTATGTGCAAGCTGAATTGTACTACAAATCCAACGAGCAATAGTCTGCTTAGAAGCAGGAGCACCCAGCTTGTTGGGTGCATATAGGATAAACAGCGAGTCAGATTTTCTGACTCCAGCCGTCCTGGAAACATATATTTTCAGGGCCCTGACAACGTCTAGCAACTTGGAGTCCTCCAAATCCTTAGTAGCCGCAGGCACCACAATAGACTGGTTCAGGTGAAACGCTGACACCACCTTAGGGAGAAACTGGGGACGAGTCCTCAATTCTGCCCTATCCATATGGAAAATCAAATAAGGGCTTTTACAAGACAAAGCCGCCAATTCTGATACTCGCCTGGCAGAAGCCAAGGCCAATAACATAACCACCTTCCATGTGAGATATTTCAGATCCACGGTTTTTAGTGGTTCAAACCAAAGTGATTTTAAGAAAACTCAACACCACGTTGAGATCCCAAGGTGCCACAGGAGGCACAAACGGGGGCTGACTATGCAGCACTCCTTTTATAAATGTCTGAACTTCAGGTACTGAAGCTAGTTCTTTTTTGAAAGAAAATCGACAGAGCCGAGATCTGTACCTTAATGGAACCCAATTTAAGGCCCATAGTCACTCCTGCTTGCAGGAAATGCAGAAATCGACCTAGTTGAAATTCCTCTGTTGGGGCCCTTTCGGCCTCACACCATGCAACATATTTTCGCCATATGCGGTGATAATGAGTTGCTGTAACCTCTTTCCTGGCTTTAGTAAGCGTAGGAATTACTTCCTCCGGAATACCCTTTTCCTTCAGGATCCGGCGTTCAACCGCCATGCCGTCAAACGCAGCCGCGGTAAGTCTTGGAACAGACAGGGCCCCTGCTGCCGCAGGTCCTGACTGAGTGGCAGAGGCCATGGGTCCTCTGATATAAATTCTTGAAGTTCTGGGTACCAAGCTCTTCTTGGCCATCCACGAGTATCGTTCTTACTCCTCGCCTTCTTATTATTCTCAGTACCTTTGGTATGAGAGGCAGAGGGGAGAACACCTAAACCGACTGGTACACCCACGGTGTTACCAGAGCGTCCATAGCTATCGCCTGAGGGTCCCTTGACCTGGAGCAATATCTTTTATAGCTTTTTGTTAAGGCGGGACGCCATCATGTCCACCTGTGGCCTTTCCCAATGGTGTACAATCCTATTGGAAGACTTCTGGAGGAAGTCCCCATTTTCCCGGGTGGAGGTCGTGTCTGTTGAGAAGATCTGCTTCCCAGTTGTCCACTCCGGGAATGAACACTGCTGACAGTGCTAACACATGATTTTCCGCCTATCGGAGAATCCTTGTGGCTTCTGCCATCGCCATCCTGCTTCTTGTGCCGCCCCGTTGATTACATGGGCGACTGCCGTGATGTTGTCTGATTGGATCAGTACCGGCTGGTTTTGAAGCAGAGGCCTTGCTGGCCTCAGGGCATTGTAAATGGCCCTCAGATCCAGAATATTTATGTGTAGGGAAATAACCTGACTTGACCAAAGTCCCTGGAAGTTTCTTCCCTATGTGACTGCCCCCCAGCCTCAAAGGCTGGAATCCATGGTCACTAGGACCTAGTCCTGTATGCCGAACCTGCGGCCCTCTTGAAGATGGGCACTCTGCAGCCACCACAGTAGAGATACCCTGGTCCTTGGAGACAGGGTTATCAGCCTATGCATCGGAAGATGCGATCCGGACCACTTGTCCAACAGGTCCCTCTGAAAAGTTCTTGTATGGAACCTGCCTAATGGGATTGCTTCGTAAGAAGCTACCATTTTTCCCAGGACTCGCGTGCAATGATGCACCGCTACCTATTTTGGTTTCAGGAGGTCTCTGACTAGAGATGACAACTCCTTGGCTTTCTCCTCCGGGAGAAACACTATTTCTGGTTTATGTCCAGAACCATCCCCAGGAACAGTAGACGTGTCATAGGAACCAGCTGTGACTTTGGACTGTTTAGAATCCACCTATGCTGTTGTAGCACTTTCCAAAATAGTGCTACCCCGACTACCAACTGCTCCTTGGACCTCGCCCTTATAACGAGATTGTCCAATTACGGGATAATTACAACTCCCTTTTTTTTGAAGGAGTATCATCATTTCGGCCATTACCTTGATAAAACACCCTCGGTGCCATGTACATTCCAAACGGCAGTGTCTGGACTTGGTAATGGTAATCCTGTACCACAAATCTGAGGTACTCCTGGCGAGGATGGTAAATGGGGACATGCAGGAAAGCATCCTTGATGTCCCGGGATACCATGTAATCCCCCTCGTCCAGGCTTGCAATAACCGCCCTGAGCGATTCCATCTTGAACTTGAATTTTTTTATGTTCAAGGATTTTAAATATAAAATGGGTCACACCGAACCATGCGGTTTCGGTACCCCAACCCGTGTGGAATAGTAACCCCGTCCTTGTTGAAGTAGGGGCACCTTGAGTATTACCTGCTGGGAATACCGCTTATTAATTGCCTCTAGCACAGCCTCCCTGCTTGAGGGAGTTGTCAGCAAGGCATATTTTAGGAAACGGCTGGGGGGAGACTTCTCTAATTCCAGCTTGTACCCCTGAAATTACTACTTGGAAGAAACAGGGATCCACCTGTGAGCGAGCCCACTAATTGCTGAAATTTTTGAGGCGGCCCCCCACCGTACCTGGCTACACCTGTGGAGCACCCGCGTCATGGTGTGTACTCACAGGAGGCGGGGGAAGAATCTTGATTCTGGGAACAGGCTGACTGGTGCAGCTTTTTCCCTCTACCCTTGTCTCTGTACAGAAAGGAAGCGCCATTTGACCCGCTTGCTTTTCTGAAGCCGAAAGGACTGTACCTTTTTCTGTGAGGAAACCTGAGGTAAAATTATTTCTTCCCAGCAGTTGCTGTGGATACGAGGTCCCAGAGACCATCCCCAAATAATTCCTCACTCTTATAAGGCTCTCTATGCGCTTTTTAAGTCCGCATCACCTGTCCAGTGACAGGTCTCTAATACCCTCCTGACAGAATGGACATTACATTTATTTTGGATGCCAGCCGGCAAAATATCCCTCTGTGCATCTCCCATATATAAGACAACGTCTTTAATATGTTTTTATGTTTGCCAACTATTATCCCTGTTTGACAGGGTCACCAACCACGCTGCAGCAGCACTATCTGCAGGTCTCAGTCTAGTACCTGAGTGTGTAAATACAGACTTCAGGATAGCCTCCTGTTTTATCAACAGGTACCTATTAAAGTGGCCGTATCCTAAGACGGCAGTGCCACCTTTTTTGACAAACGTGTGAGCGCCTTATCCACCCTAGGGGATATCTCCCAGCGTAACTTATCCTCCTGGCGGGAAAGGGTACGCCATCAGTAACTTTTTATAATTACCAGTTTCTTAACGGGGGAACCCACGCTTTTCACACACTTCATTTATTCATCTGATGGGGGAACAAAACACTGCCTGTTTTTTCTCCCCAAACCTAAAACCCATTTATAGAGGTTAAAGTCAGAAATGTATAACACATTTTTTATTGCCGGGATCAAGTCACGGATTGGATTGTGTATATGTCTCCACCTTGTCGACACTGGAGTCAGACTCCGTGTCGACATCTGTGTCTGCCATCTGAGAGAGCGGGCGTTTTTGAGCCCCTGATGGCTTTTGAGACGCCTGGGCAGGCGCGGGCTGCGAAGCCGGCTGTCCCACAGCTGTTACGTCATCCACCCTTTTATGTAAGGAGTTGACACTGTCGGTTAATACCTTTTACCTCTCTATCCACTCTGGTGTCGGCCCCACAGGGGGCGACATCACATATATCGGCCTCTGTTCCGTCACCATATAAGCCTCCTCATTCAACATGTCGACACAGCCGTACCGACACACCGCAGACACACAGGGAATGCTCTAAACGAGGACAGGACCCACAAAAGCCCTTTTGGGGGGACAGAGTGAGAGTATGCCAGCACACACCAGAGCGCTATATACTGCAGGGACTAACTGAGTTATGTCCCCTATAGCTTTATATCTATATATATAATGTATACTGCGCCTAAATTTAGTGCCCCCTCTCTCTTTTTTTAACCCTTGTAGACTGCAGGGGAGAGCCAGGGAGCTTCCCTCCAACGGAGCTGTGAGGGAAAATGGCGCCAGTGTGCTGAGGAGATAGGCTCCGCCCCTTTTTCGCGGCCTATTCTCCCGTTTTTTATGGACTTCTGGCAGGGGTATTTACCTCATATATAGCCCCTGGGGCTATATATTGAGGTATTTTTGCCAGCCAAGGTGTTTTTATTGCTGCCTCAGGGCGCCCCCCCCCCAGCGCCCTGCACCCTCAGTGACCGGAGTATGAAGTGTGTGAGAGGAGCAATGGCGCACAGCTGCAGTGCTGTGCGCTACCTTGGTGAAGACTGATGTCTTCATGCCGCCGATTTTCCGGACCATCTTCTTGCTTCTGGCTCTGTAAGGGGGACGGCGGCGCGGCTCCGGGACCGAACATCAAGGCTGGGCCTGCGGTCGATCCCTCTGGAGCTAATGGTGTCCAGTAGCCTAAGAAGCCCAATCCGGCTGCAAGCAGGCGAGTTCGCTTCTTCTCCCCTTAGTCCCTCGCTGCAGTGAGCCTGTTGCCAGCAGGTCTCACTGAAAAGAACAAATTCTAAGACTATAACTTTCTAAGAGCTCAGGAGAGCCCCTAGTGTGCATCCAACCTCGGCCGGGCACGAAATCTAACAGAGGCTTGGAGGAGGGTCATAGTGGGAGGAGCCAGTGCACACCAGGTAGTCTAAGATCTTTCTAGAGTGCCCAGCCTCCTTCGGAGCCCGCTATTCCCCATGGTCCTTACGGAGTTCCCAGCATCCACTAGGACGTTAGAGAAAAGGGGACGCTGTCTTCCGTAATGTGTAAAAAGGGGACGCTGTCTGCCGTAATGTGTAAAAAGGGACGCTGTCTGCCATAATGTGTAAAAAGGGGACGCTGTCTGCCATAATGTGTAAAAAGGGGACGCTGTCTGCCGTAATGTGTAAAAAGGGAATGCTGTCTACCGTAATGTGTAAGAAGGGGACTCTGTCCGCCGTAATGTGTAAAAAGGGGGACGCTGTCTGCCGTAATGTGTAAAAAGGGGACGCTCTTTGCCGTAATGTGTAAAAAGGGGGATGCTGTCTGCCTTAACGTGTAAAAAGGGGGGCGCTGTCTGCCGTAATGTGTAAAAAGGGAAATCTGTCCGCCGTAATGTGTAAAAGGGGCTCTACCTGGTGTAGTGGCGCTGCTGTGCGGCGTAGTTTGAATAATGGAGACTACTATAATATGTAATATGAATTGGTGTTATTTTGTGGCCACACCCCTTCCCCATGAAGCCACGCCCCTATTTTTTTTGCGCGCGCCACGGGCGCGCGGTGCCCCAGTTCTGCATACAGGGAGGCCGCCAATGCCCTCTCTTGCACACAGCGCTAAAATGTCTAGTTACGGCACTGTCTGTGTGTAGGGCCGTAACTAGCGCTGCACAGGGTGTGTATGGGCAGAGAGCTCACATCCATAGGCTTACATGGATCTCCTGCAGCTCAGGGGCCCAAGAGGCCATGGTAACCCTCCGGCCCTGCATGTAAAGTATGGGAGGGCGCAAATTTATATTTTGCAGGAGGGCGCCGAACACCCTAGCACCGGCCCTGCATGGGGATTATACCAAAGCTCCAGACCGGGCGGGAGAGTGCGAATGACTCTGCAGCACCGATTGAGCAAACATGAGGGCCTCATCAGCCAGGGTATCAAACTTGTAGAATTTTGCAAAAGTGTTTGAACCCGACCAAGTCGCTGCTCGGCAAAGCTGTAATGCCGAGACGCCTCGGGCAGTCGCCCAAGAAGAGCCCACCTTCCTAATGGAATGGGCCTTTACCGAATTTGGTAACGGCAATCCAGCCGCAGAATGAGCCTGCTGAATCGTGTTACATATCCAGTGAACAATAGTCTGCTAGTCTGCTTAGAAGCAGGAGCGCCAACCTTGTTGGCTGCATTAAGGACAAACAGTGCCTCTGTTTTCCTAACCCTAGCAGTCCTGGCTACATAAATTTTTAAGGTCTTGACTACATCCAGGGACTTGGAATCCTCCAAGTCACTCGTAGCCACCGGCACCACAATAGGTTGGTTCATATGAAACAATGAAACCACCTTAAGCAAAAATTGAGGACGACTCCTCAACTCCGCTCTATCCACATGGAAAATCAGATAGGGGCTTTTGTGAGACAAAGCCGCCAATTCAGACACCCGGCTTGCAGACGCCAAGGCCAACAACATGACCACCTTCCAAGTGAGAAATTTTAATTCCACTGTTTAAAGGGGCTCAAACCAGTGAGATTTTAGGAACTGTAACACCACGTCAAGGTCCCATGGTGCCACTGGAGGCACAAAAGGAGGCTGTATGTGCAGCACTCCCTTTACAAAAGTCTGGACTTCTGGGAGAGAAGCCAATTCCTTCTGAAAGAAAATCGATAGGGCCGAAATCTGTACTTTAATGGAGCCTAATTTAAGGCCCATATCCACTCCTGTCTGCAGAAAGTGGAGAAAACTGCACAGATAGAAATCTTCCGTAGGAGCATTCTTAGCCTCACACCAAGATACATACTTTCTCCAGATACGGCAATGTTGCGCCGTCACCTCCTTCCTAGCCTTTATCAGAGTAGGGATGAATTCTTCTGGAATGCCTTTCCGAGCTAGGATTCGGTGTTCAACCGCCATGCCGTCAAACGTAAACGCGGTAAGTCTTGGAACACGCAGGGCCCCTGTTGCAACAGGTCCTCTCTGAGCGGAAGAGGCCACGGATCTTCTGTGAGCATTTCCTGAAGATCTGAATACCAGGTCCTTCGAGGCCAGTCTGGAACAATGAGTATTGTCTGCACTCTTTTTCGTCATATGATTCTCAATATCTTAGAGATGAGTGGAAGAGGAGGGAACACATAGACCGACTGAAACACCCACGGTGTCACCAGGGCGTCCACTGCTACTGCCTGAGGGTCCCTTGACCTGGCACAATACCTCCGAAGCTTCTTGTTGAGGCGTGACGCCATCATGTCTATTTGAGGAAGTCCCCAACGACTTGTTATCTCTGCAAAAACTTCTTGATGAAGTCCCCACTCTCCTGGATGGAAATCGTGTCTGCTGAGGAAGTCTGCTTCACAGTTGTCCACACCCGGAATGAAGACAGCTGACAGAGCGCTTACGTGATTTTCCGCCCAGCGAAGAATCCTGGTGGCTTCCGCCATTGCCACTCTGCTCCTTGTCCCGCCTTGGCGGTTTACATGAGCCACGGCTGTGACGTTGTCTGATTGAATCAGAACCGCTAGGTCGCGAAGAAGATCCTCCGCTTGACGTAGGCCGTTGTATATGGCCCTCAATTCCAGTACATTGATGTGTAGACAAGCCTTCTGGCTTGACCATATCCCCTGAAAGTTTCTTCCTTGTGTGACTGCTCCCCATCCTCGGAGGCTCACGTCCGTGGTCACCAGAACCCAGTCTTGAATGCCGAACCTGCGACCCTCTAGAAGGTGAGCACTCTGCAGCCACCACAGGAGAGACACCCTGGCCCTGGGGGACAGGCTTATTTTCTGATGAATTTGAATATGGGAACCGGACCACTTGTCCAGAAGGTCCTACTGAAACGTCCTTGCATGAAACCTGCCGAAGGGGATGGCCTCGTAGGTCGCCACCATTTTCCCCAGAACTCGAGTGCATTGATGGACTGACAATCTTTTCGGATTCAACAGGTCTCTGACCATGTTCTGGAGTTCCTGGGCTTTTTCCATTGGGAGAAAAACCCTCTTTTGTTCCGTGTCCAGGATCATGCCGAAGAAAGATAGCTGAGTCGTTGGAACCAACTGTGACTTTGGAAGATTTAGAATCCAGCCATACTGCTGCAGCACACTCAGGGAGAGCGACACGCTTTTCAGCAACTGATCTCTCGATCTCGCTTTTATCAGGAGATCGTCCAAGTACGGGATAATTGTGACTCCCTGCCGGCGCAGGAGCACCATCATTTCCGCCATTACCTTGGTGAAAATCCTCGGGGCCGTGGAAAGCCCAAACGGCAACGTCTGAAACTGGTAATGACAGTCCTGTACAGCGGATCTCAGGTACGCCTGATGAGGGGGATATATGGGGACATGAAGGTATGCATCCTTTATGTCTAGTAACACAATAAAATCCCCCCCTTCCAAGCTGGAGATAACCGCCCTGAGTGATTCCATCTTGAATTTGAACTTTTTTAAGTACAGGTTTTTTTAAATTTAGAATGGGTCTGACCGAACCATCCGGTTTCGGGACCACAAATAGGGTTGAATAGTACCCCTTCCCCTGCTGAACTAGGGGAACCTCGACAACCACTTGCTGTTGACACAGTTTTTGAATTGCAGCTAAAACTATCCCCCTTTCTGGGGAAGAAGCTGGTAAAGCCGATTTGAAAAACCGGCGAGGAGGCACGTCTTCGAATTCCAGCTTGTAGCCTTGGGATACAATTTCCATTGCCCAAGGATCCACGTCTGACTGAACCCAGACGTGGCTGAAGAGTCGAAGACGTGCCCCTACCGGGGCGGACTCCCTCAGTGGAGCCCCAGCGTCATGCTGTGGATTTAGTAGAAGCCGGGGAGGACTTCTGCTCCTGGGAACTAGCCGTAGCAGGCAGTTTTTTCCCTCTACCCTTACCTCTGGCGAGGAAGTAAGAGCCCCGACCTCTTCTGGACTTATTCGACCGAAAAGGACTGCATCTGATATTGCAGCGTTTTCTTTTGCTGTGGAGAAACATAAGGTAAGAAGTTAGATTTACCCGCGGTAGCTGTGGAAACCAGGTCTGCGAGACCTTCCCCAAATAAATCCTCACATTTGTAAGGTAAAACTTCCATATGTTTCTTTGAGTCGGCATCACCCGACCATTGGCAGGTCCACAGGGCTCGCCTAGCAGAAATCGCCATGGCGTTGGCTCTCGAACCTAGCAGACCAACGTCTCTCTGAGCGTTTCTCATATATAAGACTGCGTCTTTTATGTGACCCAAGGTCAATAAAATGGTATCCCTATCTAGGGTATCAATGTCAGCTGACAAGGTATCAGTCCAAGCTGCTACAGCGCTACAAACCCAAGCCGACGCTATTGCCGTTCTGAGCAAGGCCCCCGTATGTGTATAAATTGATTTTAAGGTAGTTTCCTGTCTGCGATCAGCAGGATCCTTGAGGGCTGCTGTGTCTGGAGACGGTAGCACCACCTTTTTGGACAAGCGCGTTAACGCCTTGTCCACCCTGGGTGAGGATTTCCACCGTAACCTGTCCAGCGCAGGGAAAGGATACGCCATAAGAATTCTTTTGGGAATCTGCAGCTTCTTGTCTGGAGTTTCTCAAGCCTTTTCAAATAACTCGTTCAGCTCACGAGATGGGGGAAAAGTTACCTCAGGTTTCTTTTCTTTAAACATGTGTACCCTCTTGTCAGGGACAGAGGGGTCATCCGTGATATGCAAAACATCTTTTATTGCAATAATCATACAATGAATACTCTTGTAACCTCACATCATCGTAGTCGACACTGGAATCAGAATCCGTGTCGGTATCAGTGTCGGTCATTTGGGATAGGGGACGTTTTTGAGACCCTGAAGGGCCCTGTGACACCGTCAAAGCCATTGATTGACTTCCTTTATTATCCCTGGACTCTGCTTTGTCTAATCTCTTATGTAATAAAGCCACATTTGCATTTAAAACATTCAGCATTTTATGTAATAAAGCCACATTTGCATTTAAAACATTCAGCATATCCATCCAATCATGTGTCGGTGTTGCCGACGGAGACACCACAATCATCTGCTCCACCTCCTCCCTAGATGAGCCTTCCGCTTCAGACATGTCGACACACACGTACCAACACCCCCACACACTCAGGGATATATCTATATGGAGACAGTTCCCCAATAAAGGCCCCTTGGAGAGACAGAGAGAGAGTATGCCAGCACACACCCAGCGCCAACTGACACTGGAAACCAACTTCCCAGATAAACAGCGCTTTTATATAAATATATCTCTATACACTCACTGCCAATTAAAAGTGCCCCCCCCCCCCCCTCTTTTTTGCCCTCTGTCACCGTGTTCAGCAGGGGAGAGTCCGGGGAGCCAGCTTCTCTGCAGTGTGCTGTGGAGAAAATGGCGCTGGTTAGTGCTGGAGGATTAAGCTCCGCCCCCTCGGCGGCGGGCTTCGGTCCCGCTCAAAATTTTAATACTGGCGGGGGATTATAATATATACTGCCTCCGCAGCCTATATACTTGGTAGCCAGTCCCTAGAGGTTTATATTGCTGCCCAGGGCGCCCCCCCCCTGCGCCCTGCACCCATCAGTGCCCGCTGTGTGTGTTGTGTGTGGGAGCAATGGCGCGCAGCGTTACCTCAGAGAAGATCTGAAGTCTTCTGCCGCCTGTGAAGTCTTCTTTCTTCTTATACTCACCTGGCTTCTATCTTCCGGCTCTGTGAGGAGGACGGCGGCGCGGCTCCGGGACGAACGCCGAGGGTGAGACCTGCGTTCCGACCCTCTGGAGCTAATGGTGTCCAGTAGCCTAAGAAGCAGAGCCTATCATTTAAGTAGGACTGCTTCTCTCCCCTCAGTCCCACGATGCAGGGAGCCTGTTGCCAGCAGTGCTCTCTGAAAATAAAAAACCTAACAAAATTCTTTTTTCAGAGAAACTCAGGAGAGCACCCAGTCTCCTCTGGGCACAGGATCTAACTGAGGTCTGGAGGAGGGGCATAAAGGGAGGAGCCAGTGCACACCCATTCTAAAGTTCTTTGTAGTGCCCATGTCTCCTGCGGAGCCTGTCTATACCCATGGTCCTTACGGAGTCCCCAGCATCCTCTAGGACGTAAGAGAAATGCCCGATTTCATCCGATATATCGGGCCGAATGCCCGAAATTGGGCATTATCATTCCAGTAAATGAAATAAAATATCTCCCAGCGCTTATGTTTCTCAAGTGAATCAGTATATTTCCCACTACAATTATCAGGGTATCCAAGTTTATAAGTAAATCCAATAAAAATATTTAAATAAATATATTTTCTTTATTCAGAGTATAGTATTTACAACACATCATAAAAGAAATTTTATCTGACTCTACTTCTAAATAAAATCAGAGGCACTAACAACTGTCTGCCGGCAGAAACCCGTACCTTTCTGGACCTGTGGCATTAAAGTAAGTCTATGCATGGCACACTCCTGATTAAGAATGCTGTTTTGATCATAAGAAAATGCTTATGCTATTCAAGGACTAAATATTGCGGTGAGCAGAGCTATCTGGTCTGGTTGGGCACTGCCCACTTCTGGAGATACAGGACTTTATTTCCCCAGTAAAAACTCAATTCTCCTGCTAGGAATGAGAACTTGCTTGGAGATTGCAGCTGTGGACTTTTAAGTGAGTAAATCGCTGAAATAAGCGTATCACTAACAGTATATGTTGGTTCGTTTTTGTCTAAAGTATACCGGTATTAGGATTCACAATTAAATTGATTTTATTTAGAAGTAGAGTCAGATAAAATTTATTTTATGATGTGTTGTAAATACTATACTCTGAATAAAGAAAATATATTTATTTAAATATTTTTATTGGATTTACTTATAAACTTGGATACCCTGATAATTGTAGTGGGAAATATACGGATTCCCTTGAGAAACATAAGCGCTGGAAGATATTTTATTTCATTTTTTGGTTCAGATTTTAAGAGGTTAGTGGAAAGCCTCTTTTTTCTCCATAGCAGCTTTAATCGATCAAGTGAGGCAAACAAGCGCAGTCCTCAAATCTCCTTTTTTACGTATTATCATTCCAGTGTATGGGGCTCTTCACTCTCAATATTTGGAAACAATTTGTTCCTTCTCCAGCTAAAAGATACAATGAATCTAGTGTTCATTCTAGCACCCTGCACCTTTCAAAATTCGTGCAGTTCCTCTTTCCTGCCTGGGGTGTCGCTCTTTGCTGTGATGCTTCTCAGCACACTCTGATCTGTTACTCAGTGCTGTGATACAGACCTGTGTGTGCTGAGAAGCACCAGAGCAGAGAGCGACACCACAGGCAGGAAAGAGGAACTGCACAGGATTTGAAAGGTGCAGGGTGCTAGAATGAACACTAGAATCCATCTTCAGCGCTGCGTCTGCAGACTATTTAAAAGGCTCTAAAGAGAGTTTGATTTTCTATTGTTTTATAATTTATTGGTTTTTGTTTTTTCCTTGTTTTTATGAGAATATATGAAATTTATTTGTAATAAATTGTGCATTGTAGGATACTTTCATGCGCTTCCTCTTCTTCCTCTTTTTTTTTCTATATAATCTTTTGAGGTTCAGCTCCTCAAAGTGTGAAGCTGCAGTCATTGTGAAGTGTCTACAACTGTAATAAGTGTCTCATAGCCAGTACACTAGCGCCCACTCCTGTTGTCATTTCTATTCAAAACCATACACATCACTCAGACAGATACATACATCAATGAAGCACGTATCATGACACGACACTACATTGGCATCAGTGAGACACTGGGGCATATGCATCGATGTTTGGAGAGAGATAAAGTGGAGAGCTCCTAATTGTCATTTTCCAACCACAACCTGTAACATGACAGTTAGGCCACTACACTCCTGACAGAGATGTCGGTGGAGCTGCCATCGCACTGCCCGAGCAGTCGTTCAAGGTAACTGCACACACTTACCGTTCGGCCGTTCGATATGTCGGTCCCTGTCATTGCCCGCTCAGTTGTGATATTGGCCCCCACAGCAAGTGTACGAACGCACATACAGTACGATGTGCTGATATATCGGACATGCTGCAAGGCCGACGCGATTTGGCTGTGGACAACATATCGCTGGTATACAACCACAACGCGTCCACAATACATCAACCAGTGTGTACCCAGCATTAGGAGCTGACTGACTGGTACGTTATCTCCCTCCACATTGATGGATATGTCCCACTGGGGCAGATGTATTAACCTGGAGAAGGGATAAAGAAGTGATAAAATAAGATTTTACTTACCGATAAATCTATTTCTCGTAGTCCGTAGTGGATGCTGGGACTCCGTAAGGACCATGGGGAATAGCGGCTCCGCAGGAGACAGGGCACAAAATAAAAGCTTAAGGATCAGGTGGTGTGCACTGGCTCCTCCCCCTATGACCCTCCTCCAAGCCTCAGTTAGGATACTGTGCCGGGACGAGCGTACATAATAAGGAAGGATATTGAATCCCGGGTAAGACTCATACCAGCCACACCAATCACACCGTACAACTTGTGATCTGAACCCAGTTAACAGTATGATAAATGCAAAGGAGCCTCTGAAAAGATGGCTCACAACAATAATAACCCGAATTTTTGTAACAATAACTATATACAAGTATTGCAGACAATCCGCACTAGGGATGGGCGCCCAGCATCCACTACGGACTACGAGAAAATAAGAATTTACTTACCGATAATTCTATTTCTCGGAGTCCGTAGTGGATGCTGGGGTTCCTGAAAGGACCATGGGGAATAGCGGCTCCGCAGGAGACAGGGCACAAAAAGTAAAGCTTTAGGATCAGGTGGTGTGCACTGGCTCCTCCCCCTATGACCCTCCTCCAAGCCTCAGTTAGGATACTGTGCCCGGACGAGCGTACACAATAAGGAAGGATTTTGAATCCCGGGTAAGACTCATACCAGCCACACCAATCACACTGTACAACCTGTGATCTGAACCCAGTTAACAGTATGATAACAGCGGAGCCTCTGAAAAGATGGCTCACAACAATAATAACCCGATTTTTGTAACTATGTACAAGTATTGCAGATAATCCGCACTTGGGATGGGCGCCCAGCATCCACTACGGACTCCGAGAAATAGAATTATCGGTAAGTAAATTCTTATTTTCTCTATCGTCCTAGTGGATGCTGGGGTTCCTGAAAGGACCATGGGGATTATACCAAAGCTCCCAAACGGGCGGGAGAGTGCGGATGACTCTGCAGCACCGAATGAGAGAACTCCAGGTCCTCCTTAGCCAGGGTATCAAATTTGTAGGATTTTACAAACGTGTTTGCCCCTGACTAAATAGCCGCTCGGCAAAGTTGTAAAGCCGAGACCCCTCGGGCAGCCGCCCAAGATGAGCCCACCTTCCTTGTGGAATGGGCATTTACATATTTTGGCTGTGGCAGGCCTGCCACAAAATGTGCAAGCTGAATTGTATTACACATCCAACTAGCAATAGTCTGCTTAGAAGCAAGAGCACCCAGTTTGTTGGGTGCATACAGGATAACAGCAAGTCAGTTTTCCTGACTCCAGCCGTCCTGGAACCTATATTTTCAGGGCCCTGACAACATCTAGCAACTTGGAGTCCTCCAAGTCCCTAGTAGGTGCAAGGCACCACAATAAGCTGGTTCAGGTGAAACACTGACACCACCTTAGGGAGAGAACTGGGGACGAGTCCGCAGCTCTGCCCTGTCCAAATGGACAAACAGATATGGGCTTTTTTGAGAAAAAAAAACCACCAATTTGACACTCGCCTGGTCCAGGCCAGGTCCAAGAGCATGATCACTTTTCATGTGAGATGCTTCAAATCCACAGATTTGACTGGTTTTAAAACCAATGTGATTTGAGGAATCCCAGAACTACGTTGAGATCCCACAGTGCCACTGGAGGCACAAAAGGGGGTTGTATATGCAATACTCCCTTGACAAACTTCTGGACTTCAGGAACTGAAGCCAATTCTTTCTGGAAGAAAAATCGACAGGGCCGAAATTTGAACCTTAATGGACCCCAATTTGAGGCCCATAGACACTCCTGTTTGCAGGAAATGCAGGAATCGACCGAGTTGAAATTTCTTCGTGGGGCCTTTCTGGCCTCGCACCACGCAACATATTTTTTCCACATGTGGTGATAATGTTGTGCGGTCACTTCCTTTCTGGCTTTGACCAGGGTAGGAATGACCTCTTCCGGAATGCCTTTTTCCCTTAGGATCCGGCGTTCCACCGCCATGCCGTCAAACGCAGCTGCGGTAAGTCTTGGAACAGACATGGTACTTGCTGAAACAAGTCCCTTCTTAGCGGCAGAGGCCATAAGTCCTCTGTGAGCATCTCTTGAAGTTCCGGGTACCAAGTCCTTCTTGGCCAATCCGGAGCCATGAGTATAGTTCTTACTCCTCTACGTCTTATAATTCTCAGTACCTTAGGTATGATAAGCAGAGGATGGAACACATACACCGACTGGTACACCCACGGTGTTACCAGAACGTCCACAGCTATTGCCTGAGGGTCTCTTAACCTGGCGCAATACCTGTCCCGTTTTTTGTTCAGACGGGACGCCATCATGTCCACCTTTGGTATTTCCCAATGGTTTACAATCATGTGGAAAACTTCCCGATGAAGTTTCCACTCTACCGGGTGGAGGTCGTGCCTGCTGAGGAAGTCTGCTTCCCAGTTTCCATTCCCGGAATGAAACACTGCTGACAGTGCTATCACATGATTTTCCGCCCAGCGAAAAGTCCTTGCAGTTTTTGCCATTGCCCTCCTGCTTCTTGTGCCGCCCTGTCTATTTACGTGGGCGACTGCCGTGATGTTTTTCCCACTGGATCAATACCGGCTGACCTTGAAGCAGAGGTCTTGCTAAGCTTAGAGCATTATAAATTTAGCCTTAGCTCCAGTATATTTATGTGGAGAAAAGTCTCCAGACTTGATCACACTCCCTGGAAATTTTTTTTTTCCTTGTGTGACTGCTCCCCAGCCTCTCGGGCTGGCCTCCGTGGTCACCAGCATCCAATCCTGAATGCCGAATCTGCGGCCCTCTAGAAGATGAGCACTCTGTAACCACCAAAGGAGAGACACCCTTGTCCTTGGATATAGGGTTATCCGCTGATGCATCTGAAGATGCGATCCGGACCATTTGTCCAGCAGATCCCACTGAAAAGTTCTTGCGTGAAATCTGCCGAATGGAATTGCTTCGTAGGAAGTCACCATTTTTACCAGGACCCTTGTGCAATGATGCACTGATTTTAGGAGGTTCCTGACTAGCTCGGATAACTCCCTGGCTTTCTCTTCCGGGAGAAAAACCTTTTTCTGGACTGTGTCCAGAATCATCCCTAAGCACAGGAGACTTGTCGTCGGGATCAGCTGCGATTTTGGAATATTTAGAATCCACCCGTGCTGTTGTAGCAGTATCCGAGATAGTGCTACTCCGACCTCCAACTGTTCCCTGGACTTTGCCCTTATCAGGAGATCGTCCAAGTAAGGGATAATTAAGACGCCTTTTCTTCGAAGAAGAATCATCATTTCGGCCATTACCTTGGTAAAGACCCGGGGTGCCGTGGACAATCCAAACGGCAGCGTCTGAAACTGATAGTGACAGTTCTGTACCACGAACCTGAGGTACCCTTAGTGAGAAGGGCAAATTTGGGACATGGAGGTAAGCATCCCTGATGTCTCGGGACACCATATAGTCCCCTTCTTCCTGGTTCGTTATCACTGCTCTGAGTGACTCCATCTTGATTTGAACCTTTGTAAGTGTTCAAATTTTTTTAGATTTAGAATAGGTCTCACCTAGCCTTCTGGCTTCAGTACCACAATATAGTGTGGAATAATACCCCTTTTCTTGTTGTAGGAGGGGTAATTTAATTATCACCTGCTGGGAATACAGCTTGTGAATTGTTTCCCATACTGCCTCCTTGTCGGAGGGAGACCTTGGTAAAGCAGACTTCAGGAGCCTGCGAAGGGGAAACGTCTCGACATTCCAATCTGTACCCCTGGGATACTACTTGTAGGATCCAGGGGTCCTGTACGGTCTCAGCGTCATGCTGAGAGCTTGTCAGAAGCGGTGGAATGCTTCTGTTCCTGGGAATGGGCTGCCTGCTGCAGTCTTCTTCCCTTTCCTCTATCCCTGGGCAGATATGACTCTTATAGGGACGAAAGGACTGAGGTTGAAAAGACGGTGTCTTTTTCTGCAGAGATGTGACATAGGGTAAAAACGGTGGATTTTCCAGCAGTTGCCGTGGCCACCAGGTCCGATGGACCGACCCCAAATAACTCCTCTTCCTTTATACGGCAATACACCTTTGTGCCGTTTGGAATCTTAAATGCTCTATAGTCAATAAAATACTGTCCCTGTCAAGGGTATCAATATTTTTAGTCAGGGAATCCGACCAAGCCACCCCAGCTCTGCACATCCAGGCTGAGGCGATCGCTGGTCGCAGTATAACACCAGTATGTGTGTATATACTTTTTATGATATTTTCCAGCCTCCTGTCAGCTGGCTCCTTGAGGACGGCCCTATCTATAGACGGTACCGCCACTTGTTTTGATAAGCGTGTGAGCGCCATATCCACCCTAAGGGGTGTTTCCCAACGCGCCCTAACTTCTGGCGGGAAACGGGTATACCGCCAATAATTTTCTATCGGGGGGAACCCACGCATCATCACACACTTCATTTAATTTATCTGATTCAGGAAAAACTACGGTAGTTTTTTCACATCCCACATAATACCCTCCTTTGTGGTACTTGTAGTATCAGAAATATGTAACACCTCCTTCATTGCCCTTAACGTGTGGCCCTAATAAGGAATACGTTTGTTTATTCACCGTCGACACTGGATTCAGTGTCCGTGTCTGTGTCGACCGACTAAAGTAAACGGGCGTTTTTAAAACCCCTGACGGTGTTTTTGAGACGTCTGGACCGGTACTAATTGTTTGTCGGCCGTCTCATGTCGTCAACCGACCTTGCAGCGTGTTGACATTATCACGTAATTCCCTAAATAAGCCATCCATTCCGGTGTCGACTCCCTAGAGAGTGACATCACCATTACAGGCAATTGCTCCGCCTCCTCACCAACATCGTCCTCATACCTGTCGACACACACATACCGACACACAGCACACACACAGGGAATGCTCTGATAGAGGACAGACCCACTAGCCCTTTGGAGAGACAGAGGGAGAGTTTGCCAGCACACACCAAAAACGCTATAATTATATAGGGACAACCTTATATAAGTGTTTTCCCTTATAGCATCTTTTTTATATATTTCTAACGCCAAATTAGTGCCCCCCCTCTCTGTTTTAACCCTGTTTCTGTAGTGCAGTGCAGGGGAGAGCCTGGGAGCCTTCCCTCCAGCCTTTCTGTGAGGGAAAATGGCGCTGTGTGCTGAGGAGATAGGCCCCGCCCCTTTTTCGGCGGCCTCGTCTCCCGCTCTTTAACGGATTCTGGCAGGGGTTAAATATCTCCATATAGCCCCCGGAGGCTATATGTGAGGTATTTTTTTTGCCAAAAATAGGTTTACATTTGCCTCCCAGGGCGCCCCCCTCCCAGCGCCCTGCACCCTCAGTGACTGCCGTGTGAAGTGTGCTGAGAGGAAATGGCGCACAGCTGCAGTGCTGTGCGCTACCTTAAAAAGACTGAGGAGTCTTCTGCCGCCGATTCTGGACCTCTTCTCGTTTCAGCATCTGCAAGGGGGCCGGCGGCGAGGCTCCGGTGACCATCCAGGCTGTACCTGTGATCGTCCCTCTGGAGCTAATGTCCAGTAGCCAAAGAAGCCAATCCATCCTGCACGCAGGTGAGTTCACTTCTTCTCCCCTAAGTCCCTCGTTGCAGTGATCCTGTTGCCAGCAGGACTCACTGTAAAATAAAAAACCTAAGCTAAACTTTTCTAAGCAGCTCTTTAGGAGAGCCACCTAGATTGCACCCTTCTCGGCCGGGCACAAAAATCTAACTGAGGCTTGGAGGAGGGTCATAGGGGGAGGAGCCAGTGCACACCACCTGATCCTAAAGCTTTACTTTTTGTGCCCTGTCTCCTGCGGAGCCGCTATTCCCCATGGTCCTTTCAGGAACCCCAGCATCCACTAGGACGATAGAGAAATAGATTTATCGGTAAGTAAAATCTTATTTTCTCTGACGTCCTAGTGGATGCTGGGACTCCGTAAGGACCATGGGGATTATACCAAAGCTCCCAAACGGGCGGGAGAGTGCGGATGACTCTGCAGCACCGAGTGAGAGAACTCCAGGTCCTCCTCAGCCAGGGTATCAAATTTATAGAATTTAGCAAACGTGTTTGCCCCTGACCAAGTAGCTGCTCGGCAAAGTTGTAAAGCCGAGACCCCTCGGGCAGCCGCCCAAGATGAGCCCACTTTCCTTGTGGAATGGGCTTTTACTGATTTTGGCTGTGGCAATCCTGCCACAGAATGTGCAAGCTGAATTGTACTACAAATCCAACGAGCAATCGTCTGCTTAGAAGCAGGAGCACCCAGCTTGTTGGGTGCATACAGGATAAACAGCGAGTCAGATTTTCTGACTCCAGCCGTCCTGGAAACATATATTTTCAAGGCCCTGACAACGTCAAGCAACTTAGAGTCCTCTAAGTCCCTGGTAGCCGCAGGTACCACAATAGGTTGGTTCATGTGAAATGCAGAAAACACCTTAGGTAGAAATTGAGGACGAGTCCTCAATTCCGCCCTGTCAGAATGAAAAATTAAGTAAGGGCTTTTATATGATAAAGCCGCCAATTCTGACACACGCCTGGCTGAAGCCAAGGCTAACAGCATCGACACCTTCCATGTGAGATATTTTAAGTCCACAGTGGAAAGTGGTTCAAACCAATGTGACTTTAGAAAACTCAACACCACATTGAGATCCCAAGGTGCCACTGGAGGCACAAAAGGAGGCTGTATGTGCAGGACCCCTTTTACAAATGTCTGAACTTCAGGTACTGAAGCCAGTTCTTTCTGGAAGAAAATCGACAGGGCCGAAATTTGAACCTTAATGGACCCTAATTTTAGGCCCATAGACAGTCCTGTTTGCAGGAAATGAAGGAAACGACCCAGTTGAAATTCCTCTGTAGGGGCCTTCTTGGCCTCACACCACGCAACATATTTACGCCAAATGCGGTGATAATGTTTTGCGGTTACGTCCTTCCTGGCTTTGACCAGAGTAGGGATGACTTCTTCTGGAATGCCTTTTTCCCTCAGGATCCGGCGTTCAACCGCCATGCCGTCAAACGCAGCCGCGGTAAGTCTTGGAACAGACAAGGCCCCTGCAGTAGCAGGTCCTTTCTTAGAGGTAGAGGCCACGGTTCGTCCGTGAGCATCTCTTGAAGTTCCGGGTACCAAGTCCGTCTTGGCCAATCCGGAACCACGAGTATAGTTCTTACTCCTCTCCTTCTTATGATTCTCAGTACTTTTGGTATGAGAGGCAGAGGAGGGAACACATACACTGACTGGTACACCCACGGCGTTACCAGAGCGTCCACTGCTATTGCCTGAGGGTCCCTTGACCTGGCGCAATATCTGTCCAGTTTTTTGTTTAGACGTGACGCCATCATGTCCACCTTTGGTTTTTCCCAACGGTTTACAATCAGGTGGAAGACTTCTGGGTGAAGTCCCCACTCTCCCGGGTGAAGGTCGTGTCTGCTGAGGAAGTCTGCTTCCCAGTTGTCCACTCCCGGAATGAATACTGCTGACAGTGCTATCACATGATTTTCCGCCCAGCGAAGAATCCTTGCAGCTTCTGCCATTGCCCTCCTGCTTCTCGTGCCGCCCTGTCTGTTTACGTGGGCGACTGACGTGATGTTGTCCGATTGGATCAACACCGCCTGACCCTGAAGCAGAGGTTTTGCTTGACTTAGGGCATTGTAAATGGCCCTTAGTTCCAGAATGTTTATATGAAGAGACGTTTCCAGGCTTGACCACAGGCCCTGGAAATTCCTTCCCTGTGTGACTGCTCCCCAGCCTCTCAGGCTGGCATCCGTGGTTACCAGGATCCAATCCTGAATGCCAAATCTGCGGCCCTCTAGTAGATGAGCACTCTGCAGCCACCACAGGAGAGACACCCTTGTCCTTGGCGACAGGGTTATCCGCTGATGCATCTGCAGATGCGATCCGGACCATTTGTCCAGTAGATCCCACTGAAATGTTCTTGCATGGAATCTTCCGAATGGAATCGCTTCGTAAGAAGCCACCATTTTCCCCAGGACCCTCGTGCACTGATGCACTGAGACCTGTCCTGGTTTTAGGAGGTTCCTGACTAGCTCGGATAACTCCCTGGCCTTCTCCTCCGGGAGAAACACCTTCTTCTGGACTGTGTCCAGAATCATTCCTAGGAACAGTAGACGTGTCGTTGGAATCAGCTGCGATTTTGGAATATTTAGAATCCACCCGTGCTGACGTAACACTACCTGAGATAGTGCTACTCCGACTTCTAACTGTTCCCTGGATCTTGCCCTTATCAGGAGATCGTCCAAGTAAGGGATAATTAAAATGCCTTTTCTTCTTAGAAGAATCATCATTTCGGCCATTACCTTGGTAAAGACCCGAGGTGCCGTGGACAATCCAAACGGCAGCGTCTGAAACTGATAATTACAGTTTTGTACTACAAACCTGAGGTACCCTTGGTGAGAAGGGTATATCGGGACGTGGAGATAAGCATCCTTGATGTCCAGAGACACCATATAGTCCCCTTCTTCCAGGTTTGCCATCACTGCTCTGAGTGACTCCATCTTGAATTTGAACCTTTTTATGTAAGTGTTCAAGGATTTCAGATTTAAAATTGGTCTCACCGAGCCGTCCGGCTTCGGTACCACAAACAGCGTGGAATAATACCCCTTTCCTTGTTGCAGGAGGGGTACCTTGATTATCACCTGCTGGGAATACAGCTTGTGAATGGCTGCCAAAACTGCCTCCCTGTCGGAGGGAGACTTTGGTAAAGCAGACTTCAGGAAACGACGAGGGGGAAACGCCTCGAATTCCAGTTTGTACCCCTGCGATACTACCTGTAGAATCCAGGGATCCACTTGCGAGTGAGCCCACTGCGCGTTGAAATTCTTGAGACGGGCCCCCACCATATCTGAGTCTGCTTGTAAAGTCCCAGCGTCATGCTGAAGACTTGGCAGAAGCAGGGGAGGGCTTCTGCTCCTGTGAAGCGGCTGCATGGTGCAGTCTTTTTCCTCTTCCTCTGCCCCGGGGCAGAAAAGAGTGGCCTTTTGCTCGCTTGTACTTATGGGAACGAAAGGACTGAGTTTGAAAAGACGGTGTCTTTTTCTGCTGATGTGGAGTGACCTGGGGTAAAAAGGTGGATTTTCCAGCCGTTGCCGTGGCCACCAGGTCCGATAGACCAGCCCCAAATAACTCCTCCCCTTTATACGGCAATACTTCCATGTGCCGTTTGGAATCCGCATCCCCTGACCACTGTCGCGTCCATAACGCTCTTCTGGCAGAGATGGACATAGCACTTATTCTTGATGCCAGGGTGCAAATATCCCTCTGTGCATCACGCATATATAGTAGTGCATCCTTTAAATGTTCTATAGTTAACAAAATATTGTCCCTATCCAGGGTATCAATATTCTCGGTCAGGGAATCCGACCATGCGACTCCAGCACTGCACATCCAGGCTGAGGCGATTGCTGGTCGCAGTATAACACCAGTATGTGTGTATATACTTTTTAGGATATTTTCCAGCCTTCTATCAGCTGGTTCTTTGAGGGTAGCCATATCAGGAGACGGTAACGCTACTTGTTTTGATAAACGTGTGAGCGCCTTATCTACCCTAGGGGGTGTTTCCCAACGCGCCCTAACCTCTGGCGGGAAAGGATATAATGCTAATAATTTTTTAGAAATTAGCTGTTTTTTATCGGGGGAAACCCACGCTTTTTCACACACCTCATTTATTTCCTCTGACTCAGGAAAAAATATTGGTAGTTTTTTCTCTCCCCACATAATACCCTTCTTTGTGGTACTTGTAGTGTCAGAAAGGTTCAATGCCTCTTTCATTGCCGTGATCATGTAACGTGTGGCCCTACTGGACATTACGTTTGTCTCGTCACCGTCGACACTAGACTCAGTATCTGTGTCAGGGTCTGTGTCGACCCACTGAGGTAACGGGCGTTTTAGCGCCCCTGACGGTGTCTGAGACGCCTGGACAGGCACTAATTGATTTGCCGGCTGTCTCATGTCGTCAACAGTTTTTTGCAAATTGCTGACATTATCACTTAATTGTTTAAATACAATCATCCAGTCAGGTGTCGACTCCCTAGGGGGTGACATCACCAACACAGGCAACTGCTCCGCCTCCACATAATTTTCCTCCTCATACATGTCGACACACGCGTACCGACACACAGCACACACACCGGGAATGCTCTGATAGAGGACAGGACCCCACTTAGCCCTTTGGAGAGACAGAGGGAGAGTCTGCCAGCACACACCCAGCGCTATATATATATATACAGGGATAACCTTATATAATAAGAATTTACTTACCGATAATTCTATTTCTCGGAGTCCGTAGTGGATGCTGGGGTTCCTGAAAGGACCATGGGGAATAGCGGCTCCGCAGGAGACAGGGCACAAAAAGTAAAGCTTTAGGATCAGGTGGTGTGCACTGGCTCCTCCCCCTATGACCCTCCTCCAAGCCAGTTAGGTACTGTGCCCGGACGAGCGTACACAATAAGGGAGGAATTTTGAATCCCGGGTAAGACTCATACCAGCCACACCAATCACACCGTACAACTTGTGATCTAAACCCAGTTAACAGTATGATAACAGCGGAGCCTCTGAAAAGATGGCTCACAACAATAATAACCCGATTTTTGTAACTATGTACAAGTATTGCAGATAATCCGCACTTGGGATGGGCGCCCAGCATCCACTACGGACTCCGAGAAATAGAATTATCGGTAAGTAAATTCTTATTTTCTCTATCGTCCTAGTGGATGCTGGGGTTCCTGAAAGGACCATGGGGATTATACCAAAGCTCCCAAACGGGCGGGAGAGTGCGGATGACTCTGCAGCACCGAATGAGAGAACTCCAGGTCCTCTTTTGCCAGGATATCAAATTTGTAGAATTTTACAAACGTGTTCTCCCCTGACCACGTAGCTGCTCGGCAGAGTTGTAATGCCGAGACCTCTCGGGCAGCCGCCCAAGATGAGCCCACCTTCCTTGTGGAATGGGCCTTAACCGATTTAGACTGTGGCAGGCCTGCCTCAGAATGTGCAAGTTGAATTGTGTTACAAATCCAACGAGCAATCGACTGCTTAGAAGCAGGCGCACCCAACTTGTTGGGTGCATACAGTATAAACAGCGAGACAGATTTTCTGACTCCAGCTGTCCTGGAATATATTTTCAGGGCCCTGACAACTTCTAGCAACTTGGAGTCCTCCAAGTCCCTAGTAGGTGCAAGGCACCACAATAAGCTGGTTCAGGTGAAACACTGACACCACCTTAGGGAGAGAACTGGGGACGAGTCCGCAGCTCTGCCCTGTCCGAATGGACAAATAGATATGGGCTTTTTTGAGAAAAAACCACCAATTTGACACTCGCCTGGTCCAGGCCAGGGCCAAGAGCATGGTCACTTTTTATGTGAGATGCTGCAAATCCACATATTTGACTGGTTTTAAACCAATGTGATTTGAGAAATCCCAGAACTACGTTGAGATCCCACAGTGCCACTGGAGGCACAAAAAAGGGGTTTGTATATGCAATACTCCCTTGACAAACTTCTGGACTTCAGGAACTGAAGCAAATTCTTTCTGGAAGAAATTTTACAGGGCCGAATTTGAACCTTAATGGACCCCAATTTGAGGCCCATAGACACTCCTGTTTGCAGGAAATGCAGGAAACGACCGAGTTGAAATTTTTTTGTGGGGCCTTCCTGGCCTCACACCACGCAACAAATTTTCGTGTTGTGCGGTCACCTCCTTTCTGGCTTTGACCAGGGTAGGAATGACCTCTTCCGGAATGCCTTTTTTCCCTTAGGATCCGGCTTTCCATCGCCATGCCGACAAACGCAGCTGCGGTAAGTCTTGGAACAGACATGGTACTTGCTGAAGCAAGTCCCTTCTTAGCGGCAGAGGCCATAAGACCTCTGTAAGCATCTCTTGAAGTTCCGGGTACCAAGTCCTTCTTGGCCAATCCGGAGCCATGAGTATAGTTCTTACTCCTCTACGTCTTATAATTCTCAGCACCTTAGGTATGAGAAGCAGAGGAGGGAACACATACACCGACTGGTACACCCACGGTGTTACCAGAACGTCCACATCTATTGCCTGAGGGTCCCTTGACCTGGCGCAATACCTGTCCCGTTTTTTGTTCAGACGGGACGCCATCATGTCCACCTTTGGTATTTCCCAACGGTTTACAATCATGTGGAAAAAACTTCTCAATGAAGTTTCCACTCTCCCGGGTGGAGGTCGTGCTGAGGAAGTCTGCTTCCCAGTTTCCATTCCCGGGATGAAAAACTGCTGACAGTGTTATCACATGATTTTCCGCCCAGCGAAAAGTCCTTGCAGTTTCTGTTGCCCTCCTGCTTCTTGTGTCGCCCTGTCTGTTTACGTGGGCGACTGCCGTGATGTTTTTCCCACTGGATCAATACCGGCTGACCTTGAAGCAGAGGTCTTGCTAAGCTTAGAGCATTATAAATTTACCCTTAGCTCCAGTATATTTATGTGGAGAAAAGTCTCCATACTTGATCACACTCCCTGGAAATTTTTTTCTTGTGTGACTGCTCCCCAGCCTCTCAGGCTGGGCTCCGTGGTTACCAGCATCCAATCCTGAATGCCGAATCTGCGGCCCTCTAGAAGATGAGCACTCTATAACCACCACAGGAGAGACACCCTTGTCCTTGGATATTGGGTTATCCGCTGATGCATCTGAAGATGCGATCCGGACCATTTGTCCAGCAGATCCCACTGAAAAGTTCTTACGTGAAATCTGCCGAATGGAATTGCTTCGTAGGAAGCCACCATTTTTACCAGGACCCTTGTGCAATGATGCACTGTTTTTAGGAGGTTCCTGACTTGCTCGGATAACTCCCTGGCTTTCTCTTCCGGGAGAAACACCTTTTTCTGGACTGTGTCCAGAATCATCCCTAGGCACAGCAGACGTGTCGTCGGGATCAGCTGCGATTTTGGAATATTTAGAATCCACCCGTGCTGATTGTAGCAGTATCCGAGATAGTGCTACTCCGACCTCCAACTGTTCCCTGGACTATGCCCCTATCAGGAGATCGTCCAAGTAAGGGATAATTAAGACGCCTTTTCTTCGAAGAAGAATCATCAATTCGGCCATTACCTTGGTAAAGACCCCGGGGTGCCGTGGACAATCCAAACGGCAGCGTCTGAAACTGATAGTGACAGTTCTGCACCACGAACCTGAGGTACCCTTAGTGCGAAGGGCAAATTTGGGACATAGAGGTAAGCATCCCTGATGTCCCGGGACACTATATAGTCCCCTTCTTCCTGGTTCGTTATCACTGCTCTGAGTGACTTCATCTTAATTTGAACCTTTGTAAGTGTTCAAAAAAAATTTTTTTTAGAATAAGTCTCACCTAGCCTTCTGGCTTCAGTACCACAATATAGTGTGGAATAATACCCCTTTTCTGTAATAGGAGGGGTAATTTAATTGTCACCTGCTGGGAACACAGCTTGTGAATTTTTTCCCATACTACCTCCTTGTCGGAGGGAGACTTGGTAAAGCAGACTTCAGGAGCCTGCGAAGGGGAAACGTCTCGACATTCCCATCTGTACCCCCGGGATACTACTTGTAGGATCCAGGGGTCCTGTACGGTCTCAGCGCCATGCTGAGAACTTGTCAGACGCGGTGGAACGCTTCTGTTCCTGGGAATAGGCTGCCTGTTGCAGTCTTCTTCCCTTTCCTCTATCCCTGGGCAGATATGATCTTATAGGGACGAGAGGACTGAGGCTGAAAAGACGGTGTCTTTTTCTGCAGAGATGTGACTTAGGGTAGAAAACGGTGGATTTTCCAGCAGTTGCCGTGACCACCAGGTCCGATGGACCGACCCCAAACAAGTCCTCTTCCTTTATACGGCCATACTGTGCCGTTTGGAATCTGCATCACCTGACCACTGTCGTGTCCATAAGATCTTCTGGCAGTTATGGACATCGCGTTTATTCATGATGCCAGAGTGCAAATATCCCTCTGTGCATCTCGCATATATAGAAATGCTCTATAGTCAATAAAATACTGTCCCTGTCAAGGGTATCAATATTTTTAGTCAGGGAATCCGACCAAGCCACCCTAGCTCTGCACATCCAGGCTGAGGCGATCGCTGGCCGCAGTATAACACCAGTATGTGTGTATATACTTTTTATTATATTTTCCAGCCTTGTCAGCTGGTCCTTGAGGACGGCCCTATCTATAGACGGTACCGCCACTTGTTTTGATAAGCGTGTGAGCGCCTTATCCACCTTAAGGGGTGTTTCCCAACGCGCCCTAACTTCTGGCGGGAAAGGGTATACCGCCCATAATTTTCTATCGGGGGGAACCCACGCATCATCACACACTTTATTTAATTTATCTGATTCAGGAAAAACTATGGTAGTTTTTTCACATCCCACATAATACCCTCTTTTGTGGTACTTGTAGTATCAGAAATACGTAACACCTCCTTCATTGCCTTTAACGTGTGGCCCTAATAAGGAATACGTTTGTTTATTCACCGTCGACACTGGATTCAGTGTCCCTGTCTGTGTCTGTGTCGACCGACTAAAGTAAACGGGCGTTTTAAAACCCTTGACGGTGTTTTTGAGACGTCTGGACCGTACTAATTGTTTGTCGGCCGTCTCATGTCGTCAACCGACCTTGCAGCGTGTTGACATTATCACGTAATTTCCTAAATAAGCCATCCATTCCGGTGTCGACTCCCTAGAGAGTGACATCACCATTACAGGCAATTGCTCCGCCTCCTCACCAACATCGTCCTCCTACCTGTCGACACACACGTACCGACACACAGCACACACACAGGGAATGCTCTGATAGAGGACAGGACCCACTAGCCCTTTGGAGAGACAGAGGGAGAGTTTGCCAGCACACACCAAAAAACGCTATAATTATATAGGGACAACCTTATATAAGTGTTTTCCCTTATAGCATCTTAATATATATATAAGCATATCGCCAAATTAGTGCCCCCCCCTCTCTGTTTTAACCCTGTTTCTGTAGTGCAGTGCAGGGGAGAGCCTGGGAGCCTTCCCTCCAGCCTTTCTGTGAGGGAAAATGGCGCTGTGTGCTGAGGAGATAGGCCCCGCCCCTTTTTCGGCGGCCTCGTCTCCCGCTCTTAACGGATTCTGGCAGGGGTTAAATATCTCCATATAGCCTCCGGAGGCTATATGTGAGGTATTTTTAGCCAAAATAGGTATTCATTTGCCTCCCAGGGCGCCCCCCTCCCAGCGCCCTGCACCCTCAGTGACTGCCGTGTGAAGTGTGCTGAGAGGAAAATGGCGCACAGCTGCAGTGCTGTGCGCTACCTTTAGAAGACTGAGGAGTCTTCTGCCGCCGATTCTGGACCTCTTCTTACTTCAGCATCTGCAAGGGGGCCGGCGGCAAGGCTCCGGTGACCATCCAGGCTGTACCTGTGATCGTCCCTCTGGAGCTGATGTCCAGTAGCCAAGAAGCCAATCCATCCTGCACGCAGGTGAGTTCACTTCTTCTCCCCTAAGTCCCTCGTTGCAGTGATCCTGTTGCCAGCAGGACTCACTGTAAAATAAAAAACCTAAGCTAAACTTTCCTAAGCAGCTCTTTAGGAGAGCCACCTAGATTGCACCCTTCTCGGCCGGGCACAAAATCTAACTGGCTTGGAGGAGGGTCATAGGGGGAGGAGCCAGTGCACACCACCTGATCCTAAAGCTTTACTTTTTGTGCCCTGTCTCCTGCGGAGCCGCTATTCCCCATGGTCCTTTCAGGAACCCCAGCATCCACTAGGACGATAGAGAAAAGTGTTATTCCCTTATAGCTGCTGTTATTATCGTTATTTGCTGCCAAAAATGCCCCCCCTTCTCTTTTTTACCCTGATTCTGAAGCAGGACTGCAGGGGAGAGTCAGGGAGCCGTCCTTCCAGCGGAGCTGTGAGGGAAAATGGCGCTTGTGTGCTGAGGAGATAGGCTCCGCCCCTTCACGACGTCCTTATCTCCCGCTTTTCTGTGTAAAATGGCAGGGGATTAAAATACATCCATATAGCCCAGGAGCTATATGTGATGTATTCTGTTTTGCCACCTAAGGTATTCCGTTATATTGCGTCTCAGGGCGCTCCCCCCCCAGCGCCCTGCACCCTCAGTGACCGGAGTGTGAAGTGTGCTGAGAGCAATGGCGCACAGCTGCGGTGCTGTGCGCTACCTTAGTCTGAAGACAGGATGTCTTCTGCCGCCGATTTCACCGGACCTCTTCGTCTCTTCTGGCTCTGTAAGGGGGACGGCGGCGCGGCTCCGGTGACCCATCCAGGCTGAACCTGTGATCGTCCCTCTGGAGCTAGTGTCCAGTAGCCTAAGAAACCCGATCCACTCTGCACTCAGGTGAGTCCGTTTCTTCTCCCCTTAGTCCCACGATGCAGTGAGCCTGTTGCCAGCAGGACTCACTGAAAATAAAAAAACCTAACTAAACTTTTATTCTAAGCAGCTCAGGAGAGCCACCTAGATTGCACCCTTCTCGGCCGGGCACAAAAATCTAACTGAGGCTTGGAGGAGGGTCATAGGGGGAGGAGCCAGTGCACACCACCTGATCCTTAAGCTTTTATTTTGTGCCCTGTCTCCTGCGGAGCCGCTATTCCCCATGGTCCTTACGGAGTCCCAGCATCCACTAGGACGTCAGAGAAATCGGTGATATGTGCAAGGTGATAAACACACCAGCCAATCATTACAGATTTAAAATACAGTTAGGAGATGATTGGCTGGTGTGTTATCCTTCACCTTGTCAGGCTTAATTCATCTGCCCCACTGTAACACAGGACACGTCATACACACACCAATAAGATGCTACAAAATGTAATATACAGAACATGTCATACACACCGGTAAGACACTATAATATGTAACACACAGGACACGTCATACACACACACCAGTAAGATGCTACAAAATGTAATATATAGAACATGTCATACACACACCAGTAAGACACTATAACATGTAACATAGGAAACGTCATACACACACCAGTAAGATGCTACAAAATGTAATATATAGAACATGTCATACACACACCAGTAAGACACTATAACATGTAACATAGGAAACGTCATACACACACCAGTAAGACACTATAATATGTAACATAGGACACATCATACACACACCAGTAAGACACTATAACATGTAACATAGGACATGTCATACACACACCAGTAAGACACTATAACATGTAACATAGGACACGTCATACACACACCAGTAAGACACTATAACATGTAACATAGGACACATCATACACACACCAGTAAGACACTATAACGTAACATAGGACATGTCATACACACACCAGTACGACACTATAACATGTAACATAGGACACATACACACACCAGTAAGACACTATAACATGTAACATAGGACACATCATACACACACCAGTAAGACACTATAACGTAACATAGGACATGTCATACACACACCAGTAAGACACTATAACGTAACATAGGACACATCATACACACACCAGTAAGACACTATAACATAACATAGGACATGTCATACACACACCAGTAAGACACTATAACGTAACATAGGACATGTCATACACACACCAGTAAGACACTATAACGTAACATAGGACACATCATACACACACCAGTAAGACACTATAACGTAACATAGGACATGTCATACACACACCAGTAAGATGCTACAAAATGTAATATATAGAACATGTCATACACACACCAGTAAGACACTGTAACATGTAACATAGGACACGTTATACACACACCAGTAAGACACTATAATATGTAACATAGGACACATCATACACACACCAGTAAGACACTATAACATGTAACATAGGACACATCATACACACACCAGTAAGACACTATAACATGTAACATAGGACATGTCATACACACACCAGTAAGACACTATAACATGTAACATAGGACACATCATACACACACCAGTAAGACACTATAACATGTAACATAGGACATATACACACACCAGTACGACACTATAACATGTAACATAGGACACATACACACACCAGTACGACACTATAACATGTAACATAGGACACATACACACACCAGTAAGACACTATAACATGTAACATAGGACACATACACACACCAGTAAGACACTATAACATGTAACATAGGACACATCATACACACACCAGTAAGACACTATAACATGTAACATAGGACACGTCATACACACACCAGTACGACACTATAACATGTAACATAGGACACATACACACACCAGTAAGACACTATAACATGTAACATAGGACACGTCATACACACACCAGTACGACACTATAACATGTAACATAGGACACATACACACACCAGTAAGACACTATAACATGTAACATAGGACACATACACACACCAGTAAGACACTATAACATGTAACATAGGACACATACACACACCAGTAAGACACTATAACATGTAACATAGGACGCATACACACACCAGTACGACGCTTTAACATGTAACACACGTCATACACACACCAGTGAGGCACCCCGTTACATGCTACATACCATGATCCGTCATACATACTGTGTGACACTGACCCCGCCCCCTGCTCCTGCGGCCCTGTCATTTACCTCATCTCATCTGTATTACGCGCGGCAGGCGGGACTTGCACTGGGACTAGCCGTGGTGCATGCTGGGAGTCACGTGACTCTGTAGTCGCCGCGCGGCATGCCGGGGGTTGTAGTTCCACCTCGCATACCATTCCAAACGGGAGGCTAGTACAGAGAGAGCTGAGGCTGTCCGGATCTTCTGCAGTAATATATAACCTATAGAGACTGCTAGATGTCCGGGGGCTATAGTCCTTGCACGTAGCTGTGTGCTGAGAGGGTAGCGTCTAGTTTCCCTTCGTGGAGAGAACCTTACCTTTCCCTTTCTGAGATAGCTGCTCATACTGAGAGGGAGATACAGTGCCAGCCAATCAGCTCCTAACTGTCATTTTTTATACACAGCCTGTGACATGGCAGCTAGGAGGTGATTGGCTTGGACTTTATCTCTCTGCAGGGTTTGATACATTTTCCCCTGTGTGACCATGTGTGTAACCAGGCTTACCAGGGGTCATTCAGGTGCAATTGCACAAAAGACCATTGGTGCAAAGTGACGATGTACGATAATTTGCACATGCACGGGACCTGTTCTGCACGTACACTAACGGGTCCTGTGGCATAGAGTGCAGGCCGGCCTTAGACTATCATTAACAGTCTTATGCCGTCTCTGCGGCGGCAACGGCGGGTACTGTTTGGAAAAACGGAGGCGTGTTGCTGCCTTATAAGGGGTGGGAAGAGGCCAGGGATCTTTGTTGTAGGACGGAGATTTCCAGTTGCAGATTGTACATAGGGTTCAACCGGAAGAGTACTGGTAGACTGATGTGTCTGTGGGGTCTTGTGTGTTGTCATGTGACCCCCACATGACAGGCAGCCCACCACACTCAGTACACTGCATTGTCCCCATTCATTCTGTTATTCCATCTCTGCAGTACGCCCATGTCGCCCCACTTCTACACAATAGTACAGGGCCATTTTTAGTTCCCAGTTTCGCCCCTGGTCTCAGACACAACGGCAGCAAAAGACAAAAGGAAGGCTGCAACTGTGTATAATCAAGCCCTGTGAGGAGGGATCCCGCCCCCCTCAACAGACCCCACCCCCTCATCAGACAGCACCCCCGTTAGGGCTGCTTCCATAAATTTCCCATGCTGGTTTTCCACCCCAATTCGCCCCTGAGACCAGGTGCATACTTGTGTCAGCCAGCATGTGCTAATATGAACAGGGCTGTCCATCTGATGGCATAGGGCAGGGGTGGGGAGAACCTTTGGCCCTCCAGCTGTTGTTGAACTACACATACCAGCATGCCTTGCTACATGTTTGCTATTTGGCCATGCTACAACTGTTGCAGGGCATGATGGGATGTGTAGTTCAACAGCAGCTAGAGGTCCAAAGGTTCCCCATCCCTGGCATAGGGAACGAATATGGCCCAAATACAGACTTCTTCCTATTCCACAGGTGTTAGGCTTCAGGAGAACCGCTCTCCTGCATCATTAGCACCTCACGTGGTCCTCCTCGGGCTCCTATCATTAGATGCCTCTCAGTGACGGCGACTAGCCCCTGTGCATTACTCAGCCCAGAGATGACTGCTGCTGTGGAATGTCAGCCAAAAATATGCCATGATCGTCAGCGGGATGTGTAGTACCATTGACTAATAGTTGGACGCAATCAGGCTCTTTTCTGACTCAGTAGAGCAATGATTTTCAACCTTTTTCAGTTTGCGGCACACTGAACAAGATTTAAAAATTGCCAAGGCACACCATCGGTACGGAAAAAACAAACACACAGGGAAATAAAACAATATTATAAAAGACAAAATATGTCTATTTGTCCCCAAGGGGAAAACCACACACATTGTCCCCAACAGGAGAGCTACCGTCTTCACTATACAATGACCGCGGAAGAGCTGCCTGCGCTGCCCGATAGTGATACTGTAAATCACTATCGGACAGTGCAGGCAGCTCTTACGCAGTAATTGTATAGTGAAGACAGCAGCAGATGGGGACTGGCAGCAGGGATCTCTGGCGGCGGCACACCAGACAACCGCTGGCGGCACACCAGTGTGCCCGCGGCACAGCGGTTGAAAAACACTGCAGTAGAGGTTCATATCCATACGCTCTTTTTGTCTTTACTCTTTGCACAAATGCGCTAGTCTTACAGTAATCTGTAGAATGGCATAGGCCCTCATTCCGAGTTGATCGCTAGCTGCTTTCGGTCGCAGCGCGGCGATTAAGGTGAAAAAGCGGCATTTCTGCGCATGCGTACGGGCCGCAGTACGCACGCGCGAAGTATTTTCACACAAAACTACGCATTTTTACACAAGGCCGAGCGACGCTTTTCTGTCGCTGTGTTGATCGGTGAGTGATTGACAGGAAGTGGGTGTTTCTGGGTGGTAACTGAACGTTTTCCGGGAGTGTGGCGTGCCTGGGGAAACGGGGGAGTGGCTGGCCGAACGCAGGGCGTGTTTGTGACGTCAAAGCAGGAACTAAACGGACTGAAGTGATCGCAAGGAAGGAGTAAGTTTCGAGCTGCTCAGAAACTGCATGAAAATTTTTACGAGCAGTTCTACTAACCTTTCGTTCGCACTTCTGCTAAGCTAAGATACACTCCCAGAGGGCGGCGGCCTAGCGTTTGCACTGCTGCTAAAAGCAGCTAGTGAGCGATCAACTCGGAATGAGGGCCATAGTCTACACAGGTGCAACATGTGCTGGGTCTAGAGTAGGCATTCCCAACCACGGTCCTCAAAGCACACCAACAGTGCAGGTTTTCGTGATATCCAGGCTGCAGCAAGATGGTTAAATCAAAATAACTGAGCTACTAATTAAGTCACCTGTGCTGAAGCCTGGATATCACTAAAACCTGCACTGTTGGTGTGCCTTGAGGACCGTGGTTGGGAATGCCTGGTCTAGAGGTAGGAGTTGGGCAGACCAGGGTCCTGCTTGCTTAGTACCGATGAAGCACTTTTGTGCTTCTGGCTTTGCAGTAAAGTAGGCGTTAGCCTGTTGTAGCCAATGGCCTACATTTCCCAAACATTACTCTGAGAGGGTGGTCTTCTGTATGCCGGCGGTCGGGCTCCCGGCGCTCAGTATACCGGCGCCGGGAGCCCGACAGCCGGCATACCGACACTTATTTTCCCTCGTGGGGGTCCACGACCCCCATAGAGGGAGAATAAAATAGTGTGGCGCGAGTAGCGAGCGCAGCGAGCCCGCAAGGGGCTCATTTGCGCTCGCCACACTGTCGGTAAGCCGGCGGTCGGGCTCCCGGCGCCGGGATGCTGGTCGCCGGGAGCCCGACCGCCGGCCAGCCGTAGTGAACCTCTCTGAGAGCGTTCCTCCGGTCCCCTCCCTGCAATGTCTGCTGCACATACGCAGCGTGGTCAGTAGAGGAATGAAGAGACTGCTGGAGCCCCTGTCCCTGTGGATGTATACTGATAAATTGGTGGTATTTAAGTTCTAATTGCCACCAATAGCGGCAGTAATAAATTACAATAATCGGATCTAACTCCTGATCATTTGTAAATATAAGTGTTTTATATAATGAGTGTTGTTGTTTTTTGCTGCAGATGACTTTGTGTTCTATGCAAGATATCTCCTGGGGCATCTTATCAACCCGTGTTCTGCAGGGCTGGGCAATGCCCCATTGTGAAGCGGCACCTGAACACAGCAAGCCAGGTAACATGTTGGGCTAATTGCAGAGCGACCTGTGTAATTTTTGGGATCCGGTCTCTAGGTTGACCACTATTGGTCGACAGTAAGTATGTCGACATGGTTTCTAGGTCGACAGGGACTCTATGTCGACATGTTCTAAGTCAACATGACATAAGGTCGACTTGAGTTTTTCAAAAAATTTTGAACTTTTTCATACTTTACGATCCACGGGGACTACAAGGAACGGTAACCTGTGCCAAGCACAGTGGTAGCGGAGCATTCGCTCGCCATGCGAGGGGACACGGTGCACTAATTGGGGTTCCCCGTCACTCTACAAAGAAAACGACACCAATTTTTTTTTTAAAAAACATCATGTCGACATTTTTCATGTCGACCTAGAAATCATGTCGACCTACTTACTGTCGACCAATAGTGGTCAACCTAGACACTGTCGACCTAAATCTATTCTATCTAACATACCACACCCGTAATTTTTATATAGACAGATTTGGCTGATCCGGTAATCCTAGCTCTGCTTGATATTACTCTCATGGTATCAGCATACCGCTCGACGGGATCCTGGCTGTCACAATACCGACGCTGGGATCCTGACTGGGGCACCATACCGCGGCCGTTATACCGGCGAGGTAGGTGATTCCCCATCTAGGGGTGTCCGTGACACCTATAGAGGGAGAATAGAACCTGTGGAGAGCGTAGCCACTGAGCCCGCAGTGTGGCAAGCATAGTGAGCCCGCAAGGGGCTTTGTTGTGCTCTCCCCCCTGCCAGCTGTCTGAGTAGCAGGGCTTACTATGATCTCACATGTGCCACCTACGCCAGGGCTGCTCAACCTTTCTGTATCACTTCCGCAGTTGATGGTTTATTAGTGCCAAGTGCCCTCTAATAAATGGGACTTTGTTCCAAGCATCCCCTATTGTGTATATATATTTGCCAAAAAATCTCCTAGGTAAAAAAAAAAGTTATAATATTAATTTTGACTATATTTAATACATTCCTAATGCTGTAGTTCAGTTTCATTTAACAGATAGAAGTACCCCATAGATATGCCTGAGGTACCCCTGGGATATGGTCACCTGAGTTTGAGAACCTAAGATCATTGCAGAGTTAAGCCAAGTTTTATACTGAATTACCTGCAGTTATGAGAAAATTATATTTAACATCATTAAAATAAGTTGGTTTTTTTTTTTAACTAATGTATGGTCATGATCTAGCCCAGGTTTACTACAGGGGCCAGGTCATGATCTAGCCCAGGTTTAGTACAGGGGCCGGGTCATGATCTAGCCCAGGTTTAGTACAGGGGCCGGGTCATGATCTAGCCCAGGTTTAGTACAGGGGCCGGGTCATGATCTAGCCCAGGTTTAGTACAGGGGCCGGGTCATGATCTAGCCCAGGTTTAGTACAGGGGCCGGGTCATGATCTAGCCCAGGTTTAGTACAGGGGCCGTGTCATGATCTAGCCCAGGTTTAGTACAGGGGCCGGGTCATGATCTAGCCCAGGTTTAGTACAGGGGCCAGGTCATGATCTAGCCCAGGTTTAGTACAGGGGCCGGGTCATGATCTAGCCCAGGTTTAGTACAGGGGCCGGGTCATGATCTAGCCCAGGTTTAGTACAGGGGCCGGGTCATGATCTAGCCCAGGTTTAGTACAGGGGCCGGGTCATGATCTAGCCCAGGTTTAGTACAGGGGCCGGGTCATGATCTAGCCCAGGTTTAGTACAGGGGCCGGGTCATGATCTAGCCCAGGTTAAGTACAGGGGCTGGGTCATGAGCTAGCCCAGGTTTAGCACAGGGGCCTGGTCATGATCTAGCTTAGGTTGAACACAGGGGCCTGGTCATGACGTATCTCAGGCTGAGCACAGGGGCTTGGTCATGATCTAGCTCTGGTTGACCGAGCACAGGGGCCTGGTCATGATCTAGCTTAGGTTAAACACAGGGGCTTGGTCATAACGTATCTCAGGTTGAACGCAGGGGCCGTGTCATGTCGTAGCTCAGGCTAAGCACAGGGACCTGGTCATGATTTAGCTCAGGCTGAACACAGGGGCCGTGTCATGACATAGCTCTGGTTGACCGAGCACAGGGGCCTGGTCATGATCTAGCTTAGGTTAAACACAGGGACATGGTCATAACGTACAAGCTCGGACTGGGCCACATGGGTACAGGGGAAACCACCGGTAGGTCCCACTGCCTGGGGGGCCCTCCTCCTCTAGGGATCAGGTTCTAGACTGTGCACTTGAATTATATATTATACATATGTTACCTTATACTGCACAGGATTATGATGTATTCTCTACAGTACATTGCTGTCATTAATCTGGCACATTATCATGCATGCACTAGCATTAATTACTATATAAATTATCAAGGAGTCCAGACCAGGTACTCTATAATTGTTAGCCAAACCTCTGTGGTGGCTTGCCACACCTCTAATCATGGGCCTCTACCACTGCATACCCCCAGTGGGCCCTTCATGCTCCAGTCGGACACTGATAACGTATCTCAGGTTGAGCACTGGGGCAGTGTCATGTCGTAGCTCTGGTTGACTGAGCACAGGGGCCTGGTGATGATCTAGATCTGGTTTACTGAACACACAGGCCTGGTCATGATGTAGCTTAGGGGCATAGTCATGATGTAACTCAGGTTGAGCACAGGGGTCTGGTCATGATTTAGCTCAGGCTGAGCACTGGGGCTGGGTCATGACGTGGCTCAGGCTGAGCACAGGGGCCGAGCCATGATCTAGTTCAGGCTGAGTACAGGGGCCTGGCCATGATCTAGTTCAGGCTGAGCACAGGGGCCGAGCCATGATCTAGTTCAGGCTGAGTACAGGGGCCTGGCCATGACCTAGTTCAGGCTGAGCACCGGGGCTGGGTCATGACGTGGCTCAGGCTGAGCACAGAGGCCTGGCCATGATCTAGCTCAGGCTGAGCACAGGGGCCTGGCCATGATCTAGCTAAGGCTGAGTACAGGGGCCGGGTCATGATGTAGTTCAGGCTGTGCACAGAGGCCAGGTCATGATCTAGCTCAGGCAGAGTACAGGGTCCGGGTCATGATCTAGTTCAGGCTGAGCACAGGGACCGGGTCATGATCTAGCTCAGGCAGAGTACAGGGGCCGGGTCATGATCTAGTTCAGGCTGAGCACAGGGGCCGGGTCATGATCTAGCTCAGGCTGAGCACAGTGGCCGGGTCATGATCTAGCGCAGGCTGAGCACAGTGGCTGGGTCATGATCTAGCTCAGGCAGAGTACAGGGGCCGGGTCATGATCTAGCTCAGGCTGAGCTTAGTGGCCGGGTCATGATCTAGCTTAGGCAGAGCACTGTGGCTGGGTCATGATCTAGCTCAGGCTGAGCACAGTGGCCGGGTCATTATCTAGCTCAGGCTGAGCACAGTGGCCAGGTCATGATCTAGCTCAGGCTGAGCACAGTGGCCGGGTCATGATCTAGCTCAGGCTGACCACAGTGGCCGGGTCATGATCTAGCTCAGGCTGAGCACAGTGGCTGGGTCATGATCTAGCTCAGGCAGAGTACAGTGGCCGGGTCATGATCTAGCTCAGGCTGAGCACAGTGGCCGGGTCATGATCTAGCTCAGGCTGAGCACAGTGGCTGGGTCATGATCTAGCTCAGGCTGACCACAGTGGCCGGGTAATGATCTAGCTCAGGCTGAGAACAGTGGCTGGGTCATGATCTAGCTCAGGCTGAGCACAGTGGCCGGGTCATGATCTAGCTCAGGCTGAGCACAGTGGCCGGGTCATGATCTAGCTCAGGCTGAGCACAGTGGCCGGGTCATGATCTAGCTCAGGCTGAGCACAGGGGCCGGGTCATGATCTAGTTCAGGCTGAGCACAGTGGCCGGGTCATGATCTAGCTCAGGCTGAGCACAGTGGCTGGGTCATGATCTAGCTCAGGCTGAGCACAGGGGCCGGGTCATGATCTAGTTCAGGCTGAGCACAGTGGCCGGGTCATGATCTAGCTCAGGCTGAGCACAGTGGCCAGGTCATGATCTAGCTCAGGCTGAGCACAGTGGCCGGGTCATGATCTAGCTCAGGCTGACCACAGTGGCCGGGTCATGATCTAGCTCAGGTTGAGAACAGTGGCTGGGTCATGATCTAGCTCAGGCTGAGCACAGTGGCCGGGTCATGATCTAGCTCAGGCTGAGCACAGTGGCCGGGTCATGATCTAGCTCAGGCTGACCACAGTGGCCGGGTCATGATCTAGTTCAGGCTGAGCACAGTGGCCGGGTCATGATCTAGCTCAGGCTGAGAACAGTGGCTGGGTCATGATCTAGCTCAGGCTGAGCTTAGTGGCCGGGTCATGATCTAGCTCAGGCTGAGAACAGTGGCTGGGTCATGATCTAGCTCAGGCTGAGCTTAGTGGGCGGGTCATGATCTAGCTCAGGCTGAGCACAGTGGCCGGGTAATGATCTAGTTCAGGCTGAGCACAGTGGCTGGGTCATGATCTAGCTCAGGCTGAGCTTAGTGGGCGGGTCATGATCTAGCTCAGGTTGAGCACAGGGGTCTGGTCATGATTTAGCTCAGGCTGAGCACTGGGGCTGGGTCATGACGTGGCTCAGGCTGAGCACAGGGGCCGAGCCATGATCTAGTTCAGGCTGAGTACAGGGGCCTGGCCATGATCTAGTTCAGGCTGAGCACAGGGGCCGAGCCATGATCTAGTTCAGGCTGAGTACAGGGGCCTGGCCATGACCTAGTTCAGGCTGAGCACCGGGGCTGGGTCATGACGTGGCTCAGGCTGAGCACAGAGGCCTGGCCATGATCTAGCTCAGGCTGAGCACAGGGGCCTGGCCATGATCTAGCTAAGGCTGAGTACAGGGGCCGGGTCATGATGTAGTTCAGGCTGTGCACAGAGGCCAGGTCATGATCTAGCTCAGGCAGAGTACAGGGTCCGGGTCATGATCTAGTTCAGGCTGAGCACAGGGACCGGGTCATGATCTAGCTCAGGCAGAGTACAGGGGCCGGGTCATGATCTAGTTCAGGCTGAGCACAGGGGCCGGGTCATGATCTAGCTCAGGCTGAGCACAGTGGCCGGGTCATGATCTAGCGCAGGCTGAGCACAGTGGCTGGGTCATGATCTAGCTCAGGCAGAGTACAGGGGCCGGGTCATGATCTAGCTCAGGCTGAGCTTAGTGGCCGGGTCATGATCTAGCTTAGGCAGAGCACTGTGGCTGGGTCATGATCTAGCTCAGGCTGAGCACAGTGGCCGGGTCATTATCTAGCTCAGGCTGAGCACAGTGGCCAGGTCATGATCTAGCTCAGGCTGAGCACAGTGGCCGGGTCATGATCTAGCTCAGGCTGACCACAGTGGCCGGGTCATGATCTAGCTCAGGCTGAGCACAGTGGCTGGGTCATGATCTAGCTCAGGCAGAGTACAGTGGCCGGGTCATGATCTAGCTCAGGCTGAGCACAGTGGCCGGGTCATGATCTAGCTCAGGCTGAGCACAGTGGCTGGGTCATGATCTAGCTCAGGCTGACCACAGTGGCCGGGTAATGATCTAGCTCAGGCTGAGAACAGTGGCTGGGTCATGATCTAGCTCAGGCTGAGCACAGTGGCCGGGTCATGATCTAGCTCAGGCTGAGCACAGTGGCCGGGTCATGATCTAGCTCAGGCTGAGCACAGTGGCCGGGTCATGATCTAGCTCAGGCTGAGCACAGGGGCCGGGTCATGATCTAGTTCAGGCTGAGCACAGTGGCCGGGTCATGATCTAGCTCAGGCTGAGCACAGTGGCTGGGTCATGATCTAGCTCAGGCTGAGCACAGGGGCCGGGTCATGATCTAGTTCAGGCTGAGCACAGTGGCCGGGTCATGATCTAGCTCAGGCTGAGCACAGTGGCCAGGTCATGATCTAGCTCAGGCTGAGCACAGTGGCCGGGTCATGATCTAGCTCAGGCTGACCACAGTGGCCGGGTCATGATCTAGCTCAGGTTGAGAACAGTGGCTGGGTCATGATCTAGCTCAGGCTGAGCACAGTGGCCGGGTCATGATCTAGCTCAGGCTGAGCACAGTGGCCGGGTCATGATCTAGCTCAGGCTGACCACAGTGGCCGGGTCATGATCTAGTTCAGGCTGAGCACAGTGGCCGGGTCATGATCTAGCTCAGGCTGAGAACAGTGGCTGGGTCATGATCTAGCTCAGGCTGAGCTTAGTGGCCGGGTCATGATCTAGCTCAGGCTGAGAACAGTGGCTGGGTCATGATCTAGCTCAGGCTGAGCTTAGTGGGCGGGTCATGATCTAGCTCAGGCTGAGCACAGTGGCCGGGTAATGATCTAGTTCAGGCTGAGCACAGTGGCTGGGTCATGATCTAGCTCAGGCTGAGAACAGTGGCTGGGTCATGATCTAGCTCAGGCTGAGCTTAGTGGTCCGGTCATGATCTAGCTCAGGCTGAGCACAGTGGCCGGGTCATGATCTAGCTCAGGCTGAGCGCAGTGGCCGGGTCATGATCTAGTTCGGCTGAGCACAGTGGCCGGACCATGACGTAGCTCAGGCTTAGCACAGGGGCCGGACCATGACGTAGCTCAGGCTTAGCACAGTGGCCGGGTCATGACACAACTCTGGTTGGGCACAGGTCATCACATAGCTGTCAACAAACAAACTGCATTTCTGTAGTAATGAAGATGACCCACTGTCACTTTAACACAGCCACTGACTCCAGTCACTGTTCCCACTGTTCAGGAAGGAAATACTGCCAGTGATATAGCTCACAAGCAATGGCAATGAGCTTAAATACAGAAGACCCCGAGTGACCGTAAGGGGTAAGTGGCTCCAGTTATGTATGACTGCAGATTTCTCTGACGTCCTAAGTGGATGCTGGGGACTCCGTCAGGACCATGGGGAATAGCGGCTCCGCAGGAGACAGGGCACAAAACTAAAGCTTTAGGATCACATGGTGTGTACTGGCTCCTCCCCCTATGACCCTCCTCCAAGCCTCAGTTAGGTTTTTGTGCCCGTCCGAGCAGGGTGCAATCTAGGTGGCTCTCTTAAGGAGCTGCTTAGAAAAAGTTTTTAGGTTTCTTATTTTCAGTGAGTCCTGCTGGCAACAGGCTCACTGCATCGAGGGACTTAGGGGAGAGAAGTTCAACTCACCTGCGTGCAGGATGGATTGGCTTCTTAGGCTACTGGACACCATTAGCTCCAGAGGGAGTCGGAACACAGGTCTCACCCTGGGGTTCGTCCCGGAGCCGCGCCGCCGACCCCCCTTGCAGATGCTGAAGATTGAAGGTCCAGAAACCGGCGGCAGAAGGCTTTTCAGTCTTCATGAAGGTAGCGCACAGCACTGCAGCTGTGCGCCATTGTTGTCACACACTTCACACCAACGGTCACGGAGGGTGCAGGGCGTTGCTGGGGGCGCCCTGGGCAGCAATGTATAATACCTTATTCTGGCTAAAAATACATCACATATAGCCCCTGGAGGCTATATGGATGTATTTAACCCCTGCCAGGTCTCAGAAAAACGGGAGAAGAAGCCCGCCGAAAAGGGGGCGGGGCCTATTCTCCTCAGCACACAGAGCCATTTTCCCTCACAGAAATGCTGGTGGGAAGGCTCCCAGGCTCTCCCCTGCACTGCACTACAGAAACAGGGTTAAAACAGAGAGGGGGGGCACTTATTTGGCGATATGTATATATATATTAAAATGCTATAAGGGAAAAACATTACATAAAGGTTGTCCCTGTATAATATAGCGTTTTTGGTGTGTGCTGGCAAACTCTCCCTCTGTCTCCCCAAAGGGCTAGTGGGGTCCTGTCCTCTATCAGAGCATTCCCTGTGTGTGTGCTGTGTGTCGGTACTTGTGTGTCGACATGTATGAGGACGATGTTGGTGAGGAGGCGGAGCAATTGCCGGTAATGGTGATGTCACTCTCTAGGGAGTCGACACCGGAATGGATGGCTTATTTAAGGAATTACGTGATAATGTCAACACGCGGCAAGGTCGGTTGACGACATGAGACGGCCGGCAAACCAATTAGTACCTGTCCAGGCGTCTAAAACACCGTCAGGGGCATTAAAACGTCCTTTTTACCTCAGTCGGTCGACACAGACACAGACACTGACTCCAGTGTCGACGGTGAAGAAACAAACGTATTTTCCTTTAGGGCCACACGTTACTTGTTAAGGGCAATGAAGGAGATGTTACATATTTCTGATACTACAAGTACCACAAAAAAGGGTATTATGTGGAGTGTGAAAAAACTACATGTGGTTTTTCCTGAATCAGATAAATTAAATGAAGTGTCTGATGATGCGTGGGTTTCCCCCGATAGAAAATTATTGGCGGTATACCCTTTCCCGCCAGAAGTTATGGCGCGTTGGGAAACACACCTTAGGGTGGATAAGGCGCTCACACGCTTATAAAAACAAGTGGCGTTACCGTCTCCAGATACGGACGCCCTCAAGGAGCCAACTGATAGGAGGTTGGAAAATATCCTAAAAAGTATATACACACATACTGGTGTTATACTGCGACCAGCGATCGCCTCAGCCTGGATGGGCAGCGCTGGGGTGGCTTGGTCGGATTCCCTGACTGGAAATATTGATACCCTTGACAGGGACAGTATTTTATTGACTATAGAGCATTTAAAAGATGCATTTCTATATATGCGAAACTATGGCATCAAGAGTAAGTGCGATGTCCATATCTGCCAGACGATGTTTATGGACACGACAGTGGTCAGGTGATGCAGATTCCAAACGGCACATGGAAGTATTGCCGTATAAAGGGGAGGAGTTATTTGGGGTCGGTCCATCGGACCTGGTGGCCACGGCAACAGCTAGAAAATCCACTTTTTTAACCCCAAGTCACATCTCAGCAGAAAAAGACATAGTCTTTTCAGCCTCAGTCCTTTCGTCCCCATAATATCTGCCCAGGGATAGAGGTAAGGGAAGAAGACTGCAGCAGGCAGCCCATTCCCAGGAACAGAAGCCTTCCACCGCTTCTGCCAAGTCCTCAGCATGACGCTGGGGCCGTACAAACAGGTGCGGTGGGGGGTCGTCTCAAGAGTTTCAGCACGCAGTGGGCTCACTCGCAAGTGGACCCCTGGATCCTACAAGTAGTATCCCAGGGGTACAGATTGGAGATTCAAGACGTCTCCCCCTCGCAAGTTCCTGAAGTTTGCTTTACCAACGTCTACCTCCGACAGGGAGGCAGTATTGGAAACAATTCACAAGCTGTATTCCCAGCAGGTGATAATCAAAGTACCCCTCCTACAACAAGTAAAGGGGTATTATTCCACACTATATTGTGGTACTGAAGCCAGACGGCTCGGTGAGACCTATTCTAAATGGAGTCACTCAGAGCAGTGATAGCGAACCAGGAAGAAGGGGACTATATGGTGTCCCTGGACATCAAGGATGCTTACCTCCATGTCCAAATTTGCCCTTCTCACAAAGGGTACCTCAGGTTCGTGGTACAAAACTGTCACTATCAGTTTCAGACGCTGCCGTTTGGATTGTCCACGGCACCCCGGATCTTTACCAAGGTAATGGCCGAAATGATGATTCTTCTTCGAAGAAAAGGCGTCTTAATTATCCCTTACTTGGACGATCTCCTGATAAGGGCAAGGTCCAGAGAACAGTTGGAGGTCTGAGTAGCACTATCTCAAGTAGTTCTACGACAGCACGGGTGGATTCTAAATATTCCAAAATCGCAGCTGTCTCCGACGACTTGTCTGCTGTCCCTAGGGATGATTCTGGACACAGTCCAGAAAAAGGTGTTTCTCCCGGAGGAGAAAGCCAGGGAGTTATCCGAGCTAGTCAGGAACCTCCAAAAACCAGGAAAAGTGTCAGTGCATCATTGCACAAGGGTCCTGGGAAAAAATGGTGGCTTCTTACGAAGCGATTCCATTCGGCAGATTTCACGCAAGAACTTTTCAGTGGGATCTGCTGGACAAATGGTCCGGATCGCATCTTCAGATGCATCAGCGGATAACCCTGTCTCCAAGGACAAGGGTGTCTCTTCTGTGGTGGCTGCAGAGTGCTCATCTACTAAAGGGCCACAGTTATGCATTCAGGACTGGGTCCTGGTGACCACGGATTCCAGCTTGAAAGGCTGGGGAGCAGTCACACAGGGAAAAAATTTCCAGGGAGTGTGATCAAGTCTGGGGACTTCTCTCCGCATAAATATACTGGAGCTAAGAGCAATTTACAATACTCTAAGCTTAGCAAGACCTCTGCTTCAAGGTCAGCCGGTATTGATCCAGTGGGACAACATCACGGCAGTCGCCCACGTAAACAGACAGGGCGGCACAAGAAGCAGGAGGACAATGGCAGAAACTGCAAGGATTCTTCGCTGGGCGGAAAATCATGTGATAGCACTGTCAGCAGTTTTCATTCCGGGAGTGGACAACTGGGAAGCAGACTTCCTCAGCTCGACCTCCACCCGGGAGAGTGGGGACTTCATCGAGAAGTTTTTTCCACATGATTGTGCACCGTTGGGAAAGACCAAAGGTGGACATGATGGCGTCCCGCCTGAACAAAAAACTGGACAGGTATTGCGTCAGGTCAAGAGACCCTCAGGCAATAGCTGTGGACGTTCTGGCAACACCAGGGGTGTACCAGTCGGTGTATGTGTTCCCTCCTCTGTTTCTCATACCAAAGGTACTGAGAATTATAAGACGAAGAGGAGTAAGAACTATACTCGTGGCTCCGGATGGGCCAAGAAGGACTTGGTACCCGGAACTTCAAGAGATGCTCACAGAGGACTCAGGGCCTCTGCCGATAAGAAGGGACTTGTTTCAGCAAGTACCATGTCTGTTCCAAGACTTACCGCGGCTGCGTTTGACGGCATGGCGGTTGAACGCCGGATCCTAAGGGAAAAAGGCATTCCGGAAGAGGTCATTCCTACCCTGGTCAAAGCCAGGAAGGAGGTGACCGCACAACATTATCACCACATGTGGCGAAAATATGTTGCGTGGTGTGAGGCCAGGAAGGCCCCACGAAGAAATTTCAACTCGGTCAATTCCTGCATTTCCTGCAAACAGGAGTGTCTATGGGCCTCAAATTGGGGTCCATTAAGGTTCAAATTTCGGCCCTGTCGATTTTCTTCCAGAAAGAATTGGCTTCAGTTCCTGAAGTCCAGAAATTTGACAAGGGAGTACTGCATATACAACCCCCTTTTGTGCCTCCAGTGGCACTGTGGGATCTCAACGTAGTCCTGGGATTCCTCAAATCACGTTGGTTTAAACCACTCAAATCTGTGGATTTGAAATATCTCACATGGAAAGTGACCATGATGTTGGCCCTGGCCTCGGCCAGGCGAGTGTCAGAATTGGCGGCTTTGTCTCACAAAAGCCCATATCTGATTGTCCATTCGGACAGGGCAGAGCTGCGGAATCGTCCCCAGTTTCTCCCTAAGTTGGTGTCAGCGTTTCATCTGAACCAGCTTATTGTGGTACCTGCGGCTACTAGAGACTTGGAGGACTCCAAGTTGCTAGATGTTGTCAGGGCCCTGAAAATATAGATTTCCAGGACGGCTGGAGTCAGGAAAACTGACTTGCTGTTATCCTGTATGCACCCAAAAAACTGGGTGCTCTTGCTTCTAAGCAGACGATTGCTAGTTGAATGTGTAGTACAATTCAGCTTGCACATTCTGTGGCAGGACTGCCACAGCCAAAATATATAAATGCCCATTCCACAAGGAAGGTGGGCTCATCTTGGGCGACTGCCCGAGGGGTCTCGGCTTTACAACTTTGCCAAGCTGCTACTTGGTCAGGGGCACACCCTGGCTGAGGAGGACCTGGAGTTCTCTCACTCGGTGCTGCAGAGTCATCCGCACTCTCCCGCCCGTTTGGGAGCTTTGGTATAATCCCCATGGTCCTGACGGAGTCCCCAGCATCCACTTAGGACGTCAGAGAAAATAAGATTTTACTTACCGATAAATCTATTTCTCGTAGTCCGTAGTGGATGCTGGGCGCCCATCCCAAGTGCGGATTGTCTGCAATACTTGTACATAGTTGTTGTTACAAAAAAATCGGGTTGTTATTGTTGTGAGCCGTCTGTTCAGAGGCTCCTACATTTGTCATACTGTTAACTGGGTTCAGATCACAAGTTATACGGTGTGATTGGTGTGGCTGGTATGAGTCTTACCCGGGATTCAATATCCTTCCTTATTGTGTACGCTCGTCCGGGCACAGTATCCTAACTGAGGCTTGGAGGAGGGTCATAGGGGGAGGAGCCAGTACACACCACCTGATCCTAAAGCTTTAGTTTTGTGCCCTGTCTCCTGCGGAGCCGCTATTCCCCATGGTCCTGACGGAGTCCCCAGCATCCACTACGGACTACGAGAAATAGATTTATCGGTAAGTAAAATCTTATTTTTTTCATGTTGCATTTTGGCTTTTGTGTGTAGTTTCTTTTTTTTTCCGTGAGTTTCTAAACTGATTAATCCGGCCACAAGCTCAGTGATACTTCTGCCGACATCGGCAAACTGGCCTCATGTGCTGGGTAAATCCGGAGCTCCGCCTCTACAAATCTTGGATATCTAGTATGGGTGTTATCTGTGTGTATATGTCGCAGTAATAGGCCCCATGTGACCTGATAGCTGAGTATGAACTCCTAGAAGGCTGATACAGTGTTTCGGTTCAGTCACCCCAATGCATCTGCACCTTGAAAACATATCCAGTAATTGGCTGAATTTCCAGATTGACCCTTGTATTACAGTGTGGGTGTGGTGTAATAGATTGACAATGTTTAGGTTAACAGTCAACGGGTTGACGGCATATGGTCGACAGGTACAAAAAGTCGACTGGTTAAGGTCAAAAGGTCAACATGACAACAGTCAACACAATTTTTCGTTTTGTTTGTTATTTTGGACCAAATTTTGTATATATTTCATGTTATGTGACCACCATCAGTAGAAACGTGGAAAAACATGTGAAACCCCCCCTCTAAAAAAATGTGCCCACCATTTGTGTGGCGATCGTAGTCATGACCACTCTTTGTACCTGTCGACTTTAAGCATTGTCGACCAATACATTGTCGATCTACCATCCGGATACCTTGCAATTCTACCTCTGTACTACGGTAGTTACTTTTATGATTCTGCCAACCTGTCATTCCAAGAAAGATTTGGTCATGTGGGGTGGGGCTTTTTCTTATTAAAGATCTTTGGTTCTGTCATGTGTTTTGCCGTTTATTTCTGAGGGTCTGGGCACCTCCACATGCCCTACTCACTGGAGTCACCTTCCAAGACCCCACTTTGTCCCATCAGTAGATGTCCTGGCTCTCACTGTTGGTGGAGAGAACTGTGAGCAGTAAACAGTGGCAAACTCAGGATTTCTAGATGGGGGTTTCCAAATGCAAAACATTGGAGCAAGTGCGAGAGTCTGGGGGAGTGGTAGGAGAGCCCAGTAACGACCATAGACATTAATGTAAACATTGGTCTTTTTATACATTGGATTAATATTTAACATTATAAATGGTGTGTAGTGTAGGCTGTATGAAACATATTTAAAAAATATAAATAAGTGGTCAGGAAAAGTTTAAACATACCATAATAAATAGATACACAAACATAATTGAACCATAATAGTGCTGCACAGTCTAAGCACACATTCTCCCACCTCATGCTAAGGCTCCTGTCTCTTCTTCTTGGTAGCTACTCTCTGGTCTAGTGCACTGATTGAAGACTCAGATCCACACATAGAGCAAACTTGGTAGAAAAAGCTGCTACCACTGGGCATGTCCCTTAAACTGCATGATGTGACAGCAGCTCTAATAATCATATTCTATAATGTTGCTATTGTTGCCATAATTTGAGCCACTTGCCAAGAGGAGGGGGGTTTCTGAGCAACTGGAAGCCCCCCTTGTGTTTGCCTATGGTAAACCCACAGTGCGGCCCCAGGAGCATAGGAGTATTGGAAAATAGTTGACCACGATTATAATTGATACCCCTTTCAGACTAGCAAAAATTTCCCGGGTTATTGCACGTGAACGCGCCTCAACCCAGGATTTTGCTTCATCTGAAAGGGTCCTAAAGCAATATCCCGGGTGGAGCGTTTCCGGCATTTCATCCCAGGTCACGACCTGGGTTGAAGCTGGAATCGAAAAATGGAATGAAAATGACCATCTCCAAGCGCCGCCTCCTGTAGTGTTGGCGATGATGTCACCAGCCTGGCAATATGCCGAGTCGGGACGCAAGTCTAAAAGGGGTCTCAAGCCAGGTCGCAAAGGATTTTTAATAAAAATATACTAATAAATCAGTATATTTTTTCCGGGCGCTTTAACAGGGCTGTTTTCCTAAAGCAGCTGTTAAATCAAGGTGATAGTCAGTCACCACATAAAGAAACACAAAACAATATATAAACAGCGCTACCAGGTGCTAGTATTCAAAACATTGAGTAAATTTTAATAAAGATAACTTAATATCATAAACACATATATTTAAAAATCAGATGAATAAAACAAGCCTCATAAGCCAGTGATACGACCAAAGGAAATTTCCATGGACTCATGTAAAGGCCAAGTGATGATTAAATTGTTCCAATGCTTTAATATACCATATCCTGCATGGATGACCGTATGATAATTACCAGATCCCAAGTGGAAGATGGCAGGGTATTCCACCTAGCGCGGTGATGATGATTCTGTCCTGCGCAAATATGAGTGGTGGTTCTCCCTTTTTATTGAATGTCCACGTGTACGGATCGGTCTCCGGATAGATGAAAGTTAGATGGGTCAGAGCTCTGAAGACCACTGTGGGTCGTCCCAAACATTTATATCCAATTTTAGGAGAAGCAATGGATGATCAGTTCCATAAACTCACTGGCCTTGGCGACGTCCTGGTCATAGGCTGGCAAACTAACGCGTTTCACTGTCTGGCAGCTTAATCAAAGGTAGTGTACTGGAGGCTTACTTCCCCTTATATAGGGGATTTAATGAAGAAATAACCAGCACCATCTTGCAGGGGGGCGCTCTCCCTCACTGACCCTGCCGGCAGAACTTGTATTTACAATAGGACGCGGCAGGGAAACGAGAAGTGCCGCGGTCAGCAGTGTCTGGCAGCGGTATGGTGCGAGTATTCCAGTGTCATCAGGATCACATAAACAAGATGGTGCTGGTTATTTCTTCATTAAATCCCCTATATAAGGGGAAGTAAGCCTCCAGTACACTACCTTTGATAAAGCTGCCAAACAGACAGTGAAACGCGTTAGGTTGCCAGCCTATGACCAGGACGTCGCCAAGGCCAGTGAGTTTATGGAACTGATCATCCATTGCTTCTCCTAAAATTGGATATAAATGTTTGGGACGACCCACAGTGGTCTTCAGAGCTCTGACCCATCTAACTTTCATCTATCCGGAGACCGATCCGTACACGTGGACATTCAATAAAAAGGGAGAACCACCACTCATATTTGCGCAGGACAGAATCATCATCACCGCGCTAGGTGGAATACCCTGCCATCTTCCACTTGGGATCTGGTAATTATCATACGGTCAAGCCAGGTCGCACCCGGCAAGCACACGTGTACAAATTCCCAGGGGCGACCCGGCTCTGCCAATCTGAAAGGGGTATTATTAATAGCTTGGGGAGATGGGATGAGAGAGATCCGGTAAGCACCCTCCCCACTCACGGTAATACATCCCTCCCCCTTCCCAGGGAATGGCAGGTGGCACCTATATAATTAACAAGTGCCCATTTATGTAGTAAAGCGCTGTTTTGGTGGCGATTATACCTTGTCGGGTAGCCACAATGCTGCAAGTTGCCCACCAACGGTTAAGTTTGCCTACACTATGGGGGTCATTCCGAGTTGATCGCTAGCTGCATTCGTTCGCTGTGCAGCGATGAGGCAAAAAAATGGCACTTCTGCGCATGCGTTTGCGGCGCAATGCGCACGCGCGACGTACTATTACAATGAACTTTGTAGTTTCACACAGGGTCTAGCAATGCTTTTCAGTCGCACTGCTGGCCGCAGAGTGATTGACATGAAGTGGGCGTTTCTGGGAGTCAACTGACCGTTTTCAGGGAGTGTTCGGAAAAACACAGGCGTGCCAGGAAAAACGCAGGCGTGGCTGGGCGAACGCAGGGCGTGTTTGTGACGTCAAAACAGGAACTGAACAGTCTGAAGTCATCGCAAGTGCTGAGTAGGTCGGAAGCTACTCTGAAACTGCACAAAAAAACTTTGTAGCCGCTCTGCGATCCATTCGGTCGCACTTCTGCTAAGATAAAATACACTCCCCAGTGGGCGGCGGCATAGCGTTTGCACGACTGCTAAAAACTACTAGCGAGCGATCAACTGGGAATGACCACCTATAGTTCCAGCCATCCTGAGCTTAAGCTGTGTAGAATACACAGTCGGCTGAGTCGCACCCTGCAGTTCCCACGTCCCACTGACAAAGCATTTAATGACGCTGGTGCTGTTGGAAGGTTCGGTTCCCCTCTCCTCACCGTATATGGGCAGTCTGAAGCTTTGTTTAATCTCCTTAGAAAATAACCAAGTTCTATTGTGCAACTTGTTTGCCTCTAATTAAAAACACAGAAATGTTGAAATGATTAAGAAAACATTTCTCCTCTGTATTTTTATGGTAACGCTTCCAGAGCCAGAGCCCAGACTGCAGAGGCTGTAACAAAGATACAAGACAGGGATAATCAATAAAAGAGGGATTCCCGTCACTTCTTGTAAATGTGTCCTAGTGGGAAGATACACCATCTTCATACCTAGGGTATATATAGCACAGATGTGATGGCACAAATCTTCTTATCGCACGGAGAGAGGAGAGACCACGCGTCACGATGCTGACCGCATACCCAGACCACAATATAAACAGCTGTAATATGGAACAAGGATTGGGAGGGGGGAACACAAATGAGTCAAGTGTCAGGCTGCTAATAGACATGAAAGAGGCAAATCCCCACATTTATTTATCATCACAAATCACTGTCGTCCGTTCAGACTTTATGACTGATGTGAAGCAGGTGCTGACAATATGTGCTACTGGGGGAGTTTGGGGTCTATGGGGGTCATTCCGAGTTGATCGCTCACTGACGATTTTCGCAGCGCAGCGTTCAGGTGAAAAAACTGCATTTCTGCGCATGCGTATGACCCGCAATGCGCATGCGCGACGTCCGGGTACAAAGCTCTTTGTGGTTGTGCTCAGGTTCTCGTGAAGTTTTCCTTCGCACCGACGGCCGCAAGAAGATTGACAGGAAGGGGGCGTTTCTGGGTGTCAACTGACTGTTTTCAGGGAGTGTTTGCAAAAACGCAGGCGTGTCTGAAAAAACGCAGGCTTGGCTGGGCGTTAGCTGGGCGGGTATATGACGTCAGATCCGGACACAAATAGGCAGAAGTGATCGCAAGCGCTGACTAGGTTCAGAGCTACTCTGAAACTGTACAAACTGTTTTTGCTGAGCTCGGCTGCACAAGCGTTCGCACTTCTGCTAAGCTAAAATACACTCCCAGTGGGCGGCGGCATAGCATTTGCACGGCTGCTAAAACTAGCTAGCGAGCGATCAACTTGGAATGACCCCCTATATCTGCACCTAAAAATGAAGCAATCAAATAATAGTTCTCTGGCTGTCTGGTTCCTGTAATGTACTGAAATCTTATTGGCTGCCGGAGGCCAGTCCAGGAAAGTAAACCTCACTCAGCCAATAGTGAGGGGGGAGAAGAAGGATGCTTAGAGGGAGAAGCGTACAAGGGTCATGAACAGAAGGTTCTTTTATGTGTTCCAGATTATAGTTGTGCCATGGAGGCCACTGTCTAGCGATAACTGGCATCGTCATTGTTAGAATCGTCATAGAAACAAGTGTCGCTGCGCAAACATAAAATCCCATAGTTCCCAATGCACAAATCACTGGGCTTTAAGGTGAATAAGTACATATTATCATTTTGAAGTAATTGAACAATCATAAATAAAACAGCAACAGTGACAAAAATAGTTATGTAATAAAACACAGCATGGGCAAACGCAAGGGGGGGGGGGGGGGGGGGGGGGTCCAGTTGCCCAGAAACCTGAGTCCTCAATTAGTGCACTGGACCGGAGAGTAGATGTCAGGAAGAAAAGACAGGAGCCTTACCATGAGGTGGGAGAATGTGTGCTTAGAAAGTGCAGTACTGGTTCTGTTATGTTTGTAACCGTCGTAAGGGGGCGGGTGTGGGGGTGCTGCAGGTGGGGGAGGGGGTCTGGAGCCACCGTGGGTGGTGGAGGGGGGGTGCCGCGGATGGGGCCCGGAGGTACTGCGAGTGGGGGAGGGGCGAATAATGCTTCTCCTCCTGGAAGCAGCTAAGCTGCTGTCCTCCCTTTGGCAGTGGATCTCCCGGAGACTCGCACAGGAGGCAAGCAGCCAGTCACTATTGTTAGCGCCGGTGTCCCAACGCACCGCATTACAGGGAAGAAGATGCACTCAATAAATTACAGCTCCCAGCAGGCCTTAGTGCCGGAATGCTTTGGCGCTAAGGGCTGCTGGGAGCTGTAGTTTATTTAGTGCATCTACTTCCCTGTAATGCGGCGCGTTGGGACACCGGCGCTAACAATAGTGACTGGCTGGCAGAACTGACTGACTCGCTGAATCAATGTAAAAGGTGAGAGTGCTGTGCAGTGTCAGTGACACTGCACACCCACTGCACTGCACAGCACTGTCATCTTTTACATTGATTCAGCGTCCAGACATTACCCTCCGCGATATCACCCACTCTATCCGTTACATTAGCCATCTTGGGGCTTCCAGGCCGGCAGCCCAGGTGCTGTGTTGTGGAGTCAGGGCCTCTGGGGATCTGGGCGCAGCTGTGGCAGGGAGGCACTTCTGTGACATCATGCGCAGAGGAGGCTCCGGGGCTCAGAGAGTATGCGGCGCAGGGAGGGCTATGAAAGCCTTCCGCTGCGCCGCTTTCATACACATCTTTGCCGGTGGCCGCAGCAGCTTTTGTTCCACCTGCGGTGCGGCTAGGGAGTGGGGATTGTTGATGCCGGAGGGGGCAGGCGGACTGGCAGCAGAACATAGGACGCTGCAGTAAAAGGATTTCCCCCCCCCCTATCTACAGCACAGAGACTTGCTGCAGATGTAGTGCTGCAGATGCAGTGGGCCTATTTTGGGGTGTGGACCTGGAGCTGCTGCTCCATCAGCACCATTGTTAATCCTGTTCTGGGAACACACAGCAGCCAAAGGGCAGAGCCTCCCATTGGATGTAACCTGGGCTTTTCTCGTCCAATCAGCTGTGGACTGGGTGTTATAGATCTGCTAACCCAATGAGAGCTCCTAGCCACGCCCAGCGTTATAGGCCCAGGCACAGAGTCACAGATCTGGGCTATTATATAGGAGATGGTATGTTTAACCTTTTCCTGACCACTTATCTTATTTATATTTAAATAGGTTTGATACAATACTATAGACCAGTGATGGCTAACCTTGACACTCCAGCTGTTGTTGAACTATACATCCCAGCATGCCCTGCTACAGTTTTGCTATTTGTCCATGCTAAAACTGATGCAGGGCATGCTGGGATGTGTAGTTCAACAACAGCTGGAGTGTCAAGGTTAGCCATCACTGCTATAGACCATCTATAGGGTTGGATATTTTAATACTGTATTCCATACAGTATCCGGTGTTTAAATTAATGTCCCGGGTCGTTACTAGGTTCTTCTACTGCTCCCCCAGACTCCCGCACCTGCTACAATGTTACACAGAGTGGGAGATTGTAGATTGCATTTGGAACCCCCCCTTTCGAAATCCTACTTTTGCCACTGCACAGTTATGTTATGCTTGGCACTATGGCTCTGAGTCTGAATATTACACTGGTACCAGGTTATCTGTTTATTTTATATTGGTCTAATAATAGACTGAGCCCCAGCTGTACGTCGGTATAGTAAGCTATTGAGTAGATATAGGCAACATATATAGTGGTACATATTATAGTGTGTGTGTGCCATTGACCTCAGTAACAGAACACTGCCCCTCAGTGGCCAAAAGATCGGGAAAAATGACATTATGGTTCCATTGCATTTATATTTGAATGATGATTCCCAGAAAGGCACAGATATATTTATTCATGGACAGCCTTACAAATTGATTTGACCTTTTTGAAGTCGATGCTCCTTTTCATGTCTCTTTGACATGGTTTGATATTGGAACGATGATGGTTGAAGTGCGGAAGCGCAGCAGAGTTCCAGCGCTGGAATGTTATCAGTTCCTGTGAAGAGACCAGTGTGCTGCACTTTAGGTCAGTGACACTTATGTTGTGATACTGATAGGACATTCCTTATATCCCTGGGAACTGGCACGCTCTACGTGAGAAGACGGTGTACACAGTGTGGCTGCTACAGAGTGCCAGCAAGTTGGCTGCAGTTATACTAGCACTGCATGCGCGGCATCACATTCAGGTTTTTACCCATACAGATGTGTCCTAATACAGTATATCTTCAGTCCTGGGAAATATATCCTATCGGCACTAGAGCTGTGCGCCGGACCATGTTTGCTGGATTTGGCTCTGATTCGTCATCCGGTTTTGGATTTGCATTTTTAAAAATAATTATTTTACAAAAAAAAAAGCTACAATCACATACTTTGGTCCTTTTTTTGTTCCTAAATTATTAATAACCTTAGTAAAATGAATTTCCAGTCATTTCCACTCAATTTTGACCACCTCACAGCTCACAATATTGTTCACCAACATAGGCCAAAGGCTGGCTGGCTAAATGGTGGTATACAGTGTGGGTTGGATACAGTGCGGGTCAGATACAGTGTGGGTTGGATACAGTGCGGGTTTGGCTACAGTGTGGGTGGGATACATTGCTGTATACATTGCTGGTTGGATACATTGTGGTTTGGCTACAGTGTGGGTTAGATACAGTGCGGGATACATTGCTGGTTGGATACAGTGTGGGTTAGATACAGTGCGGGATACATTGCTGGTTGGATACAGTGTGGGTTAGATACAGCGCGGGATACATTGCTGGTTGGATACAGTGTGGGTTAGATACAGTGCGGTATACATTGCTGGTTGGATACAGTGTGGGTTAGATACAGCGCGGGATACATTGCTGGTTGGATACAGTGCGGTATACATTGCTGGTTGGATACAGTGTGGGTTAGATACAGCGCGGGATACATTGCTGGTTGGATACAGTGTGGGTTAGATACAGTGCGGTATACATTGCTGGTTGGATACAGTGTGGGTTAGATACAGCGCGGGATACATTGCTGGTTGGATACATTGTGGTTTGGCTACAGTGTGGGTGGGATACATTGCGGGGTATATTGCTGGTTGGATACAGTGTGGGTTAGATACAGTGCGGGATACATTGCTGGTTGGATACAGTGTGGGTTGGATACAGTGCGGTATACATTGCTGGTTGGATACAGTGCGGGATACATTGCTGGTTGGATACAGTGTGGGTTAGATACAGTGCACATTGGATACAGTGTGGGTTGGATACAGTGCGGTATACATTGCTGGGTGGATACAGTGTGGGTTAGATACAGTGCACATTGGATACAGTGTGGGTTGGATACAGTGCGGTATACATTGCTGGGTGGATACAGTGTGGGTTGGATACAGTGCACATTGGATACAGTGTGGGTTGGATACAGTGCGGTATACATTGCTGGGTGGATACAGTGCACAATGGATACATTACTGGTTGGATACAGTGCGGGTTGGATACAGTGCACATTGGATACAGTGTGGGTTGGATACAGTGCGGTATACATTGCTGGGTGGATACAGTGCACAATGGATACAGTGTGGGTTAGATACAGTGCGGGATACATTGCGGGTTGGATACAGTGCACATTGAATACAGTGTGGGTTGAATAGAGTGCAGGTCAGATACAGTGTGGGTGTGATACTGGTTGGATACAGTGTGGGTTGGATACAGTGCAGGATACATTGCTGGTTGGATACAGTGCACGTTGAATACAGTGTGGGTTGGATACAGTGTGGGATACATTGCGGGTTGGATACAGAGCACTTTGAATACAGTGTTGATTGGATACAGTGCAGGTCGGATACAGTGTGGGTGTGATACATTGCGGGATACAATGCTGGTTGGATACAGTGTGGGATACAATGCTGGTTGGATACAGTGTAGGTTGGATACATTGCGGGATACAATGCTGGTTGGATACAGTGCGGGATACATTGCGGGTTGGATACAGAGCACTTTGAATACAGTGTTGATTGGATACAGTGCAGGTCGGATACAGTGTGGGTGTGATACATTGCGGGATACAATGCTGGTTGGATACAGTGTAGGTTGGATACATTGCGGGATACAATGCTGGTTGGATACAGTGCGGGATACATTGCTGGTTGGATACAGTGCACGTTGAATACAGTGTGGGTTGGATACAGTGCAGGTCAGATACAGTGTGGGTGTGATACATTGCAGGATACAATGCTGGTTGGATACAGTGGGGGTTGGATACAGTGTGGGATACAATGCTGGTTGGATACAGTGTGGGATACATTGTTGGTTGGATACAGTGCACATTGAATACAGTGTGGGTTGGATACAGTGCGGGTTGGATACAGTGCGGGATACATTGCGGGTTGGATACAGTGCACGTTGAATACAGTGTGGGTTGGATACAGTGCAGGTCAGATACAGTGTGGGTGTGATACATTGCGGGATACAATGCTGGTTGGATACAGTGTGGGATACAATGCTGGTTGGATACAGTGTAGGTTGGATACATTGCGGGATACAATGCTGGTTGGATACAGTGCGGGATACATTGCGGGTTGGATACAGAGCACTTTGAATACAGTGTTGATTGGATACAGTGCAGGTCGGATACAGTGTGGGTGTGATACATTGCGGGATACAATGCTGGTTGGATACAGTGTAGGTTGGATACATTGCGGGATACAATGCTGGTTGGATACAGTGCGGGATACATTGCTGGTTGGATACAGTGCACGTTGAATACAGTGTGGGTTGGATACAGTGCAGGTCAGATACAGTGTGGGTGTGATACATTGCAGGATACAATGCTGGTTGGATACAGTGGGGGTTGGATACAGTGTGGGATACAATGCTGGTTGGATACAGTGTGGGATACATTGTTGGTTGGATACAGTGCACATTGAATACAGTGTGGGTTGGATACAGTGTGGGTTGGATACAGTGCGGGATACATTGCGGGTTGGATACAGTGCACGTTGAATACAGTGTGGGTTGGATACAGTGCAGGTCAGATACAGTGTGGGTGTGATACATTGCGGGATACAATGCTGGTTGGATACAGTGTGGGATACAATGCTGGTTGGATACAGTGGGGGTTGGATACAGTGTGGGATACAATGCTGGTTGGATACAGTGTGGGATACATTGCTGGTTGGATACAGTGCACGTTGAATACAGTGTGGGTTGGATACAGTGTGGGTTGGATACAGTGTGGGATACATTGCTGGTTGGATACAGTGCACATTGAATACAGTGTGGGTTGGATACAGTGTGGGTTGGATACAGTGCGGAATACATTGCGGGTTGGATACAGTGCACGTTGAATACAGTGTGGGTTGGATACAGTACAGGTCAGATACAGTGTGGGTGTGATACATTGCAGGATACAATGCTGGTTGGATACAGTAAGGATTGGATACAGTGCGGGATACATTGCTGGTTGGATACGGTGCACATTGAATACAGTTTGGATTGCATACAGTGTAGGTTGGATACAGTGTCGTTCAGATACAGTGCGGAGCGGATACACTAATAGCGCACTTATTGTACCCGGGGGGCGGTTCTGTTCTCAGTACAGGAGTGTTGGCAGTAAGGGGGTGCTGGCAGCGTCCTTAGTGCGGGGTTGCCGGTGGCGTATGTACTGTTGGGGTGCTGGCGATGTCAGCAGTGCCGGTGGTGTCCTCACTGTGGGGGGTGCTGGTGGTACTGCTGGGGTGCTGATGGTGTTGGCCATGCAGGAGTGTCAGCAGTGTCCTCAGTGCGGTGTGCCCCATTGAAGTCTATGAGGACGCACTGATTGGCCGAGAGCAGTGACAGGTGGTTCTCTCAGCCAATCAGCGGTCAGCCCACCTATTTCAATAGGACCTTTGAAATTGCCGCCTGAGCAAAACCCCAGGATCCTACAGCGGGATCTCGAGTTTTCACCCCATATAGGGACATGAGGCAGCCAGGCAGATCCAAGCCCTGGCTCATATTGCCTCAGATCTCGGAAGATCGGGGTGGTTCAGATTTCTTACAATCCCAACTGTTCATCTCTAATCTGCACTCCAGGTCCCGTGTAACTGGGAGCATCTGATGCACATAAATAAAACAGCTGGAAGTGACAGAACTGCATGGCTGCTGTACACAGAACAATGGGGTGTGCCACATTTATACATCTGTCTGCGACTGAGTCTGAATCTGTGTAAGAAGGGCCCCAATGAAGCGGCCACAGCTTTTCCTTGCGCCTGGTTCCTTTGTCCATCATGTGCGACTTTGAACGTGTATGACACCAATTCCTGGGCGGTTGAATTTCCAGAGTCTCTGGTACACTGTGAGTGGTGATTCTCTATGTCCGAGATTCAACTTATATAATGTATTGGGCCAATGTCTCTATTCCCAGACAGCCGGAACGGGAAATCGGGAATATTAAACATGTTTATAAATCCCAATCCCCGACCGTTTTCGGTAGGGAATCAGACATTTTTAACATACATAATTCTCAGATCACCCATCATTGATAACTGCTGATTGGCGGATCCGGACGGCAGTACCGGAGTGTCGGGAAAACGGGGCATTGCGGCCGGTGACGTGTGGGAGCCATTCGGCACAAAATGTAAAGAAAGATCCAGTACGCTATTCACCCTGGAGTGCCTCAGTTGCACCGGGCATCTCGCATCATGTGGTGTAAAGACGCTCAGTGTATTGCACACATCTGTGCAGCAGCACCGCCCTAATCCATACACTTGTTTAAATAGCGGTTGACATTATCAGCGCCTTATACCTGGTGCAAGAGATCCCTATGAAACTGTTTGGTGTAGAGAATTGCGACTTGGATAAAATTGCACCGATGCCTACCAGTGTCAGCGGTTTGCAATGTCTCCTGGAATTCCAGCTGTTGTACTCTTCAATGGGTGTGTCAAATACAATGGGAGCAAAGACATACGGTAGGTGGTAATTCAGAGCAGTGGCAGCGATTGCAGTCCAAATTCCTTTGTGCGCACCCCGGGAGCTCAGTGAGATGCTAAAAACATCTCAGGGCTGCGATCGCCTTTGCCTGATTGACAGGCAAAGGTGGAAAGGCGGTCGTGGGGTGTTCCAACGGCGTTAGAACGCCGTTGGTGGGGCGCGGTCTGGACAAGGCAGGCATGTCCGGACCGTTGTGGGGGCAGACCGCGACGGCTGCGTGACGCTCCCAGCAGGCCTTAGTGCCGGAATGCTTTGGCGCTAAGGGCTGCTGGGAGCTGTAGTTTATTTAGTGCATCTACTTCCCTGTAATGCGGCGCGTTGGGACACCGGCGCTAACAATAGTGACTGGCTGGCAGAACTGACTGACTCGCTGAATCAATGTAAAAGGTGAGAGTGCTGTGCAGTGTCAGTGACACTGCACACCCACTGCACTGCACAGCACTGTCATCTTTTACATTGATTCAGCGTCCAGACATTACCCTCCGCGATATCACCCACTCTATCCGTTACATTAGCCATCTTGGGGCTTCCAGGCCGGCAGCCCAGGTGCTGTGTTGTGGAGTCAGGGCCTCTGGGGATCTGGGCGCAGCTGTGGCAGGGAGGCACTTCTGTGACATCATGCGCAGAGGAGGCTCCGGGGCTCAGAGAGTATGCGGCGCAGGGAGGGCTATGAAAGCCTTCCGCTGCGCCGCTTTCATACACATCTTTGCCGGTGGCCGCAGCAGCTTTTGTTCCACCTGCGGTGCGGCTAGGGAGTGGGGATTGTTGATGCCGGAGGGGGCAGGCGGACTGGCAGCAGAACATAGGACGCTGCAGTAAAAGGATTTCCCCCCCCCCCTATCTACAGCACAGAGACTTGCTGCAGATGTAGTGCTGCAGATGCAGTGGGCCTATTTTGGGGTGTGGACCTGGAGCTGCTGCTCCATCAGCACCATTGTTAATCCTGTTCTGGGAACACACAGCAGCCAAAGGGCAGAGCCTCCCATTGGATGTAACCTGGGCTTTTCTCGTCCAATCAGCTGTGGACTGGGTGTTATAGATCTGCTAACCCAATGAGAGCTCCTAGCCACGCCCAGCGTTATAGGCCCAGGCACAGAGTCACAGATCTGGGCTATTATATAGGAGATGGTATGTTTAACCTTTTCCTGACCACTTATCTTATTTATATTTAAATAGGTTTGATACAATACTATAGACCAGTGATGGCTAACCTTGACACTCCAGCTGTTGTTGAACTATACATCCCAGCATGCCCTGCTACAGTTTTGCTATTTGTCCATGCTAAAACTGATGCAGGGCATGCTGGGATGTGTAGTTCAACAACAGCTGGAGTGTCAAGGTTAGCCATCACTGCTATAGACCATCTATAGGGTTGGATATTTTAATACTGTATTCCATACAGTATCCGGTGTTTAAATTAATGTCCCGGGTCGTTACTAGGTTCTTCTACTGCTCCCCCAGACTCCCGCACCTGCTACAATGTTACACAGAGTGGGAGATTGTAGATTGCATTTGGAACCCCCCCTTTCGAAATCCTACTTTTGCCACTGCACAGTTATGTTATGCTTGGCACTATGGCTCTGAGTCTGAATATTACACTGGTACCAGGTTATCTGTTTATTTTATATTGGTCTGAATAATAGACTGAGCCCCAGCTGTACGTCGGTATAGTAAGCTATTGAGTAGATATAGGCAACATATATAGTGGTACATATTATAGTGTGTGTGTGCCATTGACCTCAGTAACAGAACACTGCCCCTCAGTGGCCAAAAGATCGGGAAAAATGACATTATGGTTCCATTGCATTTATATTTGAATGATGATTCCCAGAAAGGCACAGATATATTTATTCATGGACAGCCTTACAAATTGATTTGACCTTTTTGAAGTCGATGCTCCTTTTCATGTCTCTTTGACATGGTTTGATATTGGAACGATGATGGTTGAAGTGCGGAAGCGCAGCAGAGTTCCAGCGCTGGAATGTTATCAGTTCCTGTGAAGAGACCAGTGTGCTGCACTTTAGGTCAGTGACACTTATGTTGTGATACTGATAGGACATTCCTTATATCCCTGGGAACTGGCACGCTCTACGTGAGAAGACGGTGTACACAGTGTGGCTGCTACAGAGTGCCAGCAAGTTGGCTGCAGTTATACTAGCACTGCATGCGCGGCATCACATTCAGGTTTTTACCCATACAGATGTGTCCTAATACAGTATATCTTCAGTCCTGGGAAATATATCCTATCGGCACTAGAGCTGTGCGCCGGACCATGTTTGCTGGATTTGGCTCTGATTCGTCATCCGGTTTTGGATTTGCATTTTTAAAAATAATTATTTTACAAAAAAAAAAGCTACAATCACATACTTTGGTCCTTTTTTTGTTCCTAAATTATTAATAACCTTAGTAAAATGAATTTCCAGTCATTTCCACTCAATTTTGACCACCTCACAGCTCACAATATTGTTCACCAACATAGGCCAAAGGCTGGCTGGCTAAATGGTGGTATACAGTGTGGGTTGGATACAGTGCGGGTCAGATACAGTGTGGGTTGGATACAGTGCGGGTTTGGCTACAGTGTGGGTGGGATACATTGCTGTATACATTGCTGGTTGGATACATTGTGGTTTGGCTACAGTGTGGGTTAGATACAGTGCGGGATACATTGCTGGTTGGATACAGTGTGGGTTAGATACAGTGCGGGATACATTGCTGGTTGGATACAGTGTGGGTTAGATACAGCGCGGGATACATTGCTGGTTGGATACAGTGTGGGTTAGATACAGTGCGGTATACATTGCTGGTTGGATACAGTGTGGGTTAGATACAGCGCGGGATACATTGCTGGTTGGATACAGTGCGGTATACATTGCTGGTTGGATACAGTGTGGGTTAGATACAGCGCGGGATACATTGCTGGTTGGATACAGTGTGGGTTAGATACAGTGCGGTATACATTGCTGGTTGGATACAGTGTGGGTTAGATACAGCGCGGGATACATTGCTGGTTGGATACATTGTGGTTTGGCTACAGTGTGGGTGGGATACATTGCGGGGTATATTGCTGGTTGGATACAGTGTGGGTTAGATACAGTGCGGGATACATTGCTGGTTGGATACAGTGTGGGTTGGATACAGTGCGGTATACATTGCTGGTTGGATACAGTGCGGGATACATTGCTGGTTGGATACAGTGTGGGTTAGATACAGTGCACATTGGATACAGTGTGGGTTGGATACAGTGCGGTATACATTGCTGGGTGGATACAGTGTGGGTTAGATACAGTGCACATTGGATACAGTGTGGGTTGGATACAGTGCGGTATACATTGCTGGGTGGATACAGTGTGGGTTGGATACAGTGCACATTGGATACAGTGTGGGTTGGATACAGTGCGGTATACATTGCTGGGTGGATACAGTGCACAATGGATACATTACTGGTTGGATACAGTGCGGGTTGGATACAGTGCACATTGGATACAGTGTGGGTTGGATACAGTGCGGTATACATTGCTGGGTGGATACAGTGCACAATGGATACAGTGTGGGTTAGATACAGTGCGGGATACATTGCGGGTTGGATACAGTGCACATTGAATACAGTGTGGGTTGAATAGAGTGCAGGTCAGATACAGTGTGGGTGTGATACTGGTTGGATACAGTGTGGGTTGGATACAGTGCAGGATACATTGCTGGTTGGATACAGTGCACGTTGAATACAGTGTGGGTTGGATACAGTGTGGGATACATTGCGGGTTGGATACAGAGCACTTTGAATACAGTGTTGATTGGATACAGTGCAGGTCGGATACAGTGTGGGTGTGATACATTGCGGGATACAATGCTGGTTGGATACAGTGTGGGATACAATGCTGGTTGGATACAGTGTAGGTTGGATACATTGCGGGATACAATGCTGGTTGGATACAGTGCGGGATACATTGCGGGTTGGATACAGAGCACTTTGAATACAGTGTTGATTGGATACAGTGCAGGTCGGATACAGTGTGGGTGTGATACATTGCGGGATACAATGCTGGTTGGATACAGTGTAGGTTGGATACATTGCGGGATACAATGCTGGTTGGATACAGTGCGGGATACATTGCTGGTTGGATACAGTGCACGTTGAATACAGTGTGGGTTGGATACAGTGCAGGTCAGATACAGTGTGGGTGTGATACATTGCAGGATACAATGCTGGTTGGATACAGTGGGGGTTGGATACAGTGTGGGATACAATGCTGGTTGGATACAGTGTGGGATACATTGTTGGTTGGATACAGTGCACATTGAATACAGTGTGGGTTGGATACAGTGCGGGTTGGATACAGTGCGGGATACATTGCGGGTTGGATACAGTGCACGTTGAATACAGTGTGGGTTGGATACAGTGCAGGTCAGATACAGTGTGGGTGTGATACATTGCGGGATACAATGCTGGTTGGATACAGTGTGGGATACAATGCTGGTTGGATACAGTGTAGGTTGGATACATTGCGGGATACAATGCTGGTTGGATACAGTGCGGGATACATTGCGGGTTGGATACAGAGCACTTTGAATACAGTGTTGATTGGATACAGTGCAGGTCGGATACAGTGTGGGTGTGATACATTGCGGGATACAATGCTGGTTGGATACAGTGTAGGTTGGATACATTGCGGGATACAATGCTGGTTGGATACAGTGCGGGATACATTGCTGGTTGGATACAGTGCACGTTGAATACAGTGTGGGTTGGATACAGTGCAGGTCAGATACAGTGTGGGTGTGATACATTGCAGGATACAATGCTGGTTGGATACAGTGGGGGTTGGATACAGTGTGGGATACAATGCTGGTTGGATACAGTGTGGGATACATTGTTGGTTGGATACAGTGCACATTGAATACAGTGTGGGTTGGATACAGTGTGGGTTGGATACAGTGCGGGATACATTGCGGGTTGGATACAGTGCACGTTGAATACAGTGTGGGTTGGATACAGTGCAGGTCAGATACAGTGTGGGTGTGATACATTGCGGGATACAATGCTGGTTGGATACAGTGTGGGATACAATGCTGGTTGGATACAGTGGGGGTTGGATACAGTGTGGGATACAATGCTGGTTGGATACAGTGTGGGATACATTGCTGGTTGGATACAGTGCACGTTGAATACAGTGTGGGTTGGATACAGTGTGGGTTGGATACAGTGTGGGATACATTGCTGGTTGGATACAGTGCACATTGAATACAGTGTGGGTTGGATACAGTGTGGGTTGGATACAGTGCGGAATACATTGCGGGTTGGATACAGTGCACGTTGAATACAGTGTGGGTTGGATACAGTACAGGTCAGATACAGTGTGGGTGTGATACATTGCAGGATACAATGCTGGTTGGATACAGTAAGGATTGGATACAGTGCGGGATACATTGCTGGTTGGATACGGTGCACATTGAATACAGTTTGGATTGCATACAGTGTAGGTTGGATACAGTGTCGTTCAGATACAGTGCGGAGCGGATACACTAATAGCGCACTTATTGTACCCGGGGGGCGGTTCTGTTCTCAGTACAGGAGTGTTGGCAGTAAGGGGGTGCTGGCAGCGTCCTTAGTGCGGGGTTGCCGGTGGCGTATGTACTGTTGGGGTGCTGGCGATGTCAGCAGTGCCGGTGGTGTCCTCACTGTGGGGGGTGCTGGTGGTACTGCTGGGGTGCTGATGGTGTTGGCCATGCAGGAGTGTCAGCAGTGTCCTCAGTGCGGTGTGCCCCATTGAAGTCTATGAGGACGCACTGATTGGCCGAGAGCAGTGACAGGTGGTTCTCTCAGCCAATCAGCGGTCAGCCCACCTATTTCAATAGGACCTTTGAAATTGCCGCCTGAGCAAAACCCCAGGATCCTACAGCGGGATCTCGAGTTTTCACCCCATATAGGGACATGAGGCAGCCAGGCAGATCCAAGCCCTGGCTCATATTGCCTCAGATCTCGGAAGATCGGGGTGGTTCAGATTTCTTACAATCCCAACTGTTCATCTCTAATCTGCACTCCAGGTCCCGTGTAACTGGGAGCATCTGATGCACATAAATAAAACAGCTGGAAGTGACAGAACTGCATGGCTGCTGTACACAGAACAATGGGGTGTGCCACATTTATACATCTGTCTGCGACTGAGTCTGAATCTGTGTAAGAAGGGCCCCAATGAAGCGGCCACAGCTTTTCCTTGCGCCTGGTTCCTTTGTCCATCATGTGCGACTTTGAACGTGTATGACACCAATTCCTGGGCGGTTGAATTTCCAGAGTCTCTGGTACACTGTGAGTGGTGATTCTCTATGTCCGAGATTCAACTTATATAATGTATTGGGCCAATGTCTCTATTCCCAGACAGCCGGAACGGGAAATCGGGAATATTAAACATGTTTATAAATCCCAATCCCCGACCGTTTTCGGTAGGGAATCAGACATTTTTAACATACATAATTCTCAGATCACCCATCATTGATAACTGCTGATTGGCGGATCCGGACGGCAGTACCGGAGTGTCGGGAAAACGGGGCATTGCGGCCGGTGACGTGTGGGAGCCATTCGGCACAAAATGTAAAGAAAGATCCAGTACGCTATTCACCCTGGAGTGCCTCAGTTGCACCGGGCATCTCGCATCATGTGGTGTAAAGACGCTCAGTGTATTGCACACATCTGTGCAGCAGCACCGCCCTAATCCATACACTTGTTTAAATAGCGGTTGACATTATCAGCGCCTTATACCTGGTGCAAGAGATCCCTATGAAACTGTTTGGTGTAGAGAATTGCGACTTGGATAAAATTGCACCGATGCCTACCAGTGTCAGCGGTTTGCAATGTCTCCTGGAATTCCAGCTGTTGTACTCTTCAATGGGTGTGTCAAATACAATGGGAGCAAAGACATACGGTAGGTGGTAATTCAGAGCAGTGGCAGCGATTGCAGTCCAAATTCCTTTGTGCGCACCCCGGGAGCTCAGTGAGATGCTAAAAACATCTCAGGGCTGCGATCGCCTTTGCCTGATTGACAGGCAAAGGTGGAAAGGCGGTCGTGGGGTGTTCCAACGGCGTTAGAACGCCGTTGGTGGGGCGCGGTCTGGACAAGGCAGGCATGTCCGGACCGTTGTGGGGGCAGACCGCGACGGCTGCGTGACGTCACGCGCAGCTGCTGCGACCCGGGACGCAGCGGTTAGCCCCCTGCCAGCACGCAGGAGCTGCTTTGGCATCGATCTACGATCAGATCTGAATTAGGCCCACTGTTCTAAAGGATGGACCCACCAGATAAGGATTTATGGGCATATACTTGCCCTTTGTCAGACGTATCTTCTGCATTTAGGGCGCACCCCCGAATCTCCTCTCCGGTTGTGGGTCACAGCAAGTGCTGCTTATTTGAAACTCTGAATTTGACGTTGTTTGATTGCGCAGGTGGTCACAACATACCCCATCCCCATGCATACGTGCAGTGTCTGAGTTGTGTATTTACTAAGCGGAGGCTTTTGGAATGCTGCCGCTTGTCAGTGGTTCAGGCCCCAGGATTTAAAAAGGCAACAATATTACATTCAAAACACTCCAGGTTTGTGCATTTAATATTATTGTTCTTTTAAATACGGCAGCCATCCCTGTGCTGTGCTCGCTGTGTAGTCACCACCATAGCGAGAGGTTGTGAATGCTTACTTACTGACCGTTTAACATGTCAGAGCTTCGTAGTGAGGCCATCACCATGCAGTAAGGAGAAAAGTCTCTGATCTGACCGCAAGAACATGTGAATAAAGTAATTGTTCCAACATTTGGGTGAATTAATGGATAGATGGATTAGCGGGGATGCCTGGCTGTGTATACGTGACAAAGCATGCTACGATTGCGAGTGAGCGTCATGTGATTGGTTCACATCCGATACAAGGACTCCGACTTCAGCCATATATGCCCTCTCCAAAGCAGTTCAGGTCCATATTGGGAATTGGCCAGTGGTGGCTAAAGGTTATCAGACCACCAAGCACATTACTGACAGACCCCTCTACGGGGGTCATTCCAAGTTGATTGCTAGCTGCCGTTGTTCCCAGAGCAGCGATCAGGCTAAAAATCGGCACTTCTGCGCATGCGTATAGTGCGCACTCCGCCCGCGCATCCTGCTTTCACAAAAGCCGATGCAGTTTCACACGAGGTCGAGCTACGCTTTTCAGTCGCACTGCTGATCGTTCAGTGATTGACAGCAAATGGGTGTTTCTGGGCGGTAACTGACCGTTTTCGGGGAGTGTTTGTAAAAACGCAGGCGTGCCAGATAAAAACGCGGGAGTGGCTGGGGAAACGGGGGAGTGGCTGGCGTCAAAACAGGAACTAAACAGTCTGAAGTGATCACAAGCTAGGAGTAGGTCTGGAGCTACTCTGAAACTGCACAATCTCTTTTTGTAGCTGCTCTGCGATCCTTTCGTTCGCACTTCTGCTAAGCTAAGATACACTCCCAGAGGGCGGCGGCTTAGCGTTTGCACTGCTGCTAAAAGCAGCTAGCGAGCGATCAACTCGGAATGACCCCCTATGAGTAGTGGTTATATCTCATGGGTCTGCAGCAGAAATATCACACTTTGAGGCTGATCCTGAGTCAGACGCAAGTCCAAATGCAGACAGGTCTCATTGATATCTGCAAACTGCATGGGGTGGGTGTAGGCAGGGCCGGTTCTCTGCCTTTTTGAGCCCCCGGGCAGGTAGTATGGGCGTGGCTTCATACAGGGGGCGTGGTCAGTTACGCCCCCTGTACAGTAGTAGCGCCGCTGAAATGCTGTGCAGTGCGTGATGACGTCATCGCGCACCGCACAGTAAAGGTCCTCTCTCTGAAGAGAAACTAGATGCTACGCGTCTAGTTCCCTGTCACCCTTCACAGCGGGATGCAGTGGCAGTGGGACACAGCGAGGGGCACAGCACTGCAGTAGCGGATCTTGCCATGGTGCGGCGCACTCCGGATGGCAAGATCCGCTACTGGGTGTAAGCACCGATACCAATGACACCGTGTGGGGAGGCCTGACCTGTGAAGTCAGATGGATAATCGGCAAACACGGGCAGACATTGGCATTAGGATAAGTTGGCAGTAGGATGCTTTGGATGTACGGAAAAGCACCTGCTGATGTGTCCGTGTAAGAATGAGGTCCTCCATCTGACATAGTGGTAGCACAACACACTAGGCATTTCTCCTGCTCTTTCCTCACCCATGGAACTCTCACAGATATTTTCCACATTACGTCTCTTTATCGCAGTACAGCCTGTCGCCGTTTCATCTGCGTATTCCTTCAGGCCGTACATCTTATGAGCGGAAAGGGCTGGAAACCAAGAGCAAGGAATTTAAAACATGTCACTGATTTCTGAATGAGTTAAAAATATATTTTTGTACTTGTCTTGGGGCCATTTCCTAAATAAGACGAGGATATTTTCATCATTGTGACACTTGGAGGAAACCGACGCTCTTCTCCGGGAAGTTTGGGGTTTTGGAGCAGATGTCCGGACAGACACAGATTGTATTTCTTTTTTTTTTTTAATATAATGTTAAAATATTATTTGATTTCATTATTTGACAGGTTTTATTGCTAAAATATATTGTTTTCAAAGTTTACTCTTAGAGAAAGCAGTGACTTACAGTATAAACACCAAGATATTGGTAAGATATAGATAATCCTGTTATTCAGGTGCTGTTTCCGTCCTGAGAAAATAACTACTGCAGATTATTCTTTTTGTGTTTTCAACTGATTTTACATAGGTCAATATTAACACTTCTTCTCAGTAGTTTCCATCATGCCTTTTATACACTAATTATATATAATTAGTAGTTTTTTTTATTTTTTTATTTTAACCTTTATAAAAAGGTTTCTCTTGATACTTTGAATGCAGCGACTAGACTGATTTTCCTCGCACAACGTTCCGGTTCGTCAGTCCTTACATTGGTTGTCTGTATTTTACTGACTTCAATATAAAATACTTCTTACTACTTCAACACTACTCCAACATCTTGACCGATGTTTGACTGACGGATGGGATGCCGGCAGTCAGAATACCGACGCCGACACCTTGATCTTTGAAATCCCGCCACAGGAGTGGTAAGTATGTTATCCCCTCTCCCCTAACCCTCCGTTACCACAGCTTAACCTTAACCTTCCCCCTTAGTGTCTAACCCTACCCTCCCACCGGTGGTGCCTGAACCTAACTCCCCCCCTCCCCCCCCCCCCGCAGCCTAAACCGAACCTCCGCCCCCCCTGGCCGTAACCTGCCCGCTATACTTTCCTGAAATCTCACCTCTTCAGACAACTTATCTATTTCCAAAACCACCCATTTATCCTCCTTATCCGTATCCTGAGGGCGTTGTCTGAGAACCACAAGCTCTTTCAGAGAAAAAATGTCCCCTCGGTGGCGCTTCGCATTGGCGCTCATAGTATATTTCGTTTATTTGACTTGGGGGGCTCAGATCACATATGCCAGTTTGCCCACACCCCACTATATCACCCAGGCCACTCGTGTAACTCGGCGGCTCTGCTCACAGACTTGGACCCCTGGACCCTTGTCTGTGCTAACTGTGGGCCTAATTCAGACCTGATCGCTCGCTAGCTATTTTTTGCAGCGCTGCGAACAGATAGTCGCCGCCTATAGGAGAGTGTATTTTTGCTTTGCAAGTGTGCGAACGCATGTGCAGCCGCCCTGTACAAAAACAGTTTGTGCAGTTTCTGAGTAGCTCAGAACTTACTCAGCCGCTGTGATCACTTCAGCCTATCGAGCCCGGAACTGACGTCAGACACCCGCCCTGCAAACGCTTGGACACGCCTGCGTTTTACCAACCACTCCCAGAAAACGGTCAGTTGCCACCCACAAACGCCCTCTTCCTGTCAATCTCCTTGCGAACGGCTGTGCGAATGGTTTCTTCGCTAGAACCAGTGCACAACAACGATCCGCTGTGTAACCGTACGGCGCGCCTGCGCATTG